>NC_050514.1:25684718-25855385 GCF_002922805.2 Oryzias melastigma
GTTTCCTCGGAGTAATGTTGCAGACATAAAAATCTTTACAGTTTTGCTTATCTAACTGTTGATGTGTTTTGTGCCCACAAATGACACTTCTGGGTTAACACTTGATAAGTTAAAACATTTCACTCAATCAAAATGAAGGAAAAATGTTCTCCCTGGTCTGTTTTTGTTCAAAAGTTGCATATTGTTATTAAATGTACCTAGTAAAACATTTTGGTTAATAGTGATAAATCACAACACAAAAGTGTAATTAATCTGATTATTTTTTTAATCGCTTGACAGCACTAATTAAAAATTTACATTCTAAATTCACGGTTTTGTGTGTGATTTTATATTGTAAATATTAGCAGATAATAAGTGGCTGGCAAATACTGTAATAAAAATTGTGATTAATTGCGATTAACCTGGTTTGTGATCATTTTGTTTCCTTTTTTTAACTGATTCTCGACCCTAATTTTTATGTTTGTGGCATATTTGTGATGTTAAATTTTATTTCTTTGTAAATTGATTCTTTTGGATGGGCCTTGATAAGCATGAAGCTTCAGCCATTCCTTTTGGGTTGATGTTGATTATAATTTAAATGTTGTGAAATATAACCTTTATACAACCAACTAATCAAATATTATAAATACATATTTATAAATTATGCATTAAAATAAAAAAAAAAATCTTTAAACTTTCATTGAAGTGGGCCTTTAATGCCTGAAGCACAGCTTTGATATTTGAATTGTGAGTGTGTTGCACCTGTAAAGTTGTGTTTGATCAGGAGCATATAGATGTCACATCCAGACATTGACGTATTTTGCTCACGCTTCAAGTGCGTTTTTCAGGGCACCAGAGGAAAACAGCAGCATCTGTAATGGACACATCCTTCCCTTTTTCTTCAACACTTATCTCTCCTTTTATCTCTCTTCACCATCTTCTCCTCCGTCTCCACACCTCTCCTTGAGCTTTCTTTCCTTTTTTCATTTCCTCACGGGTCACACCTGTGATCCACCGGCTCTGGAGTTAAGCTTTGTTTCTTTTTGTTTTTCTGTTTTTTACTCATAAATGCCGTGCCCCCTCTTTGAACTCTTTTCTCTTCTTCTCTACTGTATTCCTACTGTCAGATTTGAATGCTCTGCTCATGAGCTGCACGTGCGCTTGCCTGTACGAGTACTCGGCAGGTGTTCCAGTTCAGCTAAATTGTCTGTGATATAAAACATGCTTTTTCAAACTGCTGCCATCTGGCTTAAAATACTGAAGCCTCCAAAGTAGGGTAGAATCTTGCCGGATTACACTCTCTGTTAATTGTGGGTAATGCAATGAAAAAGCTCCTTCCCAACAGTATATGGGCTCACAGGCCCGCATGTAAAGCTCTTCCTTTTGTCTTTGTCCCTTTTTTTCCTCAAATCGTTCTTCTTCCATTAAAACTGCCTCTTAGAGCTACTTTTCTTCACTCTCCAGCTCTCTGTCTGTCTCTCTCTGAGCATGGTGATGAAGTAGGGAGGGTGCTGGCTGTCCTGCAGCATGGCGCATGGAAACAGAGGTTAATTGGATTGTAATTAGAGCGGAGGTGATTAATTGATAGCATCTGTAAATTTGGATGTTTCCATTGTAAATGTGACAAATGAGAGCGTGACAAGCCGGAGGAGGAAGGACCGAGAGTGGAGGAGTGAGAGAAAAAGAGAAAGATGGAAAGCAAGAACAAAAAAATGACAAAACTAATGCAAAATAAGCAAGTCAGGAAATACAAAAAAATCTTAAAAAATCTTATATTTTTGGTTAAAAAAAGTTGAATATCTATAAGCTGATGAATCATCAGTTGGACAACAGGTTAAGCAGATGCTCAGTTTAATGGTGAGAATATACCACAAGTTCCAATTGCAACTCAGAGTTTTTAAACTCACCGATAAAGTGTCAAAAAAGAACAAACTTTTTGGATTTGTGAATGACACATTTAAAATTCTGACTCTCTCAGCATCATTTAACACAAACATTGGGTCAACTATTTAGTGACATTCGAAATAGAATTTGGCCAAGATTTAATCATTTTGAGTGCTCACATTGTTATAGAAACAAATCAATGGAATGAATTGGAAAAAAAAACTGGGAACAAACTTTTAAAAAAAAGACAGAAACTAGCTCATATAAAGTTTAAATAAGTCCTTCAAAATCTGTGTTTTTTTTAATACAGTGTATTAAAAAAAATACACTGTAACACAGAACAGACGAAGACATTTCTGTATAATAGCCACAGTTTTCTCATTTTCAGCCTTTGTATGTGTTGTTTAATGTAATAATACTAACCACTACTAGGATTCTCTAATATTGACGGTTGTTAGGATAATAAAGTCATGTAAAAAATAACCTAATAACGTTTTCACAATAATTAAATTAAATTTAAAAAATGCACCAAAATTAAAAAAATACAATTGCTATGACTGGTGACATTTACTCAGAAATAGACTTAGTTCCACTTTTATTCAAGAAGACCTGGTGACAGACACAACAGCGGCCGAAAATAATCAGTCGGAAATGAATATTTCCACACAGAGTTGTAGCCACTTCAAATAAAACTTTTTAATGTGAATATACAGCTCAGTGTTCAAGATTAGCTTAAAATTTGTCACTGTATTAATTTCAAGGAGGATATTATCCTGTTCGACCTTAGATTGCAGGTCGAACAGGATAAACATTCATTGAACACACTAAAACTAAATTTTTAAACTTTAAAAATATAACATTTTAACATAAAAATGAATAAAAACAGGCAGGAATATTATTCCAGAATAAATCAACTTAAACCTTAAATAATTTTCAATATTTTACTCTCCATAAGTGAACCAGCCTGTCGGAAAACCCTGAACAATTTTTACTCATTTGAGGGTGGGATTGACTAGATTGAGGACTATTCTACAAAAACAAAAGAAAAAAAGCTCTCTTAGTTAATCTGCATTCACACTGTTGCCAAAACACATTGGGTTTCATTTGCAAACTGAGCAGAATTCAAGTCTTTTGTCCAAGTGTGCTTTCATAACCTCATCTAAAAAACAGACCATCCAAGGGCACAAACCCCAGTGGAGATCAAACCACACAGTGTGAGAGTGATAAGTTGCCGCAGGATGCTACTCATCTTCAGCGCTGGATCATCAGGATTCACACAGTTCTACTACTACTACCAACCAAAATGGCATAATGTAGAGATTGAGAGGTCAACTTCTGACACTGTGACCCAAAATTTATTTTCTGCTTGCTTGTGTGTTGAAGTGCCCCAGGGAAAGAAACTGAATCCCACAATGCTCCTGGTGGCCTGATTGGTGCCTTGCACTGATACAGGAACCTGTCAGGTGTCTGTGAGTGATATATAAAAAAAGATTACCACCCTTTGAATCTACTGAACTTTTTAATTAAATTTTTATCCATACCTGCAACACAAACACAATGTAAAACATTTATTTTTTAAGGTGCATCTAGGATTTATTGCTAAAGTGTAGTAAAGCTTCTCCACATATAGAAATAGAAAATGAAATAGGTTTTCCCCATTAACAAATAAAAGGTTTCTTTAAGTTGATACCTGCACCAAAATGAATCCATCACTATTCTAAGAAGAACATAAGACTTCATCGAAACCTTGTTTCAGGTGAAAATAGTACGTGCTGTGGCCTAAAGTTACATTCACGTAAATGCATAAAGACTTTTAGTAGTTAAACAAGGGTTTATTCTTCTTTACCTCTCAACCTTGAAGGCTGATTTTTTTTTTCTGAATTGATTTCTAGACTTTTTGCATTTTAACTGGACCTCCAGCCTCTATGTTTTTTTTTTTTTTAAGATCTCAATATTATTTTTGCTCAAGGACACAGTGCCTGAGATTTAAACCTCCAACCCACCTCCAGCTCACTAATTGTGACTTGTAGGACTACTCCACTCACTGAGGTACAACCATCCTAAATTTAGTGTGATTGGAATTTAGCTGGGGCTGCACGGTGGCGCAGTGGTTAGCGCTCTTGCCTCACAGCGAGAAGGCCTCGGTTCGACTCCCGGCTGGGACCTTTCTGTGTGGAGTTTGCATGTTCTCCCCGTGCATGCGTGGGTTTTCACCGGGGACTCCGGCTTCCTCCCACCGTCCAAAAACATGCTTCATAGGTTAATTGGTGACTCTAAATTGCCCTTAGGTGTGAATGTGTGAGTGCATGGGTGTGTGATTGAGGCCCTGCGACAGACTGGCGACCTGTCCAGGGTGTACCCCGCCTTCGCCCATCAGCAGCCGGGTTAGGCTCCGGCACCCCCGCGACCCCGAAAGGGACAAAGCGGTCAGGAAGATGGATGGATGGATGGAATTTAGCTGTCTGGGTTCCTACTGTTTTAAAGCTGAACTTTGTTGCAACAGTTTCTACTCTTTAAATAGCTTTCTTGAAAAGAAGTGCAACTGATGTCTCAGTTTAGTTCTGAACTCTAGAGAAATAAATTACTAAATGTTCTTTTTTTTTATTACATTACATATTTATTTTCACTAATGACAAACAAACAAAAAACAAATTGTAATTTGGTATTAATTCAACTATTATTGCTGCTATTTCTTCAACTTGTGCATCTCTTGTTGCCTGCAGTGACATGTTCTGATGGTTTACTTATCATTTCTAAATTAAGCCCATTTAAACATCACTGTTTACAGAGTTGCAGCTTTTGTTCCATCTAATGTGTTTGTTTTCTGGAATAAGTGATACTTTTCACACGGACGTTAAATCTAACACATGCGAAGAATAAAAAGATGCACCATCTACTCTGAAATGATGAGAGTGATTTGCCAACTAATTTTATATTTTAAATTATTTTTTTATGCTAAATATTCAATAAGATTAAAGTTATTTTCCGAGAAAGCATATCTTTGTTGATGCCGCTGTAGAAAATATGGGATGCATTTAAAAGAAACAACATTAATTGCCTGCCCCCAGGACAATTCAGTCCTGAGTAGTTTATCAAATTAAGGCATTATTGAAGCACTGAAAAATTAGCAGGCCTGTTTTCCATTATGTGAGCACAGACAAATAGAAAGGTTGTACAGTCACAGCTTCTCAGTGTCACGAAAAACTTTTCACTGAGTATACGTCTGGATCATGATTGCTCATGTGATTTCTGGCTCAACGGAACAAATTGTTCATTAACTGTATGCCAAGTGCTCAAACAAATGTCCCAGGAACGTTGCAGCAGTTGTCCACGTGACAATGGAATTAAGCTAATCAAATAAGCCTCCAGTCATGTCCTATCGGAAAGCTCCAGACAGCAGCAAATGAGCCCACACTGCAGAATTTACATTCCATCTTCCTTTGGGAAAAGTAAGTTCTTACCTTGCCTCCACTTCCTTCCCTAGCCACTCTTGGAGGTTGTTAAAATGGGCTTCCTGTTTGTGCCACAAAGCTGACAAACCTCTCTCCCCACTGCCTGGGCACAGGCACAGGAAAAAAGGATAAAAAATAAAGAAAGTGACAGCAGGAAAAATATTTACTGTTGTGGTCGCCAGTCAGATCCCAAGAATGGAGGCCGGGCATATTTGCTCAGCTGTCCTTTTCCAAGGAACTGTGTGCCCACTGGAGTCTGCTTGTTTGTCAGCTCACTGTGCTTTTTATCTATAAGTAATCTGCTACTTTAAATGTGAGTTGTGCCATCTATCTACAATATGTAAATACAGATATTGATCAAAAAGTTGTACCATTGGCTTGAAAGAGTAGGGTTTTATATAGTATATTTACAGTGTGTGCCATATAAATGCTGGTACTGGCACACTGGTTTGATTCCCGGTGGGCATAATGAGCTGTTACCTACATCCAGTTTGGGTTTTAGGGCAAGGACTGGCTTCTTTGGACTTGCCTCCTATCCTAGTGCATACCTTGTACCTCATGACAGACAATAAAATTCATGTCTTGCCGGCTCAGACAAAACTAGGTCTGTATGAGTACTGGGGAACCAGAGAACCTTGATAAAAACTGTCCTACAGGAACAAGACAGAAACTGATAAGATGTGAGAAAAAAAGATAAATCAGTCTGCTGAAAAAGGTACTACTCAAGTAAACTTACTCAGAGAGGTAACATGCAAACAATGTGAACTGGAAACAAAGAAATCTTTGACAGACAACTATACCTTCAGCAAGTAAGGCAAACCCTGAGAAGTCGGGTCAATAGCAAGACAAAGAACTGGAAATAGACTGTTACATACAGCCAATTATTAGATACCCTACAAGAATATTTAAGTGGCCAAGAGAAGAGATACAGGCCACTGATGTAAAGACACAAAGCTCCATGGAGTTTTCATCCCAAATCCAGAACCCTGAGACTGAAGGAAGCCAAGAACTAGTGAATGTGGGAGCCACTATCCAGGGTGAGGCATCCAAGATCCATGAATACAACAAGCACAAGACCCCAACAAAAATTGTCTCCCACGAATGCCTTAGACTAGGGGTATCAAACTTCAGGCCTCAGGGGCTAGCCTCCTGCTGGTTTTCCAGAAATCTTGCCTTATTACGTGGATCAGGTGTGTTTATCCAGTGAGGAGCCTCAATGGAAGGTCGGTTGGAAAACATGGACACCGGCGCTGGAGGTCTGGATTCTCACACTTCCTTAGACAATGTAGAGCAGAGGAGACGGTACTGAAATAGAAATCATCATAGGAGGACAAGGGGTGGAACAGTTCCTGAGCAACAGATGCCCAGATCTACCACACCAGATAAAGAGGCCCCTGAATCAACCCAGAGCATGACTGCTGGCAGGGATTGGAGCACTTGTGGTGATTGGAACACTACTGGCAGTTACCCAAAAACTGAAGGAGTGGCTACAGCAGATCCCTGAAAAGTCCTCATACTTCTCAGTAGATTAAAGTGCAGTGCTAGAAACAGCAAAGACACTGTGCAGGACCCTCAAGCTCCCAGGCCTCTGCTAGAGGACCCGAGCATGGATGAAAAAAATCCCTTGTATAAAGTGAGACGGAGTGAGTGTGTGTGTGTGTACATATATTTAAGTAGATATACTGTATGTGTGTGACTGTATACATGTATTATGTATGGCCGTCACTTTGTTTGAGTGTGGTAGAGTGTGTATGCGGGGCAAAGCAAATCCATCTGTCTTTTATGTATAAGGATGCCAGAAATTTGGCATCTCCAAGAGAGACTGGGAAAGGAAGGAAGAGTCAAACAGATGCCATCATATCCTCTAACTTGTTTCCTCATGGCCTTCCTCCTTCCAGATGTTCACTTTCTCAGCATGCCTCTTTTTTATGAGGAGATCCAGCTTACAGGTTTGAAAAAAATAAAGTGCACCTCACATATGTATGCATTTTCAAAAAAATATTTTGAGCTTCATTTTGCAATAACAATGTCAAAGAAATACAAAATATGCAAAGTTAAAATGAGAAAAAAACTTCCATTATTATAGATTCTTATTCTAATAGAATGTTAAATAGGTTACAAACTATTCCATGGTGTACTTCAATAAAAATCACTTACAGAGCATTACTTGTGCACTATCCTCTAATATTTCGATTTCATTTTTTAATTTAAATAATGATTACCACAGCACTGATTCTTATTCATTGATTTTTGTGTTTTTATTGTGCGATTTTTTGCTATTTAAAATTTCATAGTGGTAACCTGATGACCTGTAATCTCGCAGTGCCAGAATCAGATGAGATCTGATCATCACACATACTTACAATGTGATGCATGGAGAGGTGTATTGTAAAATATGCATCAAATGAGTTCAAATAAACAATGAGATGCTTATATAGAATGAAATACAGCATTAAAGCCCATGTTGCATATTAATGAATCCAAATGTTGCTTTTTCAAAAAATAAATAAATATGTATTTTGCTTCTTATTAAAATATATTGATTATTTTGAGAAGAAAACAATTTATGGCCGACTCTTCTAAGCACTGTCTCAATATTTCATTAATGACTAATATTTGTAAAAAACAAGACACTTCCAAATAAACGTGAAACATTTGAATAAGCTACAATAATAACATTGAGAGAATGACACAGCCTAATTATCAAAATTTACTGCTTTTATTTTGCTATCAGTGTATCCACTTACTGAACTGACCAGTTAACATTGTTCAACAAAAAACCTAAAATTGTCAAAATCTGGTACTATTAATCTATAGATAAATGTTCATTTGAAAAATAAAAAAGGTTAAGCTCTTATACATGTTTTAACAGCTTTAAAGAGTTTTGTATGTTTGTAGTCTGTCATGACTTTCAAAGCAATTAAGTTAGAATATGTCACCAAAAGTATCTGATATTACAATTTGATCTCTCTATATAGGCTCTCCTAAATGTATTCATGAAAGAGTTTCAAACTATGCTAATATACTGTATATTGAAATACAGAAAATATTCAGTTTTTATAGCAGCTGTTTAATCCATGAGGGTTGACCTAATGTGTTAAATTGTCCTGTATGCGTTTTAGTAATTGCCCTTAGTTTAAAAGCACCAGATTTGATCCTAAAGAGGAGAAATTGATAAAATATACACACTGCTCACAAAAATTAAAGGAGCCCTTTAAAGAAACACATTAGATACATCAGATCTCAATATGAAGTTGGATATCTATACAAATAACGACGGGGCAGTGTCTTGGGGACAGAAGGATGCCAAGTCTTTTAATGGAAATAAAAGTTTTCAGCCTACAGAGGCTTAATTGTGTAGACACCATAAAATCAGAGTGAAATGAAGATGTGGCAGGTGAGTCCATTTCTTCCAAAACTTAATTTCTGCAACTCAAAATGCTTTTCAGTATCTTGTGTGGCCCCCCACGAGCTTGTATGCATGCTTGACAACGTCGCGGCATGCTCCTAATGAGACGACGGATGGTGTCTTGTGGCATTTCCTCCCAGATCTGTGTGAGGGCATCCCTGAGCTGTTGTACAGTCTGAGGAGCAACCTGCCCATAATGGATCCAAACATAATGTCCCAGAGATGTTCTATTGGGTTTAAGTCAGGGGATCGTGAAGGCCATTCAATTGTTTCAATTCCTTTATCGTTCAGGTACTGCCAGCATACTCTTGCCACGTGAGGCCGGGGATCGTTGTGCATTAGGAGGAAACCAGGACCTACTGCACCAGCGTAGGGTCTGACAATGGGTTCAAGGATTTCATCTGGATACCTTATGGCAGTCAGAGCACCATTTCCTAGGCAGTAGAGGTCTGTGCGTCCCTCCATGGATATGCCTCCCCAGACCATCACTGACCCACCACCAAACCTGTCATGTTGAACGATGTTGCAGGCAGCACAACATTCTCCTTGTCTTCTCCAGACTCACGTCTATCACAGGTGGTCAGGGTGAACCTGTTCTCGTCTGTGAAAAGTACAGGGCGCCAGTGGTGGACTTGCCAATTCTGGTGTTCTTGAGCATGTGCCAGTCAAGCTCCACGGTGCTGGGCAGTGAGCACAGGGCCCACTACAGGACGTCAGGCCCTCAGGTCACCTTCATGAAGTCTGTTCCTGATTGTTTGGGTAGAGACATTCACACCAGTGGCCCTCTGGAGGTCATTCTGTAGGGCACGAGCAGTGCTCAACCTGTTCCGCCTTGCACAAAGGAGCAGGTACTGGTCCTGCTAAGGGGGTTGAGGACCTTCTACGACCCTGTCCAGCTCTCCCAGAATAACCACCAGTCTCCTAAAATTTCCTCCATGTTCTGGAGATTGTGCTGGGAGACACATTAAACCTTCTTGCTGCAGCACGTGTGGATGTGCCATCCTGGAGAACATTGTAACGCCCTCCTATTTTAGTCTGTGTTCTCCTGCCAACCATTGCCAGATTGTCTTGTAAGCTTCTCAAGCGTCATGAAGCCCTCTAGCCTTCACATATTCTTATGGAGCTGTAATAAAGAAGGACTTTGTTGGAACCTTTTTGCGTCCTGCGTTTGTGTCCACGCCCAGATCCTGACAATATATATATTACCACATACTTCACATATACTTCATGAAAAACCTTTATGACCAAGGCATTATTACATGTACATCATTAAAAAAACTTTACAGTCATGGCTAAATGTGAAAAGTTCCCCTTACACTTACAGAGATGCTGAATATCTCTGAATATCTCGGACAAACATGAAGCAAACAAGAATAATTTACACTATAGGAGTGTGAGAAACTGCCATATTTCTGGAACTTACAATCGTTCACATTATCTGATTGACAGGAAAAAAAGATGTGAGAACATTTTCATGGCTTTTTTCTGTTATAGGAAGGTCTATTACTCCCTCCAACTCAACTCCTCTTTGAAGCAGACTTTCTTTTTGTTCCTTTGTTGAATTTCTGTGGGATGATTTCTATTCATACTCTTACTGAAAACTGCCACATTTAAAGTCCCCCAAGTTCCCTAGTCCCCTTTATATGAATCTTAAAGACAAAACATGATAGAATTCTGTTGTTGTTATTTTAGTTAAATGCTTTCCTTGAAGGCGGTGAATAAACAAGAAAAATGTATGGCTATACTGAATACATTTTTGCAATCATGACATTAAACTTTTAAAGATCCATTAGATTAAAAAAACATGCATGCTGTGAAAAGAAACTGTTTATTTTTTATGAGTCCTTCTTTTTAAAGATATATTGTATTGTGTGGGCTCTAGGAGAGTGGGAGACTGACAGGTGGACCGAGGACGGTGCAGCATCTGCCGTCTGTCATGGTGGAAAGAGCTGAGCTGAAAGGCATATCTGTCAGTTTACCAGTCAGTCTAGCTTCCTGCTCTCACCCATGGTCGTGAGCTCTGGGTAGTCACTGAAAATAAGAGTTTGTGAATACAAGCATCCAGAATAAACTTCCTCTTATGAGTGACTGAACTCATCCATAGAGTGAGGAGTTCAGTCATCCTCGTGTAAGGAATGGCTTCCTGAACTGGCTCTCATTGCGACACACTCGAAAAAGGCTTAGGGTGAAAACAACACCTTGTTTACTCAATGTGCTGGAAGAGGGTGCAAAGCTTTTCTTGAGCTCTGATCTTCAATAAAAGAAAAGGAAAACATTCTACAAACTCAAAAGACAGAATCATCTGCAGCAGAACATGAGACTTGACAAGCTTGGAAAACAGAAAAGGGAAGAAGAAAAAATAACAATGCCAAAATCACAAGGTATGATAACTTAAGAACATCTTTGACTGGAAAAAAAAGTGAAACAAAATTCATGTATATAAACATCCTTAATAATTAAAATTCTTAAATATTTTTGAAACAAAATAAACCAAAAAAATCGCAAGGTTCATTTAAACTGAAACTAAACTAAGCAGCTAAGCCTGTATGTTTTCACTGCTTTAATTTATTTTTTTTTAAATCATAGCATTGATTAGAATATGTGTAAAGCAGAAAAAAATAATTAAATAACAACTGCTTTAGTCAACACAAAAATCTTAGTTCTGTCTTTTATGAACACATAACCTTTAAAGTCCCACTTCAATCATCTTTTAATCCGTTGTAAAAACGTCTCCAAGGGTCTTCTAATAGTAATTATGTTGTTTTTATCCAAAACAAAAAAACTGTGTTAATTTCAGGACATAGTTTCTGCTGTAGTTCATTAGAAATTCGTCTCTGCATTAATTATAACAATCATATAACATCAACGTTTTGATTACAATCTTTCCTGCTAGCTTACAAGCTAACATTATCGGCCGTACAATTTTAAAGCAGATGCCAGCTCGGACAAAAAAAATAAAGACCTACTTGGATCTAGTCGTCTACAAGAGGATGCATTAGAAGGAAGTGGAGTGGGGAGCTTGTGGTTTGCCGTAGTAACTTCTACGTCAAACCTACAAGCTTTTCCCAACAGAGTCTGCTCCTTGTTCCTGATGATTTGAATAAAAAAATAATAATAATCAAATACGAAGTCTTGATTTTTTTAGATATATGTGCTCCATAATCAGGAAAATACTACAACATGTAAAAAAAAAAAAGAAAAGAAAAAAAATGAAAAACATCAAAACAACTTTTATTGAAGTGGATATTTAAAATAAATCAAGAATCCTTTGACCTTTTCCAGGTAAACTTGCAGAACTTTTGGAGCATTTTAAATGTCTAATAATCACTGAAATGTAAGACATACCTAAGATGTAAAACTTAAAAAAACAAAAAAACAAAACACTTTATTGAAGAAGAATTCCAATGAGATGGTAACAAGGTCAAGAGTAAATCCTAAAAACGCCCCTGTACTCATTATTTTACTCTTTAGGAGTTTTAGACTGCTGTTTCCTTCTAAGAATTAATACAATAATTTATCAAAAAGGGCAAAAAAATATAGTCTTGGAAAACAGAATAAAATCTGTGGCAAAATGTGTGAATTACATGGTCCTAAGCTGTCCTTGTATCACTAAATGTCTGCTTTTTTAAGTACATTTCAGTATTAAAAAGTTTACATTAAAACAGCACAGAGGTGTAACATGCATCTAATGTGAATATCTATATAATAAATTAGGTTATAAGCTAGGCAAAAGAAAACCAAGAGAATAAATGAACTGCTTTTCAATGTTGTAACTACTTTGCGACTGCGTTGATATTCTGTGAATTTTTGCATTAATATATTAATGTATTATTGCTTTGAAGCAAAGCTTTCTGATCTTTTAAAAGAAATATGCACATGTCACACTTGACCTGACTGTTTTTTTCATGATTAACCTTTTAATTATTGTTTTGCTGTTCATTTTAATTGCATTTTATGTGTATTTGATTGTTTTGACTGTATTTATTTTCTTGTGATGATGCCTTTTGGTACAGGTCTCCCTTGAAGAAATATACCGTTAATCTTCATGGGATTTCCTGGTAAAATAAAGGTTAAAAAAATAAATAATGTGACGATGCCTTTCGGCCAAGATCTCCCTTGAAAAAGACATCCAATCCCAATGAGATTTGCTGGTAAAATAAAGTTTAAATAAAAATAAAATTAACACAGCTGGCAAAAACAAAACAAAACAAACAAAAAAAAAGAAAACGACTACAGATCAGTGTGATTATGTGTTTTGAACAGGCATTATTGGGTAATAATTTAGCTCTTACACACAAAGCCAAGCAAAGTTGTCAAGAGTGGAAAAACAGACCTCTTATCAAACACACAATGCATTCAAGGATGTGTCTGCTCCTATCATCACTCAACTGTAATACTGTCCCTCTCATTTGTCCATTTGTGCTTGCTCTCCTCTTGCCTGTTATTGTTGCTGCCACAGTTTGATACATTCCCCGACAGGTCTTGTTTGCATTATAAGTCATCAATTAATACAGAGAAATGTAATTAATGTGACAAGACGAGGAAAGCAGGCCACCGGGATGAGAAATGGAGTTTGACAGGAAGTGCTTGGAGCTGTCACCAGATCGGGAATTTCTCACCAACCCATTCTTAACGCAGAACTTTTCTAAAGCCTTGGCTGATACATATTCATCCCTCAAGACTCATGTTCCATATACCAGCACTCCCTACGATTTATGTGACTCAGCTCTTCAACATTTGGGCAGCATGTGGAAATGAACTAGCAGGACATTTTTACAGTATCCTGAATTTTTGGCAAAACATGATAAGAATGATTAAATAATCAAGTTCAGCTATATACCTCAGTACACCATGTGCTAAAAAAAATCACAGAGATAGTTAAGATGACATATGATTGCTGGTTTATTCATTTAAATGATCTATTTCATACCTTTTTTTTACCATATTACTTATAAAATAATTTTCCTTTTTTTGTTAACTTCAGTTCGAAAATCAGTAAATTAGCCAAGATAAGACAAAGCAAAATGAATTTTATTGTGGACACATTCTTATCAATATTTCTTTGAATTTTTAAAATTCACTATATAATTTATTGTCTAAAAAATTGTGAATAAAATAATCAATAATTAAAAGAACCACCTAAACAAAATTACATAAAACAAATGAAACCCAACTGAAGGTAAATTAGCTTATTTGCTTAGCCTACTGTAAAATATTTATTTTATTATTAATATGCAATTTTACAAAAAGCGGCAAGTGAAATATTTAGCTTTTTTATATATATTTTTTTAGAAAATAAATTGTTTCTTTTGTTATAATTTTGATACTAAATGCTAAATGCTCCACCAACATCGATTTTAGAATTTAATTTTAAAATGTTATTTTTGTGGTTTGTCATTATATGTAACAACATATATAATTCCCACCCAAGATAAATTATATGACTCTTTTTCTAGAGTTATTTTGTAAATGAACAACTTACTTTTTTTACCGAGACATAAACTTTTTTTTATGAAACAGAAACCTTGAAACACACACACCCTTATTCTTTGCATTGTAAAAGATCCTGCATGTTCTTTCTTCGATCATAAAATCCTTTCTTCTGTTTCATTTTGGTGAGGGGATCAGAGCAGCTTTCATGGCTGCACCCCAAAACTGTCTAAGCCCTTCTCAACAGTACAGCTTGTGCACACACTCAGTTGTACTTGACACAAGCTTCAGACCCATCTGCATGATTGTCGTTTCTCCATTAAACTGACTGTGAAGCTGATACTTCCATGACTGAGCCTTAAGAAAAAATACTTTACAGTTTGTCAGAGTTAGAAAAGATAACAAAAACTGTTAAAAAAATATATATATATATATATCCTTCTTATCTATGTTGTCTATACTTAATAAAACCTATTTAAATTTTATGGGAGAAGTAAGTAGAGTCTATTCCATGTGACACTATATAAGGCAGGGTTTCGATTCTGACTGATAAGAATCCTAAATGTACCTTTTTGTGCATTCTGCTCTGTAAACTGTGAGCTGGTGCAGGAAGTCTCTCAAAGTGACCAATTACTGACCTCCTTCTGGATTCACTTTAAGACAGTTTCCTTTCTACTCTGAAGACCTAAAGTTGTTGTGTTTTTGCTAGATTTTAAAACAAGAGATGATGGATTAAAAGTTCAAGCGTGTCTGGTCATATTTAACATCTCGGAGTCAGATTGTTTGCAGAGGAGTGAGTGATGGATCACTAAAATGACACACTCCCATTTATTTTAAACCAAATCACTAAACGAGAATTGTGGCTCAAGGGTTCCTTCACTACCAGTTAGGCTGTAGAACCACCCACTACTCATCAGCCAATTACCCTGTCCTCCAATCAGTTCCAACTGGAGTAGGCGTTGAAACAGCCACACATTTAACCATCTCAAAGTTTTGCCAAATGTCACCAGCATCCGTTACTGTGAGCCCTGCCTTTGATAAACCTTAAAAAATGATTTGTTAGAATGTACACAATGCTGCCTTTTCATAGCGTTTCTCAGGTGTGTGCTGTTCGTCACAACTGACTCTATGGTTAGATACGGGCTGTCTGCATGCAAAAAATAGGCAAATCAAGTGATAAGTGCATGCTCCGTGCATGCAGCCTTAGTTAGAAATTAGACAACCAGATCATATTTTGTGTGGACATCCTGTAGACATCCTACAAACACTTACATATCACTTGAAAAACCCATGTGTTTGAGCTAGTGTGTGAACCTCACCTTACTAACAACTAGAGTGTGTGGCGTTTAAACACAATATGACAGTATTACTTGTACATCATGACTCCCTAGAGCTTACATCATCCTTGCAATACTTCATGATACACTTTCCACATACACAACAATGGTACATTTTTATATCATCATGAGGTGGTCCAATGAGCCTCAAGGGAACTGCAAGACCCGCCTGCACTTCCCTGAAGATGCAGACGCTCCTGTCTACGACCCTCCAAGGGGCTGGACAACTCAAATATCTGCAGCATCTGTATGGGTCAACCTCAATACGGGTGCATGTGACTAAGGGTTAGGTTATCTTCTCCTGCAAAGAACTATAGGCTGGTCTTCACAAAATGTTACCTTAAAAATAAATAAATTAACTAAAGTAATAAGACAAAAATACAGCTGCTGTTTGCATCAAGTTAGAAATATAAAATCAACCCAATATTTTGACTTAAAAAAATGTAATTTAGGTGCTCTGTTCTTGAAAAAGTACACAAGGCTAAAACCATTGTAAAAACTAATGGTAAGACTTCTTCAAGAACATACAGTGGCTCATATTGTGATGTATGTCTTGATGTAAGGAACAATGTACTTTTCAGATTTAAAATTCTACTTTGACATGCTGATTAATCCCTTTATGCCTTACTTTAGTTCTAATTAAATAGAAAATATTTTTTCTTGTTTTATCCTGACAAGGTGATGCTAAATTAAGCGTAATCTTGGATTAAATGGTATATTGCAAATTAGTGAAATATGGCGTAAAGGGGTTATAGACCCACAGCAATGAAAACATTTTTTTTTTTTGTTTTTTTTTTTTTTGAGTTTTTAACATGTTATTGTCACATATTTATCATGATGGAGGACTTGTAAAAAAATAAGATTAAAACAGTGTTTCTAAATATGTGTTTATTCAAATTGTGTTAAATGTTTAGAAATTAATTTAGTTGGAGTGGGACTTAAAGTAACACTAGCTCAAACTTGGAAAACTTTAAATATTTAGTTAATGTTCTAGGTTTAGAATGTATTTTTTTCATATTCCGATGCTGAAATAGAAGAGCAACAGGCCCTCTACATCTCCATTTCTAAAACAAATATAAACTCAACTCTTGTCTGCCATGTCTAAAGCCATTATGACCTTCCTGCCCTGGCTGTGACTCCTTTGTGACTCTGCTGCATCGTGGTACAAATGATTCCCAGACTAAATTCAAATGTCCCCCTCCTTCCCATGCATCCTGCTGCATCCTTCTCTTTTTATCCTCCTTGCTTAATTCTGTCCTCTGTTGTTTTATCTGGCCTTATCCTGCAAATCTCTTGTCCTTGTGATCCCTCCCCTTCTACTTAGCACACTCCCCCATGTTCTGCTCAGCTCTGTCCATCTTTTCCTCTTTTTCCTCCCTCCTGTCTTCCCTCTGCTATGGAGGTCAGCTATGATGCAGAGCCAGAGTGCTCGTCCGTGTTTAATTACATTAATAAAACACCCTATGAGGTAGAATGACCTCACACCCCACAGCCCGCTCAACCCCCCCATGCGCCTCGCTCTCTCCCTACTCCTTCCTCCCTGTTGTTCTGCGGGCTTTGGTCTATGGAGGCTCCCTGCAGGCCCAGTCCAATTGGTGCCAGGTTGCATTTCATGGCTGATTGCAAGGCATGTGTTTCTCCCTCTCCAGCATTGGTTCCACCTTCAATCTCCAGCGGTTCCTGACATGCTCACTTCACCGGAGGTCATGTTAAAGACTTTTCCCTCCCTCCCTGACCTGCTGTAGGTGGAGGACACAGAGGAGAGCTTGCTGGCAAAATGAGACCTCTCGCCAAACAGCAGTAATGAGCAACATGCCCTTCTGGATGTGGTTCTCAGAGGCGTAAACCATTCCTGTTAGTCTCGTTCGGTTGTGTTCGAATGTAGCTATCTTTAACCATGCCATCACGGCAGCCTGATATTTCTCCACGCACCTCACCATTCCCTTTAAAAATGCATTTGGAAAGGAAATTCTCATTAACTCTTGCTTCATTTTTAAGGGAGCTCTGTATTCATTGTGCCATAAACTGAAACCTGAGACAGGCACAGATTCCTTCTGGGCCAGAAGGCATTGTTCTTATGCACATGAATTATGGCAGAGGCTGGGTGGTGTATGACAAGCAACAGTAACTTACCATTATTGCCTGCAACCGGTGATGACAATCCCCACAGCAGCCAACAGGTTGAAGCAATGTAATATGCACTAGATCCATGCAAATGGGAAGCCTGCAAAAACAGCTGTTGGAGATATTACCAGTAGTGTGAGTAAAACGCAATATTTTTAAAATGCCGTATAATCACCATCCATCTTGTGTCTCTGCTTTGTCCTTTGCAGGACCACAGGGGTTGCTGGAGCCTATCCCAGCTACTAAAGCCTTAGTCTCATGCACCCTTAAGGCTGCATTACACTGGTCCATCTGTGGTCATCTCCATTTTGTTGAAACAAAAAAATACAACGTGCGTTTATCAATTGGAATGTATACATTGCCTCCGTCATGTCTGCGTCTGACCTCCGCCTCTCCACAATGCCAGCTTTATGCAGGAGTTCTATTTCCAGTCCGTTGATGCGTCAGTTTCACAGTAAAAGAAACCTGAGAAACAGGAAACAGGTCTGGGTTTCAAAATAAAAACTTCCATGGTACTTTGAAAAAAAAAATGTATAAAATGTAATTTTTGATGTACACAATAACACACGATAATAATGCATTTAACACCATTTTTACCATGGATCACAAAAGATTCAAAACCATTTGCGATACAAAACGTACATTTTACATAAACTCAGTGAGGAAGGAGAGGGCACGAGGCCTGACTGCCTAAGTTTTGGATGAACTACTAAACTCCGGGAGCCAGGGGGGAGGGGGGATGAACTGGAAAAGCATCACAGACGATATAAACTAACTGATGATTGTGAGACGAACTTCCCAAGCAACACAACAGAGACACACTGCAGACGGACCAGTGTAAATCCAGCATTATGGGTCAGGTCCTGAATGGGTGGTGTGGGTTTTTGGGTTGTAGAGAGTTAAAGAGAGGAGGGGCTGCATCTTAAAGGGTAACCAAACCCTAAATAAACATTTTTTGTGGGTGTTTACCTCTATAAATCGGGCTTTAAAAGTGCTGACTTTACTTCCTTGAAAAAAGTTTTGACAATTTGTATAATTCTAAAAAAAATGGTCTAAACTGTCTGTGTGCTGTCCCCTACAGGTTGAAATGAGGTATTACAGTTAAATTTCGTGATTGGTCAAACCATGTAATTTCTCACGTCATTTCAGAAGTCCCATGTCACGATCTGCAGCTCCAATAATGATAACAGTCTCAGACACTCCTGTTTTTCACCTCTCTGACTGGATTCTCAAATTTCGCCCTTTTCAGCCCCCAACTGGCCTTGTTGGGTACCCTTATGGGGAGCGCAAGTGTGTCTTGTAGTTCTCTTGAGCCTCGAGAGACATCATGAAAATGGAATGTACCATTGTCGTATGTGTAGTTCGTAGGGGCATCATTAAGTATTTGTGAGGATAACACAAATTGCACGACACCCTTTGTGTAGTCCTCCAGTTGTTAATAAAGTGCACACACTTACTGACAGCTCGCAATGCTGCATGCACGGTCTGTGGATGTGATATGTAAGCGCCCGTAAGACGCTTGTTTGATGCCCACACAAACTACACTGTGACTGTCTAATTTCCTCATTTTTTACAGCCAGGCTTCGCCCAAGGGACTTGAGAGGAGCACACACATGTAATGTAAACAGCACTACCGGGCTCCCTGCACAGTGTGCAGCGTTTTCTCACTTACTTCCTATTTACTTACCCTAGAATGTTGATTAACCCCTTAAAGCCTGAATTTATTTCCAATTATGAAAAACACCTTTTCAATCTTTTTTTTTAAATTCAAGTTAATGTTAAATTAAAAGTTTATTGCAACCTGCCCTGTACATGACATTCAGAAAAAAAAAATGTTCTTTCAATTTAGCATTTAATACACATAAATTAGGATTTTGAAGCCACTAGTTGTTATTTTATGACCACAAAATAGCATTTTAAGCATTTTGTGGGTTTAAATTAGTAATAATAATAATAATTAACTTTATTTGAAGTGCCTTTCTTGTCACTATAGGTCATTGTACATAGCAATAAAAGCAGAGTAAATACACATAAAAACAGAGCACAATATTGTTTTAAGTACATCCACAGCAAGCCCGTAGAAAAAAAAAAAAACATGCATGAACACATCAGGTTGTCTGCGATTTTAAAATGTCCTGGGGGCCACCTGTACAGATTTACCCATTTTACCCTCACTGACAGCCTGTATCCACTCGTAAGGGCAGTTATGACTAAAGTTTTAAATGTGAAAGTGGCGTACATCTCAAACACTTCATTATTCGGTTGCTGGAACACACATAGATACTCACAGTCACTACTAAGAAGCAATTTAGCGTCACCAATCAACATGTTTTTGGACTGTGGATTTCCTGAAAAAACCCCCACATGCACAACATGCAAACTCCACATAGAAAAGAGCCAGCTGGGACTCAAACCAGGGCGCTCATGCTGTGAGGCAGCGGGGCTAACCATCACACCACCATGCTGCCCCAGTCTAATTTCCATATAGACAATAATCCTCCCTTATTGTGGTTTATGAATAGAGCAAGCCCTGGGTTCACACAGCTGGCACTTCCTATAAAGAACAACATAAACCCCTCAGCTCAGGTAGAAGCCGGGGAATTATCAATTGGACTTACGAGAGCTTTCTGCAGCAGCAGGAATCTAAAATCCAGCAGCCTCTTTCCTGATTTCCATGAATAGTCAACAGCCTCACCATAAAAAGCGACATCATCTTCTCCAAGACCATTACAGCTTAATGCAAACTCATAACTTAGATTTCCTTCGCCACGGGGATCCCTAACCTTGTGTGGAGCATTGTAGAACATTTCTCCACAGAGCATGTATGATGATACGGATGTGCTAAGGTGGCATGTTGTTGACAGTATTTAGAAATGTGACAGTAAAACCTCAGGGACACATTTGCACGTTAATAGCTCTGATGTTTGAGGCTGTCGCCCTCATTGTAAGATCAAGACAAAGCTGTTTGGCTTCGTCTTGATCTCATGCGATTCTCATGTGATGTGGGCATTTCTAGCATTACTTTTAGCATCAGAGAGCCTTTTGTTTTTCTTTCCTCGGGCATGTCTGGCCCGGGCAACAGCATTCATCAAATAAAAGAGAAAAAGAAAGTAGAACATGCTAGTGCTCATTTGATAAAAGCCATCGAGTAATGAAATCAGTTCATATCATGTCCCTCTGAGTCAGCTTTTAAATTTCTCTCTAAAAGAATTTGCAGTGAAGGTTTTTTTTTTTTTTTGATTATTTGTTTTTACCAAATGGATTCAAAGAATAAAAATAACAGTCATTTTCTTTTCTATTTCAGTCATAGTTTTTTATGTGAATTCTTGTATGTGAAATATAAAAATATTTTAATTGCTTTATGGTTATCTAATGTTTTCTCTAGCGTGGATTGCCTCCCCCCCACCTTTTTGTTCTACTTCATGTCCTCCTCAGTGTCTGCTTTGTTATTTGTCGGGAAGGTTTTCATTATATTCCCTGACTGGCAATTAGTGTTCTTCTCCAAAGCGAAGGCAGAACAGTGGCGCTCAGTGCCCCATCTCTTTATTGCATGGCTAAGTACCATTCCAACGCACAGTGTTATTAATAACATCATCGCTAAATCACATAAAAAAAGCACTGTGGCTAACTAGGTTACTACACTGTTTACTTTGCCTCAAAACATCAGGCTGAACAAATCTACCTCTCCCTTCTTTTGGCTCTCTGTGTCCTCTCTCCTGCTCCTTTCTTTCCTCAGTTTGAATGTGGGCACAAAGAGAGGCTGAGAGAGGAAAGTTAATTAGATAGAAGTCCAAAAGGAGAAGGAGGGGTGGGGGCACCTGGTAATGGAAACGGGCTGTATGGAAACAGATGGCCCAGAATTTATTAACTAGCAGGAGAGCTTCAAGGAAGCCTCTGCAACCAGACATTAGGCCAGTCACTGTCTGGGTGGGGACTAGTAGGCGGCTGCATACAGGTAAGGGTGCTCTGAGCCCAAAAATAGAAAGCAGATTTATCTCTGGATTCCTGCAAATGATCCATTACAAGAAAAAAAGAAGAATGCAATTGAATTCATGGCTTTGCTGTTTTACTCATGGTCTTTCAAGTCACAATGTAAGCGCTATCAAAAACGTTTTCTTTTCAAAAGATCATAAGTCATCTACCAGATGTCTGTCACATATTTTCTTTCGGCAATGGCTCGATGTGAAGTCGTATTTTTCATGGGAAGGATTAGCTGGAGACAAATTTCAAATGTGTTACCATAAAGCTAAACGCGTGGGAAACCTAAAATCTATCCTTGCCCATCTGCACTCATTTTTGCTTTTTCATCGTGTCTTCATGAAAAACCCATTCCAATGAAAATTGTTTTTTTTTTTTACATGTTCTTGTAGCATTTTTTCTCATGAAAGAGAACATATATAAAGACAATTAAGATCAAAATTGCCTCTATGAATATTTTTTACTCAAATCGCAGACAAAAAAATACCATTAGAAAAAGACTCTAGTTTTAACATACAAGCTGCAATTGACAAACCAGAAGCTCCCTGTTCTCCTTCATTCTGGTGCATCCACTTGCAGACAAAAAGATCCATTAATGCCTCAATTTTCCTCGTTTGAGCTCAAATATTGCTCGCCACTTTGCTGCATCAGCTATGTTAGGCTTATAAGCTAGCGAGTAGAAACACAGGGATGATGGGAAATAGGTGCAGGCTTAAAGAGTAACACAACAGAACAGTTGGAGGCTGAATCCATTCCCAGCCAAGACTTGAAAAATGCAAAAAGAAAGAAAAGATTTTAAAAAAGGAGCGGGCTAAGCGGAGGAGGTGTGGTCTGGATCTGTGATTGACAGTGAGGTTTGCTTGAGGTAACGTAGTAACTCTGTGTCTTCAAAATGGAGGTGTGGTACCAGGCAAAGTGATGCCAGTTTCACCACAGAACTTTCCGTGGAGGTTGACAACTTTTCTCCCCCACATCTGAGGCAGGGATCTGTGTCTCAGTGGTAAAATGATGCTAGCATCATAAGCTAATAAAGGTTAACGTTTTAAGGAAACAATCCAGAGTGAAACTATCATTGCAGATCCCATCACCAGGACGGAGTTTGCTGGATTCAATGCCAATTGCACTCAACCATTGTTGCCTAACCTCCAACTTCACTGGAAAGTTGTGCAAGCCAGGAGATTTTTGACAATTGAAGGCAATACACAGCCATGCTGAAGCTAACACATTAGTGACCAACTGTTACAGAATCAAAAATGGGCGGGGCTTTTATACTGGAGCTGCAGAGCAAAGTGATGTAAAACCTCTGAAATGACGTGGGACTTAGACCAGTAGACCAATCACAAAATTCAACTGTAATACCTCCTTTTAACCTTTAGGGGGCAGCACAGAGACAGTTTTAGACTATAATTTCAGGAGTTAAACAAACAATCATAACTTTTAAAGCCCATTTATGGAGGTCAACAGCCAAAAAATCGTCCCGCCCACAACTAAGAGGCAAATTTCTAATGAACTCCTGACGCTCTGCAGAAGCTATGTCCTAGAAAATGACAGGTTTTTAACTTTGTTTAAAATCGCCATAATTATTATAAAAAAATAAATAAAAACCAGGGAACATTTTAAATAGATCAGAAGATGGCTGGAGTAAGGCTTGAAGAAGTAAAATTACTTCTGCTTAAAAAAATAGTAAGAATAAAAAGTGCAAACATTTGAAATATTTTCACTTTTATTATGAAAGATACAAAGAACAGCTTGCAGTTTACAGATAATTGAAAACAAACTATAATCTATTAACATGCATCCACTTGAGAGGCATAATTGTGAATAAATGGTAATGCTAATGTAGTTTTAGCCTAAGGTTAAGTTTAACTGATTGGTTTATGAAAACACTTAATGGAACCACTTGTCTCTAATTTGCTGCTCAAGCCGTGTATTTTAATACGACGGCAATGACAACAATAACTAATTCAGAAACATTTGTTAGCAAATTTGATTTTGCAAACAATTCAGCTCTGCAAGTTTTCATACGAATGCATTAAAAAACATTTATGTTAATGTTCATAAACTGCAAAAAAATACATAGGTTTATGAACTGAAACATCTTGCGTTTAGCCCTTTTCTCTATGTTAATGCAACTCTGCAGTATTTAATGTACAGCTTTGAGCGCTTGAAGACACAAATACATCCTTTGGACTGCAAAACAAACACATCCTGTCCTTCCAGCACAATAAACAGCTTTATACTGGATGGAAAGACACTACTGGGAATGAAACATTCTTAAAAAATAAGCTGAAAACAACAATATTTTATTGAGCCCCTCAGGTCCTCAGACATCTTAAGAGTGAAGGGCTTGTATTCTGCCACATATTCAGTCTGGTGTGTGTATCATGTAGTACACTCATACTCGAATGCACACTGTATTTTAAAATGCTCTGTGGACTACTACGGGAAAATAAAAAGGGATTCGGAAAAAGCAAGAAGCAAGGACAGCTACAGGTAGAGAATGGGTCAAAAAGTATGACACCGACTTATCATTGTTTTTTGATGTTTATCAGTACCCATAATAAAAGTACATCCTCGTCGCAAAAGCCTAATAAAAAATGGATTGGTAATTTATTAAAGTCTCTCCACAGAAACAGGGCGGGAGGCAACATGTGCGACAGAACACCCAGTGAACTTGTTGTGTAAGCTCTGTAAAGCAACACTGTTTGTGAGTCAGCGACGTGAGCTTCTAAATGCCACACAGTTGATCCTGCGAGGCTGCTAGCAAAATAAAAATAGACTGTGATGACAACTCTGCTGTGCCATAAAGACGCCCATTAACAATGTGTGTTTCTGAAGCTGCCAAGGGGCCTCGGCTCACCTCTAGCTGTTGAAACAGCCTAGAGCAGAAACAAAACCAGCCATCCTGCTTGATCAAACAATCTTTACCAAATGTAAAATAAAAATAACTTTCACTGGTAAACAAGGGTAAAAGCAACTCATGGTTTGACTGCTTTAGCGCAGCGCTGTATGTGATAAAACATTACAGACAGCAGCTGCACAAACAGGTAAATATTCATTTCCACAATGCTCTTAACGGTTAATCTGCACAACTTTAGGCCCCCTCCACGTCCTCGCCTGACTCTTGGAAATATGAGGTGAACTTGGACTTGTTTGTCTGCAGGGGGACCTCTTTGTGGGGATTAAAGGGCAGAGCAGAAGGAGGGGTCACAGATGTAATGGATGTATTGGGACAAGGGCAGGGTATGAGGGTTGGCCAGGGGTGATGCATGACGACATGCTGAGATGCATAATGACAACAGAAAGATGCGACCAAATGCACACACAAAATAACAACAAAGACATTCAAAAAAGGGCAAATACGAAGGAGCAGAATCTCTGTGGAGAATTTAAGATCCCCACAGTCTTTGGCAGAGTACACTGGAAATTGTACAAAATGTAATTTTTTTAACTGTTTATTAGATTGATTAAGACAGACTGGAAGTATAGCAAAATACACTTATTGTTGAATTGAAGCCCATGATTTGATGAGAACAACGTATGTCCAGTGAATCATTTGTCATTTCTCCTAAATCCTTATAAACACTAATGAAGCTGCTTGTAAGCCTTTCTGTATGCTTTTTTCTAATCTTTATTTAAAGCCAATTAAGAACCAATTCTCATTTACAATGATGGCATGGACCCATGAAGCATTCATATTACAGCATGAACGGGCTTTAATAAAAAGAAGCTCAATGGTCTGGTAAAATTTTTACAGTCATTTCCACTCCTGTCAGGATTTTCATAATCGTTCTTTGATTTTTTTTTTGGCCCCTATGATACAAATGTGTTTTTTCCTTCAAGGGTCACCACTACAAATCAACCCCTCAATTTGCAGATGTGGTTTAGCTCTAGATTTATGGCTGATACCCTTCCTGACTCCTATATTCATTTAACTGGACGGGACCGCCACATGGAAACCCTGGAAAATGCCACAAACTGGTTGCAGTAACTTCCTAGTGTTGTGTAGTGTTGTGTTCTAATTCCTGTTATTACAACATGAAATAAAAGAACGCAATTTTTACATACACTCTCACATGTGACTCTCTTTCTTTGTAGCTAGAATGTTCTACGGGAACACATTAGGGACAAAAATCTCACAATCAATATAAAACGCCTAGTAGGCCCAAACAGTCAGCCGCTTAAGGATTAACAGGTTCAACCCTTTTTAATTTTCAAGATCAGAAGAGACTTAGCTCCGGGTGGGACGGCGGTAAAGATCCATGGTACAGATTCATTTATTAACTTCACTTAAAAGCCTTTTTGTGGCAAAACAGCAATCTAAATGTAATATTTGTTTTGCTTTTAATTTGTATTAACCTTGGTGTATTTTCTAGGCGTACATATAAAAATGCAAAGAAAGTCTCCGAATATCCACTCCAATGAAAATGGTGTATTTGGTGTTTTTCACATGTTCCTGTTGCATTTTTCTCATGATGAAGGACAAATATAAAATAATTTAAGATTAAAAAAGCATTTCTGAGTAGTTCTTTATTGAAATCGTGTGGATTATGAGCAGATGAAAACATGCAGTTTGAAAAACTTTGGTTTGTGATGCAGCGACTGCCATGGGTGGGCCAAAGTCTCCCAATTCTAAATAGATCCATTAAAGTCTTCATTTTCCTTGTCAGAGCTGTCATCTGTCTCAAAACTGTGCGGCTGGATAACTATATGTTGCTTGATATTTTTTTGCTATGCTAACGTTAGGTTGGGTTTGTGAGGGTCTGTAAGCTAGTGGGAGACAGTGTAAACGAAGGAACTTCCTCACCAACAGTCCAGCCCACAAGGTAGATTTCTAATGAGCTCCTGCTGTAATGCAGAAAATATGTCTAAAACAAACAAAAAAAAACACAGGCTTCTTGATTTTAATTAAAAATTGAATATTTATGAAGTTTGAGTGGAATTTTAAATGCATCCAGTATGTTTGAGCAAATCACATTTTGCAAGATTGCCAAAATGGAGTAACTGAAAAAGTATTTTGTTTTTACTGCCATGCCATAGGCACCGACCTGTTCAGAGTGCACCTGTATGGGTTGGCTCCAGTGGACCCGTGACCCCAAAAGGGAATTCACGAGTTCAAAAGATGAAGAGATGAAAATCATAGGCACCCATAGATGCACTTTGTTAAAAAAGGAACAACTTTTCCCATGATGATTTTACATTTGTGACTTATTATAAAGGTATATCTCTGTCTAGGAGTTAAAACCACCATCTAAACTGGTATAAGGGTTAATCTTCATCTGTGCATATAATCTAAACAGATGCATTGAACCCTAAAGTATCATTTCTTTCTTTGTCTTGACACTGGAATGTATTCTTCTGTATGCAAAAAGTGCTGTCAAACCCAGAAGACCATCGCCTGTGGATCAAATGTCTCTGTGTTTTGATGTACTAATGAGCTGAAAAAGCATCAGCTGGTGAGAGCGTTGGCCATTTTTATCACCAACCTAGGAGAACAGACTCCTTATTAGAGTTTCACTGAGCCAAATAAATCTCACTTTGTCATGATTAGATTTTTTTTAATGCTGTGTAATGATCTTTATGAAAAGACAAGTGATACTAATTTTTGTAGTGTTAATAATGGCTCTTTCTCTACAGATAATTAAAAAAATGCTGATTTACATTCCAAGGACAACTGCAGCTCATCAACATTTGAGTGTATTTTAATTTTATATATACTGAAACATCTGTCCGAGTATGGAACTGCAAGCTGAATGAGTAGTTTTGCTCTGATGCTTTCAGACTTTAATAACAATGTGCTGATTAACTATTGACAATGGAAGGTTTCAAGTTTTTTAGAGACATTTCAAAAGGCAGTTTTGAGAAATTTTGAAAATTATTAAAATAATGTACATTTCTAAATGTTATGTTTTATGTTATTTAATCTAAGAATATAAATGTTTACATGATTTGAATGTTGCTTTTGGGGAATGAAAGGTATGCAGTCTATTATTGTGGAAAAAAGCTGTTTGTTACATTTTGAATCGACTGTTCTCATGCTCTTCAAAAGATCTCAAAACGTATCAACTTATTAGAAAAACTGAGATTTTGTTTTAAAATAATAATAAATTCATAAATAATTCTAAACATTGTTGATTTATGAAATCACCAGAAAACGTTTTAACATTTTTTTTTCAATTGATTTATTGTCATAGAAAATAATTTAACATTACATTATCGTTTCTGTTTTAGATCCGTTCATCCTGGGGTTGTGAAACTAAATTGAGTGAATTGGTTTTGTCCAAAAATGGCTTTTTTACGAACATTATTAAAAAAGCTTCAAATATATATTTTTATTACATTTTATTGAACTTTTTTGTTGGTAAAAGAGAAAATGTGTAGTTGAAATCATTGAGTCTTACACTAATGAAAATGTTAAAAGAAAAAAAATATTTTTCTATTTTTTTTTCTCACCTCCCTTATTTTTTCTTTTTAACCTTTTTTTCTCATGATCTTACCCCTCCTTTTTTCCCTATTTCCTCATCCCTCCTTTTTATCTTTTTTCTCATACCCATATTTTTTTAAAACTTTTTTTCCTCACTCTTTTTTTTCTTTTAGCTTTTTTCTCACTCTCCTTTTTTCCCACTTTTCCTTTCTTTTCATGCCCTTTTAGTCTTTTTTAAACTTTTTTTCATTTTCCACTTTTCTGTCCATGTTTTTCCTCCTCTCTGTTTTTATTTTTTCCCCTTTTTTATTCTCTGCATTTTTTTCCACATTTTTACCCACCCCCAAGCTTTCTTTTTTCTTTTTTTTTACTCATTCCCCCTTTCTCATCCCTTCTTTTATCCCTTTTCACTTGTTATCATTTTCCTCTCCTTTTTTTCTAATTCCCACCTTTTTCTTCTGTTTTTAATCGTTTTTCTCATCCCCCCCCCCGCCCCGTCCATTTTTTTAAAATCTGCATTTCATTACCTGACATGTTATAAACACAGAAACTACTTGCACCTCTAAACTTGTTTAAATTAGTGTCTTATCTTGATGATCTTTGACATCTTTTTAACATATCTCTCTATAACTACCATTTAGGCACGGGAACATATTATTGCTATTTTAAATTGAAAGGAAAGAAAGGATGCACCTGGTGCCTAATTCAAACAGCTGTTTTTAGAGCATAACATGCCCAACTGTCCAATCAGTGTGTGACCTCGCGTCCCGTTCAGGCGACGTTTGTGTTTGAGCACTCGGGGCATTGCTCCTAAAGCGGAGGACACGACAGGCTAAAAGTTCTCACACTGAGGAAAGTGGTTTGCTTGAGCACGAGATGTAGACACACATGAGCAGCAATATAAATTAATGAGTGTGTAAAACTGCTGTCTAATTTCAACAAACTGACTCTTATTCAAACATCTTTCTCAACAAAATCAGAACTGCTGTGTTTGTGGTGGGTCGTTTCTGACTATCTGTGAAATGTCAGCTTATCAATGCTGTTAGATGACACAGAATATTAGTTTGCAGTCAAACAAACCATTTCTGTCTTTGTACTACAGAGTTGCAGCTTCCTTACAAGGTGATCTCTGCTGTAATGCAGAATGAATATTTGGGTTTGATCACAACAGAGTTTATATTTCTTAAGTGTTAACACATTCTCAGTTATAAATACGGCTGAAGCATGGAAAAGTCACATGACACTCCATGTTGTGAATATCAAATAATGCTCTACACAATCAGTAATCAACAATTATTTATCAAAAAATAGTTTTTTTACAGAAAAAACAAATGGAGACCATTTAAATTAATATTTTCTGTCATAAAAATCAAAATAATGTTAACAAACAGGAGATGTGAACAGGAAAAATCAAGAATCCTGCTTTTACCGCTCTGCTCTATGAACCAGGATGTTGCATGGGGTTTTGCAGTGGGGGAATTTAAACTGCTCTTAAAGCAATGTGTTTTCTTTAAGAGAGGCCTGTCTGTCTGATCTTCACGCTTCACTGTTAAGACCTGTTACTTCGTCATATTGTCAGACAAAAAATATTGTGTTTAGACCATTGTGGCTCCTGACAACCAATCTGGTGAACTATTTTTTAATGCTGTGTGATTTTTCAATCAGAACACTGAGGGATTTTTAAAGTTTCTCCATTCTCTTATCTTGTTTTCTGACTCTGTTTTCAGTTTTTCTCTCCTGGGAAAGCTCAGGGGCAGCCTGAAGACTCCAAGCTGAGATGCCTTCAACATCCCGAGTCTCATCTCCAACAGATGTTATCATCCCATCATCCCCTGACCTCATCACTTCCATTCTTCAGACAGCTGCCCTCGCCAATCATCGTTGTCATTTTGTGCAGCTACCACATGTTGAATTCGTTGTTGGAAGACCAAACATGCCAGTAAATAACATAACATTCCTGATAGTGAATAAAAAAAAAATGTTTTTTGAACATTTACAGTCCTAGATAATATAACAAAGCAAATTATCAATGACATTAAATATTTGAGTCTCTAGATTACTCTGTTGCATTTGAAGTTAGAAGTAAATTTAACAGATTTACTATCATAATTTGAAAATAATATATATTTTTAAATCTATTTTCAAAGCTTTATTTCGTTTTTAGCCAAAACCAAAACGCTGTCTAGGGCTTAGTTTCTGCAAAGCAAAGAGTTCACAAGAAATTCACTGGTGGGGAGGAAGCATGCCCCCTTTCCCATCACCCATCTGTTTACACACTCTTCCGCTAGCTTATAGCAACTCACACCCTCAACCTAACATTACTGGTGTAACAAAAATGGCGAGACACCAGAAACCAGCTCAGATGAGGAAAACAAAGACGTTCATGGATCTATTGGTCTGCACATGGATGCATCAGAATGGAGTTCTGGAGCATCACAAACACAATTTATAAAATCCACAAGGACAAATGATTAATAAAATCCTAATAATTTTACATGTTTTATATATTTGTGAACCACTGTTGAAAAACAATTGGATGAGTGGTGAAATGTTTCAGGAAAATGATTCAGATTTTAAGTCCAGATGGTATAACTAAACTTCAAGATATCACCAGGAAAATTGTGAGAAACATATCATAAGAACATGTTAAAAACACCAAAATCTCAATTTTCATTGGAGTGGGTCTTTCAGGTTAACTTCTCTAGAAATATGTCACATAAATATATTTTATTTATCAAATAAAATGATTTTTTTTCCTATAACTTAAAAAAAGTATATCTAAAACAATGCAATTTAAGCAGGTTGACTTCCTAATTGAACAAACCTAAAACACACAGAAGGAGGAAAGAGGGATGAGTTTGTAGGCATGTAACATCAGTGGGGGAAAAAAAGTGTCAATGCTGCTGAGCTGCACAATCACAATGCAGTTTTCCATCAAAGTGTGGAAAATAAGTATTACTCAAGAGTTCCAGCAGCAATGCATTAGCATACTTTGAGCAGCAAGTAAATATATATTTATTTATTTATCGTCATCTTCTTTCTTCAAGATTGTAAGACGATCTCACAGCCCTCGCCTCTGCCTCACACTGAAGTTTTGAACACTTCTGCTGGTAAATGTTAAAAGACATCTGCAACCCACTCAAAATACATAAACAGTAGACTGATTTGAAATGAATTTCTGACAAAATGCTGTATTGTCTTGCAGTCAGTCAGGGAAGGTCTGCACTGAGGACTGTGGGATTCATTAGTTTTCAGAAAGCAGATGAATCACCGTGATCTCACTGACCTCTTATTTGTTTTTCTCTCACTTATTCCTCACTTTGCATCGCCCGCCAGTGAACTTAAAAATGCAGCAAGATGCCTGCTTATCATTCAGCAGCATGAAAACAGTGGCAAACAATTGAACTCATAAAGGGAAAATGGACATGTAATTTACCTTTTCAAAATAAATATGAGCAAAACTTCATTTAGCTACAATGTTGCTCAGCATTGTTAAACAATCGCTCCTGCATTTTCCCTGCAGCTGCAAAGGCAAATGAGCTGGCAAGAAATTCTGTTTTAAGAGAAAATTATGGCCTTTGTGTGAGTGGGTCTTTATCTTTCAGAGCATGGTGGGGGGGTAGAGCAACCCTTCCTCAGGCTAAGACTACAGTTGAGGTTTGAACCTACTTGAGTATTAGCATATACACCCACAGAGTCACAAAAAATTTCGTCACATCTCACGCTGGCTGTGCCATGAATATAAATGGCAGCTTTTCTTTTGGACGTTTTCTGCAAAACAGACAGTAAAAATGTTCATGCGTGACCAGATCCAACATTCTCACTCCATATATTCAGTATAATAGAATAATAAACATGCAGTATATGCATGACACCAATCTGTAGTGAACAATGCATGACTCATGTCACCATCTTAAAGGAATTGTATTTACTTATTCACTTACACTGCAGATTCAACTCCAATGAAAATCATGTTTTTGGTGTTTTTAACATGTTCTTGTAGCATTTTTTTTCTTATAATGGAGCATATGTATGTAATAGTTTAATCAAAGCTGCATTTCTGAGTATTTCTTTATTGGATCAGGAGTAAGTGAAAACCAGAGGTTTGAAAACCTCCGGGCTTGTGAAGCAGCAACTGGCAAAGTCTCCTTTCTCTGCTACAATTCGGATTCATCCACTTGTAGACAAATAGATCAACAAACGTCTTCCTTTTCCTCGTCTGAGCTGCAATCTGACTCAAATCTGTGCATCTGATTTTTTTTTTTTTTTTCTGCACTGATGTTAGCTTGGGGATGTGAGATGCTATAAGCTAGCGGAAGAGATTGTAAACAAAGGGCTGATGGGAAATGAGCTGAGCCAAGAATCCAGAGGCAAATTTGTAATGAGTTCCTGCTACTCTGCTGAAAATATATATAAAAAATAACATAACATTTTGGCTAAAAACTGCATAATTATAATTAAATTTCCACTGGGAACAGTTTTGAACTAGGAAAAAAATAGTTGCAGTGGAACTTTAAATTAAAAAATATATAGAAATGTATATATATTTTATATATAGAAGACATGACGTATAGAAATAACTAGTGATGGGCACTTTGATTCTTTTTTGAGAGCCAATTCTTTCAATTTGACTCCTGGTAAAGAATCGGCTCTTTCGACTCTTGATTCTTTACAAAGGATTTTTCGTGGACCTTTATTTTACCAAAACTTTGCAAAAAATAATGGTTTGCATGTTAAAAAATGCTTTAATGTGTAGTGTATTCAGGGGACTCAGCCTTGGAATTGCGAATTTATTTTCATTTATTCCATAACGAGCCTTAATTCTTTAAAATATTTGAATCAAATGTTGGCGTGGTAGTTCTTTTGTTATGATTACTTTTTACAACTTAATTTATTGTTTTAAATAATTAAACAACAGAGCATATAACATTAGTTTTTTTCTTTTTTCTGCTCCTCTTCATTTATAAAATTGTATTTTTCAGATATTTGATCTTGTGCTGCTGAAATGTGCTGCACACAACGCTGAAATCCCAATGCAGGATCTCAGATTACGTCTACTCTATAGTATTGATGTTTGGGTGATTGCAAATCACAATAGGTTTGAACCAGCAGGAAAAAAAAAAAAAAAAGGTAAAGAATCGGCTCCCATCATTTGAGAGTTGCTTCTTTTGACTCCCTACCAGGCATGACCCATCACTAGAAATGACACCTATCGGGGCTACAAAAGGGTCGACATTTTGTAAAATTAGGAAAACTTCCATTATTTGTCACATTATTTACTATAACTTTAATTTTAAATCGAGTTACCCCGGTGAGAGAAAAATACACTATTATTTCCCATGTAAAAAACACATCTTTTAGAAATCTTCTGCTCAGGGGAGCAATATTTTTATTATTATATCTGTTTTTCTTCACAAGTTTGTTTTGACTTGATGGCTGGAGCTTTTATCACTACGCTTTTGTGTCAGAAAAGATGAACCTGCAGAGGTGCACTGTGCAACCGTCAGGGCGCTGAGCCCGGCGCAGACAAGAGCAAAACTCTGTCAACCTTTCAGATATGCATGCCTGTGTTTGAACAAAGAGTAGGCTTACACCAGAGAATAATTGAAGAGATCATGCAGTACCTGCTTTTCTTCCTGCTCGGCAGTTCCCCAGTCTCCAAAGCTTTTGCAGACAAACTATCCCATAGAGGAATCAAAAAGACAAGGAAACAAAAAATCACAAAACCAATAAGCAGCACTGAAGCTAAATTAGCCATGCCTTTCTGGGAAACAATGGCCCTGAAGGTACCGACAAGGGAGACCTGTTGTGTTTCAAATCCATCTTTGGCACAAAAAATTTGCTTTTTTATGAAAGTCTACAAAGATGTGATTAGGAGGGATATAAATAAATATTGGAAACAAAGGGAGCGGTGCCAGATGTTCGTGTTACTATCAAAACACAACTATCCCCGAAGACCATTCATGCTGACAAGCGTCAGGGGTAAACACACGCACATGCACACAAAACAAACAGTGTATAATCCATCAAAGCCGACTTCTGCACAACCTAGTGGCCGCAGAAGTTCATTGTGTTCATTTTGACAAACCCCACTGGAGTGGCTCCTATTAAGTAAGCTTTTAGTGTTTTATTTTTGAAAAGTTTCTTTAGAGTTCATAATACACTTTTTCCATTGTGAAAAAACATGTGAGAAATTTTATTTATATATATTTAATAGATAAATGTTTTTGAAAGTATTTTTTCCTTTTATCGTTTATTAACCTTTTACAATCTAAGAATATTTTTTTTATTTTAATTTGTTAAACTCCAATATCAAATCACAGTTCAGGCTCAAGTAAACATCAACCTTCCAAAGATGTCTCACTTTTACATGTATGAAACAAGCAGCTAATTACTTCAAACACCAGCCTGCAGCACTTGTTTTCATTTATTTCACACATTACCTGCCATATGCATTTTGCTATTTCTACACGACAAGACCCATATAAATGTCAGCTATATGAGGTTTAATTATAAAGTAGGCCAGCCGTGCATTGATGCTGCATTCCCATCTGCATTGATTAGACCTTTCTGTGCACAAAACAGACAGTGCAGGTAAGAAAGCATTAACGCTGAACACACTCGATTTGTGAAGAAGGAAATTATTCTGAGGGTGACATTTAATCACTGCTTTGTGAAATGCCTGACATAGATGTATGGAAATCTGCTCAACACAGAGGGAAAAAGACAACTGGTGAACTTGAGAAAACTTGGAGACAATAATATATGGTAGCTAGTTAGTTTGATTTGTTTTTGTCCGCTTATGACTAACTGGTCAACCAAATGTGTGAAACGTGTTGGTCTACCGCAGAGAAAACAGTTATTTCAAACTATAATGAGCTTATAAATGAGCTTTATTATTTATTTTATATTTACATACATTAAACCATTAAATAAAAAAGACTTGACATGTCATCAAGATGTTAACATTTATACTTTACAATTTACATCTTAACGTTCTACTTCATTTATTACTTTTTGGTTTTTTTTAATACTGTCCTTATTTTTGTGGATTTCCACAAGGTTCAGTCCTTGGACCAAAGTTATCTTCAATATAGATAAACAATAGCTTTTTTTATGTTAACAAGGTTGAGATTAATTATATTTGCTGATGATATCAATATGTTTTGTCCAAGAAAAATATTGATTAGTTGCTGAATGTGGTTGAACAAGAATTTAATTTGATTAAGAAATGGTTTGATTATAATCAGCAATCTCTAAATGAAAATAAGACTCAATTTTTGATATTTTCTGGTATTAGAAAGGTTGGGAATGTTAAATTATATTTAAGTGGTACAGAGATACAATATGTTAAAGAAGTAAAGCTTTTAGCAGTAATAATTGATGATAAATTGTCTTGGAAAAATAAGTTTCTAGATCTATTGGTATTCTGTTTAAAATCAATATCTATAAAACATAAAGATTGTTTCTAGTTTACTGTTCATTAATTGTTTCGTATCTTTCATATTGTGCAGAGATTTTGGGAAATGCAGAAAAAACTATCATTGAATATTTATTTGGTTAAAATATGTAAAAAAAAAAAAAAAGTTAACAGAGCAGCGTATTGTGAATTAGAAAGTGTTCATAGAGTAAAACATAATTTAGTTCCAAAAACTATACAGAAACTATTTACTTTAAGAGTTATTCAGTATAATTTAAGAGGTCTATTACTTTGAACAGGTTAAAGTTTGAACCAATGTTAAGGTGAGAATTGTTTCAGTTCTCAGTGTCAAATTATGAGTGTATAGTTCAAATTAATCTCTTTTTTGTAGTTTAAAAACATCTAAAATGTATAAATAATTACAAAAAACGTTTGTAAAAGAATTTGATGTACTTGCATTAATTTGTAAAATGTTGCTTTTTACTTGATTTTATTGATTTGGTATGTTAAGGTGATCAGCATGGACTTGTAGAGTATTGAAGGATATGTATCTAATAAGCATCATACACTTCTGCCTATTCTCTTTTTATTGGTTGTTTGTGTATTCTGTACATTTTTTGTAAATCATCCAAACTAAACCAATAAACCTAAACCTTATGTCTCTTAAGTATACACAATATTTTTGGTGTTTCCTGTTCAACTTTGTGTCATCGCATCCCATTCCCTTCATTTTACAGTTTTATTTGTTTATTAATTTCAATTTTTTTTTTTTTTTTGCATTTACACTAAGATTATTTGTGTTTTTATTTCACGGCAAATGCATAACACTTTTTGTTAATATATAGATTATATAAATAGATTCAATGATAAATTATAAGTGTATCCCTTAATTGCTAATAGTCGGCTAATTCTTTATTGAAACGAACAGTAGATGATCAAATGATTGTAATAAAAATTTATATTTGAAATTGACTAAAATGAGAACTAAACATGTTGTAAATTGCTGTCTTGTAAAGAAGTTGTGTATTTGTTGAACTGTAGTTTTAGAAATCTTGTAGTCGTTTTGCATCAATGCTGGTTCAGCACCATGGACAGTTACAGAATGCAGCACCAGAAAAACAAAAGTTCTTTCAACAGCTGCATAGTTTTAGTATGTAATTTTAAGAACTATTTATTTCCTGTTTTTTTTGGGTAATATAATCATGAAAACTTACTTTGCATTTTAGAAATGATTAACAGATAAAAACAGGAAAAATCCAGCAAATTTTCAGTACCTTTTTTTAATACATTGTTTTGATAAACTAGTCAACTTTTAAATGGTTAAATACTTTACACTTAAAAACATTCTGTTTTAAATGCAGCTGCTTGAGCTCTAGATCACAGTAATTGTCTCCTTCCTTACAGTGTGTGTTGTTTCATTCATGGTTGACCATGTTCCAGGTATTCCCAACAGAACTGTTTCAGTTACATATTAAAATTAGCAGATACATGGTTTCTAAGGACCAGAGTTAAAAAGTGCTGCTGTAAACATAATTGTATGTTTCTCCATTCTTTTCAGGGATACTCCTCATGACATTTATACATAACACTTTTTATGGAAACTTTCTACATAATTGGTCAGATTCACAATTATGCAGCTATTTAGTGTAGTAGAGGAGAATGGTTCCACTTGGGTGTTATGAGGCCAGAACTTTTAACAAGTTATTTAATGAATCATAAATGTGCTTATAACTATGTCAGCTGATTAAAATGAGAAATCGTCATTACCAGTTAAATGTATTAAACATGTTTTAGATAACTAAATGTAGTTGTTTTAAGTGCTGACTTTAGTATAATGTTAGCATCTCAGAGAACCTAAAGTAGAAGATGTTTAGTCTTACACCAATCATATTTTGATCTATTGCTAAAGCATTGTCAATAGTCTTTTAGTTTGTGCCGTTTTAGTGTAAATAACGAAAACCTGTGTGGTTTTCTCGAAAATAGTTTCTGCAGAGCAGCAGTAGTTCATTAGAAATTTGCCTTTGAGTTGTGGGCGGGGTTGTTGGTGCAGGGTAAGCCCACCCACTATTTCCCATCATTCATCTGTTTGGTTTACACACTCTCCTGCTAACTTACAACCCCTCAGACCCCCAACCCTAAAATTAACAACAAAAACGTTGAGAAATATGTTGAAGCTTTTCAGCCATACAGCTTTGAGCCACATATTAGCCTGGAGTCGGAAAACAAAGACGTACAAGGATATATTCGTCTCCAAGCGATACATCAGAGTGGAGTTAGAGCAGGGAGCTTGTTGTTTGCCGTGTAGCTTCTATATTCAACTGTATTTTTCCCCTCCATTTCTGATTTACAATGATTTGAATAAATAAACACTCAGAAATGCAATTTTAAGATTAATTTTCTTTATATATGTCCTCCCTCGTGAGAAAAATGGCACAACAACATCTTTCGTGCTATACAGATGACCCCAGCCTTACAATGACGTGTTATCCATCCCACGACAAATGTGGATGAAGGTGGACAGGATTTCGAGTCTGCCACGGACACCACCAAATCAAAAATCATTGAAAAAAAAAGTTCAGCACACTGTCTTGTAGGGTCCAGATGAACCCACTCCCAATGTCAACATAACTTGTATAATTTTGACTAAATGTATTTTTATGGAGGGTAAAATATTGGAAGCTATTTAAGGTAAAGTCATTTTTTTCTTGAATAATATTTCTGCCTTTTTATTATTTATATTCATGTTTAAAAGTTAAGTTGTAAAAATTGGGATTCTGCTAGCTTTTTGGACTATTTACACATTTGCAAAAAAGATTTTTAGGTTATTTTGGAGTTTTGCTAATATTTCCACTACATGCTAGCTCTTTTGGCTGATTTAGGCTTTACTTTTTTTTTTTTTAGGTTGTTTTGGAGTTAGGTTAGTATTTACACTCTTGATATTTTGGCTAATTTAGGCCTTTTTTCAGTTTTTTAAGATAGTTTGAAGTTTAGCTACTTTTTTCCTGTTACATGCTAGCTGTTTTGGCTAACCTAAGTTTTTCGTCTGTTTGTTTTTTAGGCTAATTTCACATTTAGCTAATATTTTAGCTAGCTATCAACTTTAGTGTTTTCATCTATCAATTTCAGCATTTGTAGCTATCAAGTTCAGCATCTTCAGCTATCAGCATTAGCATCTTCAGCAGCTAAATTCAGCTAACAGCATTCACACTAGCATTGTAACAGGTAATGCTATATATCTAGTTCATAATCATGTTAAAAAGTTACAGTTTTAAAGTTTAAAAAAAAATAGTTTAAGAGTGTTAAATAAATGTTTATCCTGTTCAGCCCACAACCTAAGGTGTGTTTTGAATTCCGGCCCCTTGTGCGATTGAGTTTGACACCCCTGTTTTAGATGTTCTTATAAAACATACTTTCAGAAAAATTTGCAGTAAAAAAAATATACACAAAGAAAAAATATCCCTCAACATTAATTCTGTCATGGTAAAGATTAAGCACATCACTTCATCAAGAGTAAAGAAGAAGCACAGATGCAGCTTCTGCATCATTTAAACGCCCCTCTCTGCACGACTGTTCTACTCCTATTTGTCTGATCCTCGCTCATTATGCAAATCAGGGAGTGGGCGTAGTTTGTCCTCAAAAGTGCGATCTGACGTCACGGTAATGAGTGACACTTGTTGGAGAGGAATTGCGGGGGATTACTAAAAAAAAAGAAAAAAAAATGAGAGAACATAAAGCCATAAAGCATAAGATGAAATAAATAAGGCTGATTCCAAAACAAGGCAGCTTATAGGCTGCAAGAGGAACAGAAGAGGGGAGGGAGAAGAATCAGAGGAGGAGTAGGGAGTCAGGAGCGTATAAGGGATGGGGAGGGGTGGGGGGGCATGGTACTGTGCAGTTGACTAAAGAGAGATAGGAGGAATAGAGAGAGGGAGAGAGAGAGGGAGCAGCCCGCCGGCCCATTGAGGAAAGATGGCTACAGTCACTGCAAACGGAGTGCAGCAAGAGAATGGATTCAGCACCACGAACAGCGCCGGCAGGATGAACGGGCTCACCATCGGCCAGAACACCATTCCAATGAAGGACCACGACGCCATCAAGCTTTTCATCGGGCAGATTCCCAGAAACCTGGAGGAAAAAGACCTGAAACCCCTGTTTGAGGAATTCGGAAAGATATACGAACTCACCGTGCTGAAAGACAGGTTCACGGGAATGCATAAAGGTGGGTTGCCGCGCGCTCGGTGTTACTTTTTTATATTATTATTTAATTTTTTTTATTATTATTATTTTTTTTACGTTTTCTGACAAAAGCGTCCCGTGCCCAGCTGAAGGGCAGAGGGCAGGGGGGAAAGTGTGTCAATTTGCAGATGCACGGGGATGAGTGGGAGCCGACACGCGCGCGCGCACACACCGGAGGAACACGTGGAAGCCGATGACTTGCAAGTGTAGGGTTAATTGTTACCGGTCAGTCCACGTGAATACTACAGCTAAATAAATAAATAAATAAATAAATAAAAAATGTCCCCTTTTGTGTTTACATTGATGCTTCCTTGTTGAGTTAAGGGGGCGGGACTGGCACGCGCCCGGGATATTTTGCAGCTGCAAATAAATAAGATAACAAAAACAAAAACCCATCGAGCACAGAGCCCACGCAGATCGTCTGTCACATTGTTTTTTATTTTTTTTATTTTTGCTGTTTTTGTTCCGGGAGGAGGAGGGGGATGCAAGCCACTATCAGGCAATCAGCAGCGGTGATTAGGGTGCTTGAATGCCGCTCTGACCTTTTCGGGCGGGCTGATGGGCTTGCTCACTTTTCTCGGACGTCATTAGTTGTGGAGAGCGCTGTTTGCGTGGCAGCTGGATCGCATTGTCGCTCCGTGGGCGGGTTCAGGCAGGAAGTACAAAGCGGGATAATAGTAGAGGCTGAGACCCATGTCGCGTGTTCTGCTCACACACACGCACAACCCCAACACCCCCTCTCTATTGTCCCAAACACTGAGCTGCACAGACAAATAGCAATTAGTGAGGAATCATCAGTTTGGGTCACTGCTTGAAATAAAACCAATATGGATAATTTATTATTAACATTATTATTATTGCATCTGGACTTGTCTAAATCTAGATTAGCCAACTCTTTTTATATGATTGAATTGTTTCTACTTCTGTTATTTAAAATTAGCAAATGATGAACAAAATTCATTTTTTTGTGTGTTTTGATCACAGTTTATGATCATATTGATTAACTGAAGCATCCTTGTGTGAGGGAAGAGCGCCACCTGTTCCTCCAATCACCAACCTGCTTCCTCCCACTTTAGGTGCCCCCTCTTTGATCAATTCGCATCATTTTTTCAGTTGGTTCTCGTTGTTTACGCCTTACAAACCCTGAATGTCAACAGTCTGGAGGATGGTTTGCCATTGGAAGGATAATCCCGCTCCAAAGCCAGACTGCGCGCCCGTTCAAATCATCCTCCAACCAAGGCCACTACGATGCACACAGCATACCCACTTCATCCCGTGTGACATTCAAAGTCACTTTGGGGGAACGTAGGCGTGCACTTTTAATAAGATTTGACCAATGCATTATATGGATGAGTTTTTTTTCTCTTATCAGCCGGTCCCTCAGACCATGTACATGTCTCATGCTGCGTCGATGTGTGACATCTGTGAACGAAAACATGAGGGCAGACAAGTAAGAAAATAGGATTAGCGTGTTAAACAAAACAGAGGAAGGTGCACTGTGAAAGCAGATATGTCACTCAAAGGGAGCTCCGACTGCTGAGTGTCTTTGAACTGTGAAACATTGTTCAACTTTGAAACTCAATCCCCAAACAAACAAAAAAAAAAAAATAAGTTTAATCATTTTAAAAGAAAAAAATACATTTGAAGGACATCAAATGATGTGGGTGGAGGTTTAAAACATTATAACTTTTTACATTACATTAGGATTATAACATCTAACACAATGTTTTTGTTGCTGAAGATAACTCAGTCATCTTTAGAACATTAAAGACTCACGATGTCATAGTTAAAAGACAAAAAAATATATATAATTATTTTCACGTTGACTGTAACGTCTATGATCAATGACCTGATTGACAGGAAATTGTCTCCTTAATTTACAATTTCTTTAAAACCTCTCTGTCATCTCTCTGCATCCAGATTTGCTTTTAAAGCCTCAGTTCTTCTCTGCTCTCACACTGAGGTTTTTAGTTACATCTCGCTGAGGTTTTTTATTCAATTATTCTAAACTGTGATTCCACATTGCTTTGAGTAATAAAACAGACAAGGAAAAAAAATATCACTGTTTTTCTTTTATTTTTCTTTGGTATTCACTCCAGACAAAAAAAAAAATAATAATAATAAAAATATGGAGATGAATGGATATTATTTCTAGAATGTTTCTTGAAATGTGACTAAAGAATAAACTCCTATAGCAACATCACAACAAATTATGTAATTTGCATTGATAATAGGATTTTTTTAACCTGATAAACTTATATCAATGTAAAGTGTAAAATTATGTTAAAATAAAACTGTTTTATTTCAACTTTATGGTAAAATAAAAAGCATAAATCGCCTATTATAGTTGTATAACTTTTCTGGACAAGGATCACTTCAGAAAAGAGCCTCCCTCCTTGTTTCCTATAAAACATTTAGCTTTTTTTGTTTATGTAGAGGTTTAAAAATTATGTTTGGATGCTTTTTGGTTTACAAAAATGCATAATGTGCCACGGAATGATGGCGAGGTGTTTTGCTAAAGACTCAGGAGAGTCTTTTTGCCGCTACATTATGACACATTAAGCCCTCTGTTTTGTTTGTTTTTTTACACACCCTTATAGGAATATCATCATAAATTTGCTCTTATGAACTTGTAAAAACAAAGTTCAAGAATATTTTCTTTTTTGTCATAAATATAACTTGACATCCACTTAGAAATTCCTCTTCAGGCTTGGTTTTTGGTTGAGAAAGCTTTGGTTTGTTTCAGAGAAATGATGTATAAGGCTGTCAGCATCAGTTTGTAAACTATACCTAATGCATGATTTGCAGCTCTACCTTACAACCCGAGTCCTGTGACTTGAAATTGCACCACAATTATAGATTTAAGGGTGGATCAAAATATGTCATGTTTGCTTGTGACTAATTCATGATGTATGTGAGTTGCACTGCAGCACTTTGAACAGATGTTCCCCGCTTTGTGAATTCTTTCACTGGGCATTTTTGAGAATCTCCAGGGACGATTTGAACATCAAGGGAATTCTAGTTTTTTTTTTTTCTGCTCATTGCATATCCGGAGCTGTGCTTCCCATTTTTAAGCAGATAATTCCTCGCCGCCTGTAGTTTTTAAACACAGTTTCTTCTTACGTCCATTTGATTTTTAAGTGCGATGCCTTTTGTGTGTTTACAGAGAGGCTTTGGCGGTGCTCATCAGCGCGTGGTGCAGCCAGGTCGTGCTGTTTAACATCCATCATTTTGCTGAGCACTACATTATCATAATATTTAATGTCAGTGGCAGAGTGCATGCATTGTTCAGACATGCTGAATGTTAGTGGGGGGCAAATCTTTTGCTTGAGCGGCGTTATCTATCAATCCGTCTCTGATGCAGAGAAGAGGGACTGGGAACTGCGCCACACAGCCAGGAAGAAGAGATACAAAGAGTTGTTAAATATCCTCATCCATTCTCCTCTCCTCAGTTGGTCTATACAGTCTAATGGTTATAAATAGGAGGACAAATTGACGTGAAAAACTCTTTTTTAGGCTTTAAAATGTCAAAAGTAAGCCACAGCTAAGAATATGAATATTGAATTGAAACCCTTGAAAGGGCCCGGTTCTTTGACAGTTCCAGAATTTTTCCAGAAGAATTAAGTTCTTTTTCACTTTTTAATGGCAACTGAGTCACGGAGTCATGCCTGGATTTTATCAGCTGCAGGAGCACAGTGGAAGAAGTGCTGGACAGTGATTGACAGTTTGTGTAAGCTGAGTGACAGGTGTAGCTTAAGTCTACAGATGACCTCTTTGATCATTAGTAAAGGGACTATGTGCGAAGCAGACAGCTAACGGCTGTGAGCAGGCTGCTTCCAAAGTAAATGGAGGGAACCGCTGAGAGATGGAAAGATGCTCAGCTTTTAATAGAGTACCTTACGGGAAGTTTTTTATTTTTCTCCCCCCCTTTTCTCTTCGGGGTAAAAGTAATATGCGTGATTATTCCACTTTAATGAACATCTTGGATCAGGCGGAAGGAAAACAAATAGCTCATGATTTGTGGATTCTGAGCAAATTAATTGAAATTTGGCACACACTTGTTGTTAAGTTATTTCAGTTGAAGTACCTGGATTCCTAAAGAAAGCACAATTTACTCTTAATGCCTGGATGCAGGCAGCTGTGGCCGCATACTAATTTACATTTTAAAACAAATTGTTGGAAAAAAATCATTACGAGGGTGAAAAATTTGTAAAGTAATTACCCCAAACGTGTCCCACAAAAGCAAAGACTCATTTCACATTTTCTGCTTTCTCTTTGAACCACTTCGCGTAGTTTATTTTTTTCATTTACTTTACACACACAAATGTTTGAACTTTTGTTCCTTACTAAAATGATGGTGTGGTAAATTGTATTTGATTACCAAAGTATTATTTTCACCCCACTTAACCTGCTCATCACGACGAGTCAAAAGTTCGTCGCTGAACCACAGCCAGTGCTTGCTCTTAATTTGAAAATCTTTTCCACACTCAACTTTTCTTTCATTTCTTCATCATTTTCTCCTTTTAATTAAAATGATCGTACTCCCAGAATTTCTGTTCAATATTTGGTTAATTTAAGGGCTGGAGTGGATGATTTGAACTGCTGACTGTCAGCTAAAACTTTCTGAACCTTAAAGAACAACTTTAAGAAAAAAAAAAGCATTTTTATTTATTTTCTAATGATGATGCTATATTTCATCAAGGATTAAAATTCAGCCTTTTGTCATATTTTTCTGTTCTTATTTATGTGTATTTTTTAGCAAAACAGTGAAATTATTGCAATTTTTTGCTCTGCTGGATTATGAATGATCTTTGATTAAGTTTGGAGTCAAAATGCAATCTCTTCCCAATTAGTCCACCTCAAGTTTTGAACTGACAGCTTTGTCTGCTTTCTGCTGCTTCTCAATGTTACCTTCCCTAAAATGGCATCATTGATTTTTCTTTCAAGGTTTTTTTTTAAATGTTAAAATCTCACCTCCTTCACATGAAGAGTCAAATCCTGCTCTTCTTTATCCATTCAAACAACGGAACTGAGCCTGTTTCATCTACATTTTTTCCAGAACATTAAACTGTTAAATTTTACAATTTAATCATCCTAAAAATATTTTAGTATGTACTCTAAAACTATTTACATTATTTTATTATCATTATATTATGATTTTTTTTTACATTATTATGAAAATACAATAACTACACAACCTTCTTTGTTTGCACCAGGTGTTAAAAAGAAACAGTAACACTATTAATAAATATTACTGTTTTAGTGCTTTTATTGCACATGTAACTTTGGTCTAAAATTCTATTTTTATTATATTAAAACTTTATTTTATCCAAGAGCATTTTTAAATGCTGCTAAAATTGAAATGCCTTTTTAATATTTTTTTTTTAAACTTGTTTGCACAGTTCTCAATTTACCAGTCGATCCAGTATTTACCTATGGTCATGAGTTCTGGGTCATGACCGAAAGAACAAGATACCGACTACAAGCGGCTGAAATGAGTTTCCTCCAGAGGGTGGCCGGGCGCTTCCTTAGCGATAGGGTGAGGAGCTCGGTCACCCGGAGAGAGCTTGGAGTAGAGCCACTTCTCCTCCGCATTGAGAGGATCCAGTTGAGGTGGCTCGGACATCTGGTCCGGATGCCTCCTGGAAGCCTCCCTGGAGAGGTGTTCTTGCATGTCCCACTGGGCGGGGGCCCCGAGAAGACCTAGGACACGCTGGAGAGTCTACGTCTCTCATCTGGTCTGGGCACGCCTCAGGGCCCCCCCAGAGGAGCTGAAAGAAGTGGGAAGCCTGGACAACTTCGCTTGGACTGCTGCCCCCGCGACCCGGTCCCGGATGAGCGGAAGAAGATGGATGGATAGATGCATGCTTGCACAATATGAGGAGCCTTGAATTGACTGTACGTATGGATGTGTGTGTCTGATTCACCTATCTGGTTTAAGTTCATATTATTTATTAAATGCACAGTAGGATGACTTCACTGCATTCGATTTCATTGTATAATGTACAATGACCAAAAGTTATTCAATTACATTTTAGTAATATATGAATGTAAAATGTCTTGTACTTACACAATATAAGCAAATTGTGAAATATAAACCATGAAAAAAAAAGTTTTTTTTTTGCTTCAAAGACTTCTAAGGTCATTAGTGACATATATTAGTTATTTTTTTACGAGTTTTTGTGAGGAATAAGAAGCTGAAATCATGATAAAACGAAAATTTTCAGAGTAAAAACTGAACAAATTACAAAGTAAAAACCTGAAGAAATTACTTTTTTTTATATAAAGAGAAGTTTGTGAACATAAAAAGAAAATAAAGTGGTTTCAGGGGTGATCATTTAGTAAAGGTAAAATAAATAACCAATATTAAAAAGGATTAAATAAGATAAATCACAAACGTTTAATTAGTTCAGTTTGTTCTAAAGTTGAAACAGTCTCCTTTAGACAAAAACAACCGTCCTCCTGACATATTAATCCAGTCTTTCGAACATGCGCAAATGAAATGCATAAATGAAAAGGCACATGAAGGCCAACTTTTGCCTTCAAGTCCCATGAGTCTTTGCAGTGACATGTCCCCTGGGAGACTTTGTCTTTTTTTTTTTTGTCTGGAGTTTTGTAATGTAGCAAAGGATGACGAGTGTTTCCTCAGGCTTCCTGAATAGCTCGCTGTGTTGTGTGGTACACAGTTAAATCAGTGTCATTTGGGGATTTTTTTTTTTTTTTTACTCTTGAGCAGCCGCGTAGTTGTGAAAGCGGGTGAAGGTTGTTGTGAAAGGAAGCTCTTTTGGCCAGGTGCCAGAGCGTACTGCTGAGTTTTAGGCATGATGGTTGCTAGGTGTGCGTGGCATCATCTGAATGTGTGAGAGCCGGTGTGTGCATATGTGAGTGTTTGTGTGTGTTCTCCCATGGGAATCCTTGGCAGTAGGTGTGACATGTAGTAATGGGAAATTATGCTGCACGGTGCAAAACCTCTTCTGAGCAGGGTCACCCATTGTCAGCTCTGCCAAGCACGAAACAGAGCAACAACTCAACCTTTAATGAAAGCTGTCACATTTTTGTCAGAGATGTATTTACTACGTTCCAGGCATTTGCATTCCGCTTCCTGAAGTTTCTAATCCAAACAAAGTCCCAAGAGATGTGTGAGACCACAGTTTCAGTCCATAATCATGCCGACACATTTATGGTCTACAATAGCAATCATTCATAGAAGCGCATTATGGTTTCCTGCCTGCAAGTCACAGCCTTTTTTTCCCACTACTACTACTACATAAGTTCAATACAAGGAACTTTACAAACTTTTTTCTCATTAACAGTGAATATATGCATGATTTCCCAGGATCAAATCTGAATGGGGTTTTACATAAAAAAAAAAACCCTTCAATTTTAATCTTATTTCTGAAGCAGCGTGTTATTTTCTCTGAGGGTATGGAGCTATTAACTTTTGAAAGCAACATCCAGTTGAAGGCGTGTTTGAATTCCAATAGCTTGTGGCCAAATATTCTGGCCATCCGTGGAATACAATAACCTTAGTCAAATCCTAAACAGATGGATACACATGGAAATGTTTGAACGCTTCAGTCAAAGTTTGTGAACAACTTTAAACCCTTCAAATACATATAGCTGTTTTAAACTTCCACTCATTTTTTTATAATAAAAGCCTGCCAAGTGGTGTTTTTTTAGTCAGAATAAAAAAACTTGTGTCGTTTTCTAGGACATAGTTTCTGCAGAGCGGCAGCACTTTATCGAGAATTCGCCTCAGAGCTGTTGGCACACTCCCACTAGCTTACACCCCCTCACAACCACAGCCTTACATTACTTGTATATTTAAGGGAATATTGGAGGTATCCAGCAGCTCGGGTGAGACAAAAACGGAAAACAAAAACATCCGTGGATCTAGTCCAGGGGTCTGCAGCCTGCGGCTCCAGAGTCACATGTGGCTCTTTTCTCTCTTCATGGTGGCTCCTTGGCCAAACATGCATTAAGTCATGGAGACTGCTGACCCAGCCATGACGACCATCAGAGTCAGCAGGCCCCCATAACCAAAATTACCTTAAGAAAACAAATAAACAAAGCCTAAGACTACCAAGCTCAAACTAAAGTAACAAAACCCAGCAGTATAAGACTGTTGAGGACAAAGAGGGGAAATAGAAACAAAAGAAGTTATTTGAGCTTTTGTCACACGTAAAAAAAAAAAAAAATTGAGAGATGCTAGGTTCCTTTTATATTTTTTGCTTTTGTTTGTGCTAAAAAAATAGACATAATTCATATCTATTATTTAAAGAATAGAAGGTCATGAATGGAAATCAACATTTTTTAAATGCTAAAGTAAGGCTATGTGGCTCCTTCTAGGTTTTTATCAGTAGAAAACGAGCCTAAATGGTTCTTTTACTGTTAAAGGTTGCCGACCCCTGATCTAGTCGTCTCGGCAGATGCATCAGAATCAGGGAGCTTGTGGCTCGCCGTTGTAGGTTCTACATCACATCTACAATCTTTTTCCAATGACATTTGTCTTCTGCAACTCTCTTTTTTAATTGTTTTAACAAACATTCCCTAAATTGTCTTCAGCTCACCCAAAACTCTTTGACAAGTCTTTAAACAAGAACCAGTAAACACACTCCTCTTTTATCTGCTTTGCACTGATTCCCTATTAAATTTTTAATCGGTTTCAAAATTTTACTTTCAATTTCTAGACCGTTGCATGGTCAAACCCCGACAAACATCTCTGACCTTTTAACCCCATACTCTTCAGCCTGATCCTTGAGATTTTCCAACTAACATCTCTTAAGCATTCAGAGCACAGTTTAAGACTAGAGGAGATCTTTCCTTTCAAACATTCTTTGGGACTCCCTCCCATTTTTGCTGCATCAGATTGTCTCCGTTGCTTGTTTTAAATACCAGGTCAATATATTCTTATATAGATGGGTTTTATTTGATTTTAGTAATTGTTTTATTTTGTTCCAACTTTTACTTTGACTCTTTGAAGGCCTTGTAAATATTGGATTTTACTACTACTCTGTGTTTTAGTTTGATTTTATGCAGTCTTTTTGTAAAGCACTTTGTGATTTCCTTCTGTGAAAAGTGCTACAATAGAGATACAGTATTTCCCTTTTATTCATGGAGGTTAGGAACCAGAGACATATGCAAATACGCAAATACGAAGAGTCAGCTGATGCCATTTCTCCATGCGGGGGCACACTTTTCAGTTGGTAGCAATTCAGGAACTGGTAGGATGAGCCTTTGGCTTGCTGTGTACATGTGTGTGTTTCCACAAATATGTGAAATTGCAAATAATGAAACGTAGATAAGCAGGGGAACACTGTATACTATTCTGTTCTACTCTAAGTGGACGCATCAGAATGGAGTGGAGGAGGGAGCTTGTAGTCTGTTGATTGTAGCTTCATCGTCACTACAAGCTTAACTGCATTTTTTTGTCAATGATATGAATGAAGAAATATTTAAAAAATGCAATTTCAGCCATCATAGTCTTTATTTATATCCTCCATCATGTTAAAAACACCAAAAACAAGATTTTCTTTGGAGTGGGTCTTCAAATAAAGCTGTTTGAACAATAAAAATATAGGGTATATGATCAATGTTGTAGGTTTATTTGTGTACATTGTGTGAGTTTATTTCTTTTCAAATCCTAAAATCCACTGATTGTTTTTTCTTAATAAAATAATTATAATATTTTTGGTTTTCGGTCTCCTAACTGGGAGTATCCCAGAACATAAGGTCTGAGCAATACCCCTCTTGAGTCTAATAATCCTTGAACTGTGTCCCGTCTCTTTGTTATTATAGGATGTGCCTTTCTAACATACTGTGCCAGAGAGTCAGCACTGAAGGCCCAGAGCGCCCTGCATGAACAGAAGACTCTGCCAGGGGTAAGTGCGCCCAGTTTGTCCTCTGTCATAGACTGAAGCTCTTGGGATCGCCAGCCCAGAAACCTTACCTGACATAGGAATTATTTCACTCTCACCAATGGGTTGCAGCTCATTGTAAAGAAGTATACATACAAACAAAAGATGTTTTTTTTTTTTTTTTTCGAACACACACACCCTTTAGACGGACACACCCGCGGACATACTTAAAGAGCCTTAGTGGCCTATCTCACCCTGCAGTGTCTTATTACACTAATCACCCCGCCAGAGATGTTTGATAAGCGCTCCTTCATAACAACCCACGCCGTCCTTCCCCTGTCCTCTCACAATATGGCTGCCTCACACTCTAATTGCCTTGAGGAATCCCGCTCTCATTATCACATATAATCAAACAGTAAGTATAAACAATCATTTTTACCATGTATAACACCATCTGGTGTTTTTGTTTTTAATCCGTTGTTATTTTTTCCCTGCTCATCTTCCATCACTTGCCTTTGGCAAGCAGGTAACTTTTTCAATTAAAATAATGGCCTCTTCAAATGACACAAGTAAAGCGTTCAGTAGTGGGCTCTTAAGCTCACCCAGGAGGGGGCCCTCAATCTGGGATGAGAGTGAGCTTGTGCTGTCGATCTACGCTTGATGTGTGGGAGGGAGATTCGACTCCAACATCGGGGGGGATCATTGAGGTGTGATTGAATTACGCCTGCGGGCCCCCAACAAGGAGAAGTCCTTGTAGTGCCCGGTTTCTCGCCGGACTGCTCGGTCCATCTTATTGTTTTACCATTAATACAAACTCCCAGATTGGGATTTTAATCAGAACCTGAGGATATCCTGCTCTATGTCAAGGGAAAACAGGAGAAAGATAAAGGAATTGCAAAGAACTTAAGCTATGAAGACTGGTTTGTGAAAAGGGGGGCAGAGACGCCTAATGCATTTCTCATATTGTTCCTGACTGTTAGGTTAATTAGTTGTTTGTACTTGACTGCATATCATAGACACATCAGTGAACGTTATGCACTTTGGAAGACCGCTGTGAAAGTATCCCTGGGAGTCTGGCCTCCCCAGCTCCTTCCTACCTCCCGCGGCTTCATAATGAGACGATTGGCGTGATCGTCCTGGATTGGTGTTCCTGTCTTTATTGCCTTCATGGAGGGACATTCTTGTTTGCCTTCTATCAAGTAAGAGGTTAATGGCATGTTCTGTGGGGTTTGAGTAAACATTTCCCCTGTACGGCTCACAGCAAGGGGTCAGTGCAATCTCAGACTGAGCTCAGCCTGAATACAGAAGACTAATAAAGATGTTATGTCTTACTCTCTGAGTGTTGGGTTTGAGACACACAAAGAAAGACATGGAGACAGGGAAAGAAAGAAAACAAGGGGGACTGCAAGAGACGGAAACAGAAAAAGACTGGGAGAGGTGACATGTCTGGACAAGCCTCGTTGTCACTGTCACAGCCTAATGGGTTGAGATGCTCAGTCGTATAATGCTGCCATTTCTGTAGCTTCTTCACACAGTGTTGCAGAGATGATTGTGCAGGCCAGTTGTGGCTGTGTGATTGTCAGCCAGCCAAATGTACATTTTGTTCCATCCAGACATGTGGCATTAAAAAAAAAGCTTTGCTCCGTCTCTCAAGAGGATAGATAGGGCAAAAATAATACAAACATTGCCTGAAATACTTTGTGGCGTGGGTGGTGAATCATATTTGCAATAGCAGTGTAAGCTCTGTAAGCTGTCATTATATTTCCTATTTTTTTCCTTCACGCAGGTGAGACACAGAAATTATTCAGCCATAAATTACCAGCTTTCTTCTTTGGCATCTAACTTGGTGCGTGTTTCTTGGTAGATCAACGTAGAGCACACAAAGCCAGCAGAATCGGTTTCACTTGTGCTGCACGGCCTGCACTTAGATGTCCACCGTAATTTGACATTTCAAGTAATAGTGGCCTAATTTTTTAATGTTCTTTAAACATATTTGGCTTAAAACACAATTTATTAGATTTCTCTATGCAATAATGTAAGGAACAAATGAAGAAAGTTATTTTTATATAAGTTGCTGCAGCTGAAAAGAGTGAAGACTATGAATGGCAGTTTGTGTAAACCATCAAACCGACCAAAGCCTACACGCCTACAGGCAGATCTAAGAAACTAAGACAGAAGCCCATACCAAAGCTGGCTTTGGTATGGGCTGATATGCTTACGATCCACATATTACAGTCTATAACATTTTGTTTCAGATGTACATTTTTATCTGAGAAAGCCATATGCCATGTCACAGATGGCATGAGGCTGTAGCGTTAGCAGCTTCACCTCACAGCCAAAGGTCCTTGCTCTAACCCCTGTGTTCAGCATTTCTGTGTTGGGTTTGTTTCTTCTCCTGTGGATGTCTTGGTTGTACTCATTAGTCCATTTCACTTGCAAACTGAGAATATTTCAAAATGAGCTGATTTTAATGCCATTATCTTTGTTAAGTACAAGTTAAAGTGAAGAATACATGCAGATTTAACTTACTAAGTTAAATAGTAGTCAGCTGACTGGTACTCCTACAATAAGGAGAGGCTTCTGTGGGAGCCTGTCTGTCTTTTGGTTTGCATTTTCAGGTGAGACTACTACGGGATTGGGACTACAACAGGTGGAGGTGTACAATGTGTTTCATGCCAGAGTTTTCAAAACTCGTACACTTGTTTGATGCACATCAATCATTGGAGAAAGTGCTGGGTCCTATCCTTCATGCATGTGAATGCAGGTGTGCAGGTGTATGTGCTTGAATTAAAAAAAAAAAAAAAAAAAAGGGGGAGGCATGATTGTATGATTGTTTCATATCACATACCACCCGAGTTCATTGCCATTATTAGTGTGTGTAGTTATTCGTCTGTGGCTTCTTTTTAATTCAATGGTAAAAACCTCCAGGGTCCTTTCTGCTTTTGTCTAATTATTATAGTAAAAGACTCCCCTCCGATGTAGGATTGCAATAAACTGTTGTAAAAGGTTAATGATTAATAAGTCATATAAACATGGAAATTCAGAATTGGCTAAAATTGACACATCAAAGATGAAAATAATAAACAAGCATTCCTAAAAGTTGTGGTTCAATAATATGTAATTTTACTTTTCTGTGTAGAAATATCTTTTTAGGGCTGTCAACGTTAATGCACGCAATTAATAAAAAAAGCGTTAATGTTTATAAATGCATATTAATCATAATTCGTTACATTCGTTATTCTTAATCTAGCTAGATAATAATGTGTGTCCAAAAAATAAATAAACACATTTTAAAAAGTGCACTGTTGACATACAAGTGCCGAAATGTATGTGTGCATCAACACTTTGAGTAAAGTGGTTAAATGTATATTTTGCATGGTTGTGATATATGTATATATGTGTGTGTATGTCCTCAAGCTTGAAATAAAAAAATAAAATAATAAAATCACACCTTGTAAGGCAATCATCCGCTTTTGGTTTAGGCTTCCACAACATACATCAAAACACTTCTTTGGGCATTATCCCACTTATACCATGGTCTCTTACAAAATAATTAAATATTAAATCAGTTTTTAGTACATTTTTCTTGCCATTTTTATTTCGTTTAAGATCGCTTTTTCACAAAAAGTGGGCTATTTGGTCCATGGTCTGGCAAATTGATATTGTAACATGGCAACGTATAGCTGAACCCCAGCGTAGTGATATAGAACATTTGGGTTACTTGACCGGAACGTTTTTTTTAGATGTGCATCATATACATATTGTGTGCATCCACACCCAACAACCAATCAGAATTGAGTATTTACCCAGACCATGGTATATGTTAATTTAAAGTGCAGAAACACAATGTTTGTTTCTTATGGCTGTATGTCAGCATCTTTGTTTTCTTGGTGTAATACTGCAGACTGTTTTGTGCACACAACTTGGACTTCTGTAATATCAGAGGTAATATTTATAAATTAAAACAATTCAGAAAAAGTGATCTTTGGCCTGTTTTTGTTCAAAAGCCACACACTGTCAAATAAAATTTACCTTTTAAAACATTGTGAGTAATTATGATTAACCACAATCCAAAAGTGTAGTTAATCTTAATAATTTTTTTAATCGATCGACAGTACCAATTTTTTTTTTTTTTTATTAGTTCCTGATTTTTTTATATTTAGAAACATGCATTTCAACATAGATGTGAACTAAATACACAACAAAGAAGAACAAGCAAAGTGTTGATGTTGTCCACTTAATTCTTTTACATTTCCTTGTCTAATGCAGCCATAGAATGAATAGCAGAGACCTGTCTGAACTTTGGTAGCATAAAGTACCAGAGTAGTGTCAGCGAAAGTGGTTATTTAAAAGCACGTTGTAGTTCATATACAGAAAATTAATGCTGCATTAACAGGCTGTAGGCAGCTTTATTCACTCAATGGCTCCTTTGTGCCAATTTCACAAGCAAAGAAATCCTTACATAACATCTGCTATACAGTCTAAACCTCAAAGAATTAAACTCTTTGTAAAAGAAGGGTTTTGTTCTATAGGGCCAGTTTTACCATTCATGTCACCTGAATGGCAGTCGAGGCACATGGAGACTGGGAGTTGGATATGATGAAATAGACCTGTTGCGGTGAAGGACAGCTGAGTGCTCCGGCCCCCGCTGAATGGATGGAAAAACAGTGCAGGGTTGTAAGTCACAGCCATTACTTACATGGCACTCTGCCTCCAAAATCCCAATACAGTAATGACGAAATGACAAACTCAAGGATTTACAGCTGCTCTTCACAGCAAAGGGATGTCATGATGGCTGCATCTATCTTTAATGCACAACTGGATACCAGTAGGTTACATTGAGCTATTTACAATGAAAGTGTCATTTTTACTTCATTTTTGAATATTTTTATAATGTTAAATTTGAGAAATTATTTTTCGAATTCAGTAATTGAATTTGTTCACATCTTACTTTTAAAGTTCCACTTCAGCTACATTTTTTTTGGTTGTAAAATTGTCTTAATTTTCATTTTGCAGTTTTTAGCCAAAATCAAGAAAAGTCTGTGTCGTTTTTTTGGACATAAACTGCAAAACAGCAGGAGTTTTTCAGAAATTGCTTTTGTACTGTGGGAGCGATTGTAGGTGTGGAAGTAACCCTCCGCTAATATCCCATCATCCCTTTGTTCATATTCTCTCCCACTAGTCTACAGCCCCTCACAACTCCAAGCTAACATTAGTGGGACAACAAAAATAGAGATCAGTATCAGAGCTATCCATTCGTACAGTTTTGATTTAGATGCCATCTTACATGATGAAAACGTTAATATTTCTATTTGTTTGCAAACAGATTTATCTAAAAGAATTGGAGCAGAGAGACTTTTCCGCCTATTTCATTTCCTACAACACAATTGAGACCTTTTTAATGACAGGTTTTTGTCTGTTCCTGATCCATCACGATTTGATAAAAAAAATAAATAAATAAATACTCAGAAACGTTGTTTTAATCTTAAACTATTTTATACATGCCCTCCATCATGAGGAAAATGCTACAAAAACATATTAAAAACAACAATACATTTCAAATGTCAACACTAGAACATAATATTAGATAGACTGCAAACACTGGCTTAAATGGAGCTGCCACCAGGGGTATCCTGTGTCTGTTGTATCTGAGGTGAGCTTTGTTTATGTTGTTTGATCAATTGCATTTAAAGAGCTCTTGATGTTCTCTGCATCGAATGTTGCTGCTGCCGCTTGTACAGCAAATGTAATCAGAGATTCAGCCAGCTGCCCTTGGCGTGCTTGAAGGGCTGTTATGCATGGGGGGAGTATTCTGCCTATTCCCTAATGCAGCGCAGGATGATCCTGGATCTCAACAGGTTAGGTCTGACTGTGAATTACTTCTCTCGGGTCTAATTAACTTGTGGGACATTTATATAACCAAGGGCCGAAGATTATGAGTTTAAGCATTAGCATTTCTTCTTTAACACCCAGACAATTATGGACATAGAGATACAGTAGGTTAAGCACTGAAAAAGAAATCCAGATGACCTCATCATTTTCTTTGATAGCTAATAACCTTTCCTGCTCTTGCGGATGTTCTTGTTTCATACAATGTGATAATAAAGATTTTAGTAATGTATAAATAATATTAACAACTGCCGCAGCAAAGTCTTATTTAAAGCTGTTTGTCAAAACCCAACGTCGGCACCAGACCTTTAAATGAATTTTGTTCTATGATGTCGGGGCTTCGCTTCTGACTTCTCATTAGCTCTTTAGTGAACACGGATCTAATAGAAACCCAAAAGCAAAAAATGTACCATTGATCTGTCATAAATTTTCCTCTTAAGTTTTCTGCCTTATCTGCCTGATTGCAGGATCAGAACTGATGACAAACATTTTGCCAGACTTTACCACAAAAGTTCAGTGAGTTTACCAAAACATAGAAAAGATAGAAAGATTTTGCAGTATTACGTATTATTAAATGCACATCATTCTTCCCCTATCCCTACGGCTTCTCCCTACCCTTCTAATTTTAGAGGCATTTGAAGGGGTAGGGTTGTCTGAAATTGTATTTTTTAAGGGCTAACCCTCGCCACGGAGGGATGCAAAGCCCTCCAATATGAGGGTTAAACCATGTCATGTCAACTAATTTCTTCTCATTGATGTGCTCTAAAACAGAGGTCCCCAAACTACGGCCCACGGGCCGCGTCCGGCCCACTTCCACATTTGCCCCAGCCCCCCTCAAAGATGCATTTTTTTTTTCTCAATCTGATCCCACATTGACTTTTTATTCCACCTTCCTGCAGTTCTCTGAAGTATGTTGAGAGAGGATAGACAATTTTTTAAATGTTTAAGTATTATTTTTTTCTGTGAATATTACAGAAGTGAATAATTTAAAATTTGGGTATGGGTGGCTTTCTGGAAACCATAAATGTTTACGTTAAGACACACCCTGTTACACTTTTTCTGTTGGCCCACAAACCCATCCTGGCCCAGCATCAGAGAAGAAAACAGCTATGTGGCCCTCACAAAAAAAAAAAATAAAATAAAAAAAAGTTTGGGGACCCCTGCTCTAAAACACAGAAGTTTACATTTAAATGTAAGTTTTTATTTCAGCATGACCTTTTTAAAGTTATAAAACCGATGTTGGTATGCATTTCTGAGCGCTGACAGCTAACGTAGCTTACTGATGACTATTTGTGATGTCATTGAGTGGGAATCTTGTCCAAATTAGAAGACACTATTTTGCCATAACTTTCCATTTGGAGGACTAAATGTAGGCGTAGGGAGCAGCCGTAGGAGAAGAATTCGGATTTGGTCAAAAAATAGGAACAGTGGCCCCCTGCTTGACACTCAGCATTACCTCTTGTGCTCTCTTATGGGGTCCAGATGACCCCACCCTTATATTGATGTGTGATCACTCCCATGACAGAGGTGGACAGGATTTTATGTCTGCCATGGACACCAGTGGAGAAAAAAATCCTTCAAAAATAAAGTCCAGTGCACTATTTTGTGGGGTCCAGATAACCCCACTTTTAACGAAACCATGCCTAGGATAGCACTAGGGTTATGAGGTTGGATTTAGGGGTTAAACAACCAAATGCTTCCTGAATGCAGTTGTGTCTGCAGCTCACCCCTCCCCCAGAGGATGGCTCAAATGCTGACAGCAAATTTCACACACCTAGCCGTGTGACAACTAATGGGACTTTGACTTTAATTTCTAAATTAGAGAAATGTATTTTTTTTTGCCACACCTGCCTGTGTTTGCTTCAGGAAGAGGGTCACAGGTCACGGTTGTGCAGAGTTACAGCTCCATAAGAGCACAAATTGACTTGTTTCAGTTTAAAGGCTTGGGACCAGACGGGAGGCCTCAGCAAAGTCTCCTCTTCCCTTCGTCATCATTAATTACATCTATATCCTTCTCTCTCTGCTGCCCACTTTAGAAGATAAATTAAAAAGGGTCATTGTTTTTCTTATCCTCCTGGGATAAAAGCATTTTCTACGCTGCTGTGCGGCTATCCCGCTGATTGGGCAGTAATTTGAACTGCATTCGAGGGATGCTTTCTGCATTGTGTCAGATTATTTGGCTTGTGGTCCTGAATAAGAAACAAAAAATTCATTTTGTTCCATCTGATGGGATTTTCAACCCTGTAGAGCTCAAATTGTTAATCCTGGCAAACATTCAGGTGGACATTGTGGCTTTTCGCTGGTGAGTGCGAACAGTATACTGATCTCGTTGAATGCAAGAACACTCTTACCTAGCCTATAAATATGGCAGGCCAGAGGTGTTAGAGAGGTACACAGGAGAGATGGAGCTTTTTAAAGACTGCTGGGCAGCAGAGTTTTGGTGTTGGGAGGACAGCAACAACCAGGATTATTTATGTTCTTGATCTTCAACCTTTATTGCGGTAGGACTCAGGTCGTTCTTTGGATCTATGTAGGTAATGAAAGTCACAAAATGAACCAGACCTAAGACGGGACTTGGAAAAGAGGATGGAGATGGATTTTTAAGATGCCAAAATAAAGGATGTGCAGAAGCAGCTGAATGCTGGCTTTGTACTTCTTCTGACCTTTTTTCCAATTGCAGAAAAAGACATCCAAATCAATCTAGTTTGATTTGGAATTTTAAACATTACATCACTTACATCCCCAAAACTGTATTAAACTGTTTGTGGGATTTCTTAAAATGTCAATCAATCTCAAAAAAGACAAAATTACTTTATTATTATTATTATTTACTGATCTGATCTGAATATTGTCTATTAAAAATCTTAAAGTAAATTATTCTGACTTAAATGAATGCTTTAAATATAATTTTAAAAATAAATGTTAACCCCCTTCATGTCTATTCATGCAAATAGGCTTTAAACCACTTCTGCTCCAAACATACCTCAAGTTAGCATCTACTTGAAAGCAATAAAGTCAGTGATTTTTTTTAAATAGCTGGACATAACTTTAGACATTAAGGGGTTAAATATAATCTTATGTTTAGAACATGTTATGAATGGGTTTTGAAGTGTATTTTTTAAAAATTAGAAAGTATAAAGAATTCTTTTTTGAATATAAGCACTTTTTTGTTACCTATCAACTTATCAAATAGAAAAAAAACCCAGAAAACCTAACAGGGATTTTTTACAATTATGACATTTAGTTTAAGCTTTAAAATTGATATTAAAAGACTATAGCGTGCATGGAAATAAATATATGCTATAAAATACATGATTGTTATAAAACTGTGATTTTAATATGCTGGATATTCTTTTTGAAAGTAATTCAAAGAATGTATTTTTTAAACAAAAACATAGCGATACTGAACGTTTCAAACTGGAGGAAGAGCCTCGTGTGACAGGCAATTCACCTTTTTTTTTTTTTTAATTAATTTTAAAGAATGGCTTTTGAGATGGTTTTAAAAGAAGCCCTTATGTCGGGGGACCTGTGCGACTTTGTGATTAAAGTCAGGGACAAGGATTTCAAAATGAGTAGAGTGATTCTCTCCAACAGCAGCGTGTACTTCCGGTAAGCCTAAGATACAACACATTTTTAACAGTTTGACTTTAGTAGTTTTTGTGTAATGTAACATGTAACTTTATTGCACCTTGCTTTATGTTTGTTTTAGCCTGAACTTAAAGTTTTTCCTCTTTGTTTCTATCATGTTCTTTTGAATTACGCCAATCACTATTTGAAATTAGGCCCCATTCAATCATGAATGATTTCTTTTGTGTGCATTCATGGTTGTTAGATGATTTTTTAAAAAAAAACATTATTGCAATCCTTTTATCTTGATCCAACAGTGATATCTTCTACAACAATCCACAAATGAAAGTCTGCAGCTTCCCAGATGTTTCTGCAACTATAATGGAGCTTATTGCAGAATATGTTTACACCCAATCTGTCCTGGTGTCGGAGAATAATGTGCAGTTGCTTTTGGAGGCAGCAGAGCGCTTCAAGATCAAGGGCATTGTTCAGGCCTGCTGCGACTTCCTGCAACAGAGGCTTAGTACCAACAACTGCATCAGGATTCTGAGACTGGCAGACCACTATCTTTATCCTGACCTCAAGGAGAAAGCATGTCTCTTCATCCTGCGCTACTTTGAAGATGTTGCTCAATACTGCCCCGAGTTCTGTCATCTCTCTGCAGAGCAGCTAGAACATTTTATTGGAAAAACGGAACTAAATGTTAGGCAAGAGAGTGTTGTCTTTGAGGCTGTTGTCCGTTGGATCAACTATGCTCCAGCAGAGCGGCGCGGTCACTTGACCAGACTAATGAACAAGGTAACTAACACTCGCCAGATCATTACATTGTCTGTACATCTGTAAACTTACATCAGCTTCCTGTTTTCCCTCAGGTACGCTTCATCTTAATGTCCGTTAACTACTTGCTTGAGACAGTAAAGGTAAATAATCTAGTGAGGGGCAATCAAAAATGTATTTCTATGGTGATCCGCACCATGAAGACGCTGCACAGGTCCAACTTACAGACTCCTTTGCAAACGGCCCGCCTACCCGCCCAAGTGCTGCTGGCTGTTGGAGGCTTTAACGACAATCTACCAGCTAATGTGATCGAGCTATACAACGCGCGCACCGACTGCTGGAGAACAGTGTACAACAAAGACAATCTATTGCCGGAATACGGTGCATGTGTTTACAACGATGGATTCATCTACAGCATTGGAGGCATCCATGACCATCTGTTTGTCAGCAGTGTGATGAAGTTTAATTTGGCCACGCAAACCTGGGAGGAGGCTGGGTCTATGCTGGAAGCTCGGGCTCATCTCAGCACGGTGGCCTTGAATGGCTTCATATATGCTCTAGGGGGGTGGAATGTACATCAGGCGCTGAACTCTGCAGAACGGTTTGAACCCGGCACCAACCAGTGGAGTGCCATTGCGTCGATGGAACACAGGCGGGCCGATGCTGCGGCTGCAACGCTTCAAGGAAAGGTAAGCGTTGCCAAATTAAGAAAAAAATTACAAAATATTTTGGCAACCCAAAGAAAGTAATACAATTAGAGTTTTGTAGTGGACTAGTTCTTCTCTTCCAAAGAGGTAACAGATGTGATAAACAAATGTGATACTGAATAAATCTCTATAAAAGAAATACCAATTAAAAATATGATAAATCCCAAACTATACGTCATTACTAATCAATATAAAACTATGTACCTGTATCAGTGATGTGTATATATATATATATATAGATATATATATAGATAGATAGATATATAGATATATATTACAGTCATTTGTAACACTGAACAACAAAAATCTACTTTAAATGCAGTCAGTTAGCATGTTGGGTTGTTTGGGGTTTGGTATGACTTCATACATGAGGGCTTTCTCAATACTATAATGGAAAAAATAAGAAGCAAATTAAGAATCACATATATTCAGATAATTAACACCAGATTTTTTCCAGTATTTGTAAGTCAAAGATTTTTCTAAAATAACTTCAAAGATTTTTCTAGGTGTGGACAATGTTGCATGCATTGCTCTTATCGAACTGCTCCATGAAAAAATAAAAATAAAAAAAACAACTATTAAGGAACCACTGGGAAACTTGTTGCCTTTATTCTGTCTGTACCCAGCCAGCAAGGCCAAGTGGGCCCTTATGGCTTAAAAGTGGGCAGAAAATGTGGGTCTGGAATGGGTTTGTCCGCAGTTTCCACGGTGGCTGTACCTGCCCAGGATCCGGCAGAGTTAGCAGGTTCACCAACCAGGCTGCAAGTCCCTGGGCAGCTGACCCAATGTGGACAAACAGCTTGGACCACCATGGAAACTACGGACAAACCCATTCGGGGCCCACATATTCTGCCCACTTTTAAACCATATGGGGCCCACTTGGCCTTGCTGGCTGGATAATTATCCCCTTTTAGCCCACGTGCGGCCTCTGATGTAATGAATTGCTAAATAAGAATTGTCTGTCAGCAGTTTTGTGAGGCAGCACAGGTATGATGCTACTGTGGCATCAAGTGGTCTCTTAAACAAATGTCTTACGTCTTTTTGTCTCGCAGGTGTACATTTTTGGGGGACTACATGTGAATCTGGGTATTTCCTCCGCTGAGTGTTACAACCCTGCCACCAATCAGTGGACACAGATCGCGCCGATGGCGGCTCCACGGGGAGCCCTGGGAGCCATTGCTTACAATGACCAGATCTTTGTGGTAAATGTAGCACCAAGTAGATTTGTTGTCAGTTAAATTGATAATTTTAAAACATGTTAATTATTTTATTTCATTAAATAAATCAACGTATGGAAATAGCTTTTACAATATATGTATACTGTTTCTTTCAGATTGGTGGATACAACAGGGGAAGACGCTTGGCCACCGTTGAGGTCTACAATCCGTCATCAATGACTTGGAGAGCGGTAGCTGAAATGATTTACCCCTGTAGTAACTTTGGCCTTGCATTGCTGGAGGAAAAGCTGTATGTGGTTGGAGGCATCGACGCGGATGATCAACAGTTGCGTTCGGTGTGGTGCTTCGACATACAGAAAAACGAGTGGAATGCCGTCAGGGACCTGAGCGTGCCTCATGAAGCCGTCAGCTGCTGTTTGGTGGAGCGAGTCCCTCATGCTGCTGGTTTTACCTTGTGAAAATGGGCTTAAATAAACTGAAATCTCCAGTAAAATATCTGTGTTTTATTCAGCATTACTGGTGTTGACTGACCTTTTTAAAATACTTTTTTTTAAATTAAAACCGATTTTAATGTATTTCCTTTTTTATTTGTTTAATTTTTAGAACCTACTAAAAAAGGAAATTGTGAAAAAAAAATTAAATAAATTTAGGACAAAATACAAAATATCTTTATGTAATTATTTTGTTTGCTCTTTCATTCAAGAACAAATTAGCTGTAAAAAAAATGACTTCTTTTTAATTTCTATTAGGTCTCTATTTTAATTCTGGTTTTACAATATGTTTAGCATAATTACATTGTCCACATTATAATAACACGAGCACATAAGAAAGCTGTTTGAAAACAAAGCAAAAACTGATTTTTTAATTTTTTTAATATTTTTTACATTTGTGTGTCACGATTTATTTATTTTTTTAACTCTAGAAGTCCATTTGAAGGAGCAGAGAAATCAGAGTCTCTTCTTTTTATCATTGACATTACAAGTAGTGAAGCAAATGACAGAACTTGGCACAGAAATTAGGAACTGAACAGATCGAGTAATGGAAATCTTTGACAATAAGAGTGGCTTCTTCTAAAATTTTGAGCCATCAACCTTGGGTAATGATTCTGGAAAGATGAGAGTTTGCCTTAATTGGTTGAATTTCTTTTTAAAATGTGTTGAAAGCTGAGCAGTTCTTTCACACCCCCTGCCTTTCTTTCCTTTGCTGACAGGTAGAGTCGGACTCGGCGGTGCAAGCTCTCCTGTGCTGATTTAGCTGCTTCTTTAGCAGTAATGAGGCAGAACTGGTAAATGTGGGGACAGCTTTGTTAACACTGCTGCTTCACTGGGAAAGAGGAGAAGGTTGATACATAGTGGGGAAGGATGAAAATGAAGGCTAGGTGCTGTCATTCCTCCGAAGATGATGCTTTCAGACTTTAACTCAGGCTGGATTGCTGTCTTCCCTTGAAGCTGCATGCTGAAAAATGACACTTCCTCAAGTAATTAGACTTTAAAGTCTCTGTTGTATCCAGACTGGGCAAGTTGGTTTGAGTAACATAGAATACAAACTATAAATAAATATTTGATGGTCTTTGTTGAAAATCCTCAAATTAGTTGAAAAACTTGCTTCTCAGAGTAGATAACTTTCATTTTTCTCTTCTTCATTATACTTTCCTTACATGGCAAGAATAAATTAGGTTTTTGGTGTTTTGAGCATGTTCTTGTAGCCGTTTTCTCATAATGGAGGACATGTATAAAATAATTCAAGATTAGAACTGCATTTCTTTATTCAGATAAACATCTACACTGCAGAACAGTCTATTGTTCTGAATAAAAGATAAAAAATAACCGATTTATGTTGTGCAATACTCCAATGTTCTTAAATAAATGTTTACAAAGCACGATCGGAAGTGTTTTGATGAGTATGGATCGGTAATGGACATTTTTCACTCGTGGGGGTCGGGTAAGATGGGGAAGGGTCTCCATATTTGTGGATTTGGAGTGTCTCCGGTCCCCAATCACTGCGAATAAGGGGGAATACTGTATGTTAATAATTTATTATTCTTTGCAAGAAGATTGTGAGGGACGAAGAAAAATCCAGGACAAAACTTTCGGCTTGGACGCTTGCTGTTGTCGGAAAACCTTTCCGCCATTCATCGTGTGACGACAGAAGCTCCGCCCTAACAAGTCCATTTTTCCTCCGACTAACGGGGGACCAGAAATGGTCCCAATCAGTCCTGCTAAACTGGTCCATTTTGTAATGGAAAGTCTAGTCCGGCCCGGTCCAGTCCGCTCTGAACCGCTCAGTGGAAACGAGGGTTATGCTAATGGGAGAGAGTGTAAACAAAGTGCCAACAGTCTCACCCACAACTCAAGATGTGAATTTTTCTGCAGGAAACATGTATTAAAAAGACACAAGCTATTTGATATTAGCTAAAAACTGCCTACTCATAATTAAAAGACCACAAGGAACAACTTTACAATAGAAAATAAATCTAGCTGGAGTGGGGCTTCTACATGAAGAACCACATAAAGTCGATCAATCTGCATTTTTGCCTGAAAAATAAAGCAAGTGTTATGCTTAGTTGTGCTGTCACTCTGGCTGAGGGAGCCATGAAAACGAGTTTTAATTACATCTGAGTAAACCATGCGGTGAAGGGGTGTGTAGTGGTGTGAGGAGATACAAAAAAGAAAAAAAAAGAGTGTTGAAAAAGAAAGAGGAAAAACTGATGAGTCATCTAAGAAAGACAGAGAGACGGAGCAGAAGAGCAGAAGCATTCTTGCATAATTAACACTCAGGCATCACCCCGACAAACTCTTCCATCAGCGTGTCCAAAGGATTAACTGCGCCATGCTCCTCTTATCTCCCCCCCATTTCGTTTAAGAAAGAAAACGACCTTGTGCTTGTTTACATGCTGATTAAAGACGGGAGGGAAAGGAGACAGCGAGAAAGTCAAACTGTAATCAGAGGAGTTTGTTAAGTGAAGTAGTTTTGATGTTGTGTTCTCAGCAGATACAGCGAGCCGCTGCCAGACTGTGTCCCGGTAAAAACAACCACTCTTATGAAGCAGCTAACGAGCAATGAGAGGGCTGGAAGAAGGAGTGTGTATGTGTGTGTTCGTGTCTCAGTGTGTTGTGGGCTAAAAAAAAAGCCTTGCTGTGTGTGGGTGGTTCTTTTAGTTAGTCTGAATGTTTCATTGCGCTGGAAATACCTGCTGATTCTGGGCTCTCGTGAGTCGCTCTAGATACATGCTATCTATGTGTTGCATAAGCTCATGCAATTTTTTTTGTGTGCACCAGTTTTAGTTCAAGGCCTTTGAAGCAAAAGCATTTGCATAAAACCTTGCTGGATTTTTCAAGAGCTAGTTTTCTTTATTTATACTTTTTTTTTATTTTATCAAAAGAAACCCGGATAAAAAAATCAGAAGATTAAAGTTTAAAATATATGAAGAGGCGTCAGCTTAAAGGTCATACATGTGATAACATAGTTTAGATTTTAGCACAAAAATGGCTCTGAAGCAGGTTAACTAATTTATTTAATGACGAAACATAAATTTTTACTGGTAACACTTGACAAGGCAGCATAAAAGCAAGGTGCTGTTGCAAAATCAAGCATTTAATTGTCAAGAGCTAGAGACCAGATCTTGTTTTGCCATTTCAAATTCAAAATTTCAAACAATACGTATTTTTTCAAGGATTTAAAAGAGAGATGTTTGCAACAGTGTTCACGAAAAGCTGATTAACAAATTTACAGATTTGCGAATGCCTTAGAAGCATTAAAAAAAACAGTTGTTTCTGTAGCTTTTAGATGTAAATTCCTAGTTATAGGACGATGAAAAAGAGCAGAGGAAACTAGCATTAAAATATATCATGGTACAGCTTAAGAGCATGGTTTTCACTAAAAACAAAACAAAAAAAAATGTTTTCTTCTTATCTGTCTCCCTTTTAATACAACAAAGGGTGTTGTCTGTAGTTTGATCTTTTCAGCAAATAGATTTTCTGTGATTTCATATATATTGTTTTCAAACTAGGACATGGGAAATTTTTTTAAAAAGTGTCAAAAGCTACGTTTCCATCGACTACAAAATTGTGCAAATAGGATTTGCAATAACAGAATTGTTTAGTGGAAACATGACTATTTAAAAAAAAAATTTGTGTTTAGAGGAGGTGATTTGTGAGGTGTACCGAAATAGACATACAGCTGCAGGAGAACACATGTGAACCCTTTGGAATTACTTGGTTTTATCCATAAACTGGACACACAATGGTCAATAAAAACATGAAAAAATATTTTGGTGTGATTTAAGCGCTTATATATGTGTCCATTTCGTACACGAATTGAGGTACTCCCAAAGGTTCCACAAACTTTCTCTGGCAACTGTATTTCACAAAACTGCACTGGAAACTCCCTTTTTTTAATTAAATGAGGCCTGTGACCAGGCCCAGCTGCGGGCTGCATGATACCCTAGGCAAAAAGTGATCTGCTCCCCACCACCACTGTCCGGAACAGAAATGTTACTACAAGTATTTATTTATTTTAATTTGTAAAACTTAAATTTTAACCACTTATAATTATTGTTTAAAATAATAGCATCCCAATCGTGCCTTAAGCCGGGACCCTTTGCAACAGTGGGGCAGAGCTCTAACCACTGAGCGATATTATATATTGTTACCGATTTCCAGTGTAAAAGGTTTAAAAATTTCAGTTGTTAAAATATTTAGAGATCACCAGCTAAATCAGTCTTATTTGCCCAAAAACTAGAGTATTTTTCTACCTTTTTTTTTTCTCCCTTTCTGGCGCCCCCTGGATGTGCAGCTCCCTTAGCATTTGCCTATACCGCCTGTACTATGGGCCGGCTCTGCATGTGACCAACAACTGGATACCACGCTCAGCTGTTCGCCACAAGAGGTCCCACAGCATCACAGCTCATCACAAGTTGAGTGGTCATGCGGGATTGTTGGATCCGCAGCTCCCCTGTAAACCACCAACCACAATTTCCCAAAAATGGTTTATCTGTACCTGCTCCCACATAGCTGTCAACTGAATGACCTGAATAAGACGCCAACATCTCCTTTGATAGATGATGATGTGTGCTAGCCCTGTGACAAAAATTAGAATATATTTGCTGTATATCAAAGAATGCTCACATCCGTCGATGTGTTTTTGACTGAGTTGGTTTTTCTTTATTCACATAATTATTTATGATTTATTGGGAAAAGTGTAATTGTGAAATTGTGTTTTTTTGACATTTCTAGAATTTCGATAAGGTTTTGCACATATCTGTAATGAAAACACAGCTAATCGTGCATTATTTGGTTTATCATGAACAATAATTTATCAAAAATAATATTTGACTCTATTTTATGTGATTTTAAACTGCTGTGAAAATTATACCAATTACATTAGTCAGATTTTGCTTCATGAACATTAGGGGTATTTCCCAGTGGCTGTGTTGACAAAACAAATAGAAATCAAGCAGAAAAAAAAAAGAAACTAAAACATTGCTCCTAAGGCGTAACATTAAATGAGTTCAAATGAAAACAAAGGCGAGGAAAGAGTGATTATTTTTCATTGTTGTTGTTATTATTAATGTTCTAGTATTAGAACAATTCACTTTGTGAAATATTATTTATTTATTAGCATCCAAATTGTTATTCAGATGACAGAACCAACTCTATCTGACTGGTTGAGACATTGTGTGTGATCAACTAACAGAAAATTTCAAGCGCTGCGATGTTTTTTGGAAATGACTACAGACTGCCGGATTGCCAGACAGAGGAAATGAGACAGAACAAGACAGGATACAGGCGAGGGAAGGGTGAAGTGATGGTACACGATCCCCCGTTGACAAGAAGGGCTGTGAGATGTCAGAAATAGCGCCAAGGCTAACACCTCACCTTTGCTTCCTAATGCATCTCTCCCGTGGCCACCAATCTACACATGCAGGCTCCACAGTCACACTGCCGCTGAAATGCGCAACAACAAAACTTTGCAGAGTTCACCCACTTGTTCACAATGCAGGTGAGCACACATCTGCCTCAAAAACACATATTACATCGGCAGATCAATATTGCATTACTGAGGTGTGTTCTTGTCTGTGAGGGTACAGTGATGGGTGAGGCGTGTTGGGTAGAAACCCTCTCTTGTTTCTCTGCGGAGACCGGGCAGATCTGAGTACACTTCCAAGCTCTGACAGTCAGTTTCACCTGCTGACTTCTTTGCTGTCACTCTCTAGCTACATCCAAGGCTCTGCCTGCGGCCTGCGATCGCTGAGTGTCTGTGTGGGTGTGTGTGTGCTTTACATGTTCAGACAATTTATTGTGGAAAAAAAAAAATGACAGTCATAAAATTTGATACTAACTTGCACTTTTTTGTGGATGTTTGCAAGGATCTTAGATTTTTAGATACATTTTTAAAATGCAGTTATTTTATAAATGTAGAATGGATGGATATATGTGCATGAAGCAGATGATACGGACTTCTCAGTGCCGACAGAAGCTCCAGCTTTTCCATTTAAACTGTATCATTAAAGGGAGCAGAGAGGCGAGGGAAACGGCCCCTCCACACCTCATAAAGTGAGAGTGCCATGCCAGGCGAAGTGCCACGCAACGCTGCCTTTACGGCAAGCCAAATGCACTTCTTACACACCTCGTCTTTTCTCTCCCTTTCCTTTAAATTGTTTTCGTAGATATCTGTTTATATTATGTTACTCACCTTTTTGCTTTTCGACTTTTTCATATTTTACCCCTTCTACGTATTGACCCGTATTGCAACTGCCCCCTTCAGTTCCTTTTTTTTTTCCTGTCAAAATTCTCCAACAAGGAGTTGGAGCGTAACATTGAAGAGGTATAATCAATGGAAAAGCACCACTTAGGGAGCCTATTTGATGCATACTGTAGGGCAGAGTTGATTCAAGGGTGTAGATTGAGTCAAGCCTCATTTCATATCCTCCACAATTAGTCATCCAGCTTTTGCCCTCTCTAACCTCCTATTCACGAGAAGCACTGAGCCAGACGGGCTCTCTGAAAGATGATAGAACCTCTTTTTTTTTTTTTTTTTTTTTCTCCTGTACTCCCTTTCATCCTGCTTCTTACCTGCGCTGGGATAAAGCAAAGCAGCTCTCTTCTAACCTCTACATCTCCTCTCTCACCTCCTCCTTAACGCCCTCACACAGTCCGACTTTTCCACGCGTCCGCCCATTTTCCCTCCACTATAAATCTCTGCCTAAATCCTTCTTAAACCAGCATCAGCAGCTGTCCTTAAAACTCCATTATCTACAATTACTTCAGCATTAGGGAACCGGGGCACACCTGCCCTCACATAAAAGTGCCCTCACCTAAAAATATTGAACTGGCCCAAAAGGGATTTGGTCTATTTTATGTTTTTTTGCCTTTTTGTTGAACCTGTGCTGTGCCTGTCATCATTGTGAGGCTTCAGAGAGAATGCCAACAGTGTGGATTACAGTTTTTTTTATTAGTGGGTGGGTCTGTGTGTACCCTGTTTGGATTGGTGAGGGAGAGCCCAGGAAGAAGGTCAATGGCTCTGCCTCATTGAAGGAGAAACCAATGGGCCAAAACATGTGCAATAATTGGTGTTTAAGCTTAACTCAACCTTCATATGTAAATTTAAAAAAGTACGTTCCAATATATTTTTTAAATATATAAAGTTAATTTTGTATCTGTTTTTTACTTTTATAAATACAAAAGCAGAGGCCATATTCTGGTAAATACAAAATAATAATAATAATAAAAAAAACTTATTGAAATATAACATATTTAACATTTTTCTATAGCAGATGTAATAAATGTTGAAAACAATTTCCTCTTGTTTTTTTCAAGTCATCATGTACAGAGCCCCTAAAGGGACAAGGAGGTAAAAAAAAAAATAGAAATATCTGGTTACGAACTGGTGTGCACCAGATAACAACTGTTGCATTTTGTTTATTTTCTGAAAATTGAAATAAAATAAAAAAAAATATATATTTTTTTCTCTAAAAGTTGAAGTAAAAAAAAAAAACTTCACTTTGCTTTTTTTTTGTTACTGGTGCGCACTAGCTAGTAACCAGATTTTTTTTTTACTTTAATTCTTAGAAAGAAAGAAAATAACTTCAGTTAAATCTAAATTTCAAAGTAAAAAAATAAAAAGAAACAACAGAAACCTTCTATTGCTGCAATGCTTTTGTTTTACACTCTTTGAAAGTTTATTTTGCTAATGAAAAAAAATGACAATTAAAAATCGAAAAATATAATTTTTTTCTAATACTGTTAAGCTAGTTTTGTTGCTTTATTAAAAAAAACATATTTTCTAGCATAATTTTTTATATTTTTTCATGTTAATTATTCTGTGTAAATTTATAAATTCTGGAAACAAAATAAAATAAATTTAAAAACAAAGATGAAAATATATTTGGGCTAACTTTTATACTTGTTATTAGATGGTGTTTGGAATTTGCACAGTAGATCTATGCGGTCTGTCAGTGCGTTCATTGTAGCGTTTGTAAGTCCATCTGCTGAACCACAATGAACAAAATCTTGAAAGAGTTCAAAGTGATTCATAATGATTAAACAGGAAAAGAGAAGAACGCTCTGATAAAAGAATGTTTTAGAACCTTGTGTGCAACAGATGCTCAAGTCAAATTCACGTAAACATGCAGAGGAAATGATATTAGAGATGGTTTTAGACTTAAAACAACTTGTGCGTCTGGGCGCATGTGTGCGTTTCGGGGTGTGTGGCAGATGCTGCAGCCAGGAGGATCTGTGCTTGGGTTGTTAGTAATGGACATGTTTGGGGAGGAGGGTCGAGCAGACTCAGCTGTAGGTAGCCTGATCTCCTCTGATTGACAGTGATGGCAGATAAGGCGCTTGGAGAGAAGGGAATGTGAGCAGAGCTGCACACACAGATGAGGACCGAGATTAGCCCCCCCGCCACGTCACACACAGAGAGGAAGAGAGGCAGAGTCCAGTGGAGAGTAAAAGATTGAGATGTTGATGTGGAAAGGTATTGGCCATAGTGACTACAATGGGTAACCAAGAGTAAACGCTAGATTTGTTCTTTGAATGAGGATTTGTGTGCACAGCTATTCATCAGACTGTGTCCCAGGTAGCATGCACACACCCTGTTGAACTGAAGCAGCATGTTTGGGAGTAGGGTAACTAATCAGCTCATAATCCAAGAGGCTGCCGTTTCCCGGGCAACAGTGCTGTACATTCATGCGTGCTAAAACCATACGCTCTCTCCATTATTTCTGTCAGTCTTTAAATGCGTCTCCACCGTATCTTTTTTTTGACACTTCCCTTTCTTCTTTATAGTCTGTCAGGGTAGCACAATTTCCTCCTCAAATGTGTATCTCTTTGATTTCTTTTCTTTTCCTTGAAATCACAGAACATGTTCTTTGTTTCCCCTTTTTGCCTTTCTTCGCTCCCACTTTTCTCCCTCTTTCGTCCCTAACCAATCAAGACTGAGTGGTCCTCTTCCATCCTAATTTTCTTTTGCTTTCTCCTTAAGAGAATTGACAGTATTCATGCTGCCTTGCTTTCTTTCTTTCTTTTCTCTCTCTCTCTCTCTTTTCCTGCATCGCCACATTTAATATATCCCCATGATATTTTTTTTTCTTATTCCTTTCTCAAAATTCAGTCCTGTAAACATCAACTCATTTTTTTCTGCTTTACACTTTTTAATTTCCTTTTTCTGCACCTCCTTTTGCTTTTTTTCTGTCTCCATTCCTATTCCTGTAAACAGCCTTTGTCTTGATCCCTCCTCCTCCTCCCTCTCCTAATGCCAGGGGTCCAAGGCTGGTGTATTTGCTCAGTGAAGTTGGAGATCCTGATGATCACTCTGCAGGAGATGATTATTTGGTCAGGGCCTGGCAGCCTCCTCCCCTGCTCCACACTGCTGGAGCTCAGCTCTGACTATGTGCATCTCAATGTGTGTGTGAAAATGCAGCCCATGTAAACATAAAAAAAAAAAAAAAATCATCTATATTTTTAAAATAAAATCTATACAGCATATAGTGCCAGAAATATGTTAATTTTTATATGAAATAATAGAAAGGATTTAATCAAATTTGCATGTGCATTTGAAGCTAAAATATAAGTAATAACAGATGGTTGTTTCTGTTTCACAACATCTTTGGTGTGTGTTAATGTGTCTGGGTTTAGTCTCCTCTTTGTCTGCTCCTCGTCTTTTCTCCGACACCTGTGTGCCAGAAGCGATGCTACCCCCTGGAGGAGTGAGAAAAATGACACAAAATGTGAAAATACAAACTTAAAACCCCGTTATAGTATTGACTTTTGCGTGTCACCTTTTCCTATTTTTCTTGACCTCCACTTTTCCTTATGGTAAAAGGCCCCGCCCTGTGCGCAAACACAGACACCCGGTGCTGCTGGCAGTTTGACTAGCTGCTATATTTTTACTCAACCGGGCTGTCTGATTACTCCGGAGTGAATGTGGAAAAGGTGTCGGCAGCGGCTGAATTATCATATATCTCTCTCTTTTTCTGCCGGAGCAACAGCCGGGGTTCCGCTCATCGCCTTCACCCAGGAGCGGAGGCAGAGGTTGTGCTGCGCCTCCATGATGCCACAGAGAGACAATCGATCGCTTTCATAACATAAAATAGTGGATATGAAAGGAGCTTGATAAATGGCAGGCTATTTGGCCCTAATTGCAGCCCTTTAAAACGTCTGGTGATGATTTGAGCCGGCTTCGACTGAAGTTAGTGTGATCAAAGGGAAAAGAAAAAAGATTCAAACATGCTGCCCGGCTGCGTCTTAACTGCAGGTCTCCGGCTTGTGACCCTCTGCAGTTGGCCTCCGGCTTTAAGGAATGGGGATATTCTCCACCTTTTTCACAAAATAAATCAAAGACTTTGCAAGTAAAACCAGTTCCATGATCACGTTGCAGTTAATCATCGTCTTTCAACCTCATCCTCATTAGACTTCATGGGTTCTGGATAAAGAAGATGTTAAAGTAAGAGTCTTGTCTGCTGATTAGCAGCGAACGCCTGATTACTTCTAAAACTTAGAGGAAAACTTGCAACTGTCAGAAATATGTTGTGGGCTGCAAACGCACACGTGTCAAGACAACATATTAAGATTGATGGCAGTCGAGCAAAAGTAAAAATCCCATCAACCTTTTTGTGTGTTGTGGCTGTGGTGATAGAGACAAATGGGGTTAGATCAGATGGAGCCATTATAACGATGGAAGGGAGTAAAGAAGAGGGGGGAGAGAATGGGAGAGATGGTGCTGGTCTGCCCTGCATCCCCTGAGCCGAGTCTGAGACGATGTTTAATCAGGCCTGTGAACCGATGAGACTGAGGTCACCCCGGCGCACTCATTAGACTTGATGGGAGCACTGTACCACGACAGATGAGAGCAATCTTTACTCCGTTCATCCATCTCTAAAAACACACACACATATTATCACCTCGCCAACCCGATCCCTCCATTAAAGCTCCTCTTGTCCCAAAACCCACTTTCTTCCCCGTGTTTTCACACCACGTTCACTAAGGGACACCCACGGTATTCTTAAGTGTCTTCTTTGCTTTTTAGTCAATAAACTGCATACAAGCGAAAGTGGGCAAAAGCCAGGGATCTTTAGGAAAGATGAGCTGTGTAGCTGATAAAGTAGACCAAAGGGATTGACTGTAATGAGTGGCAAATGGCTTGTAGGAACAAATAAGTACAAGGCTCCAAATGCACTATCAGATTAAGTTAGTTATCTGAAAGCCTAATTTGCTGCAGCACTCACTTAAATATATGCATAGAAGCTAAAAGCCACACTTAAGGACATCACCTACCACCTGGAATTGATGATTAAAACTCCTGGATTAAATAGGTTTGGGTCGAAATAGAAGATAAAGGGTTAAACTAGTTATTTTATAAATCTACGAGTAAAAGTTTCTTTTATTACTTTATCATCACTAATGCAAAAAGAAGCACACCTACAATATGTGTCAGTTCTGATATCTATGAAGTACTGAAATATTAACTTTCTTACCAATAATGAAAAATTACAACCTGAAGTTTTACAGACTTCACTAGGACAACTACAATGAAGGATTAGTATCATTTTTTTTACTTCCTTTAAAGATTTTCAAAGAAACACTCAAAATTCTTACAAAATATTTTCCCTAACTGCTGATCTTCTTTTATTTTATGATTTCAGAATCCAAACTGCTGTAAAGCAAAACTCTCATCCACACAACATACTATTTTAATTTACTTATGGATAATGTAACGTTTTAAAGTCATTTATATAAAAAAAAATCTATTATAGCATTGTTAAATTGTGCTTATTTAAAACCAAATTTCCAGCAGTGATGTAAAACTCTACAAGTTAACACTATCAGCAGCATTGTTGGGGTTTTATAAGTTATTCAAGAAAAGATTTACAAAAAATATTTACCATTTCATCATCTCTGTGTTTAGTGATTCCTGGGATAATTCAGAAATAATAATGAATTAACTAATTGTTTTTGATGGTTGGAGATGATGTGGTCACATGCAAGCTTAGTTTTCTATTCAGTTTTTATTTTTACTCTTTTTATATTTGTTCATTCACAGCAAATCCAGATTTAGAAGTTAAAGGTTTGCTTAACAAAGATATTTATGATTGTTCAAATTTCCATTTATGTACTCTGAAATGTTTGCCAATGCATGTCACAATATTAACACTCAGAACGTCAAAGATAAATAAGTAAAATTTGTTCTTCTATTTTGTCCAAACAATTAATTCATCTCAGAGTGAAACTAGAAACAGCAGCAGCTCTAGATACATGTATCCTCACAGGATTGGCTGAAAGACAGAGCAGCCTTCTGGTTTGAAAGCGCTAGCGTTCTCTCAAAGCTTTGCTCTTACCGCTTCTTAAGCCCAGCTTAACTGTGAGCTGGTTTTCAGTTTTCTACCAGATCACTCTGTTTCTCCTCCATCTTTCCTTTGGTTTTGCCCACGACCTTCCTTTCTCAGAACTTTGCAGTAGTCTTGTTTTCCTCTTTCATGTACTTAAAGTTCACTTTTATCATTTAATCAGTATTGTCTATTTAAAAGTTTGAAGCTTATCAAAATTTTCCTCTGATTTTTGGTATCGTAAAAAAAAACAACGTATCCTGCAAACTGAAATGTTACAAATAGTAATCCAGATGAGATCCATCCTTTGTGTTTGCATCACCACTGCTAGTCTAGATTCAGTCCAGCCGGGTCAGCGTGTTACCAGCCATCTTTTAATTATAATCCTATTTTTGGGCAAAATTAAAAAATAAAAAAAATGTTATTTTCTAGAACATAGTTTCTGCAGAGCAGCAGCAGTTCAATATCAATTGTGGGCAGCACTGTTGTGGCAGAGTAAGCCCACCCCTTCTTCCCGACATCCATTTCTCCCACTAGCTTACAGCCCCTCACAACCCCAACCTAACATTACCAGCAATCAGTAGCCAGGTGCCAGCTTGGACGAGGAAAACAAAGATTCTACAAGCAGTTACAAGCTTTTTCAAGCAGCGTTTTTGCATCTGCTCCTGATTCAAAAAGATTTGAATAAAGAAATACTCAGAAACGCAATTTTAAGCTCGTCCATCCTTCTGTTCTTCTGTCCATCTGGGAATATTTCTGTGCCATTAAAAGTTTATCTACAAAAAACAACAACAAAGACACACACACCAGACAGGTGAGCCTGCAGTATTATTATCACGTCCAACATTGCAACAAAAGACAATAAGTATGATTCTGTGCTTTATTGGCTTTGTTTCCTTTTTTCACTACTACCCCACCGGCTGAAAAGATCCGTGTTTATATTACTGCTATTCTTTTGCTCAACGTTGGTTATTGAAACTGGCAAGGACAGGAACAGTCAATATAATAAGACAAAAATCCCACAGCACGTACTTAGTATACCATACAAAAAAAAAAAAAAACTGGGTCAACATCCCAGAGCAAACCGCTGTTTCACTGCCACTGTGCCAACGGAAATTTACCTCTGCAAAGGACAACAAAGGAAAAAAAAACACTATATATGTTTCACTTACAGGAAGGGGACAGAGAGAGCAAAGAGGTATCCTATAAATACTGATCATGACAGCTGTGTTAATATTTATGACCACCAGACAGCAACAGCAGAGAACATCTACATTGAGGAATGGGGGACGCAAGCTGTCCTGTACATTAGTTTCAAATGTATCTTTTGAAAGACTTTTTCAGACTAAACACGTTTAATATTGATCTCTAACTGATGCTAGTTGTGCAAGCCTTGAGGTTATTGTGAAGCTACCGTGATGATAGTATAAGTTGTCTCTGCATTGACAACTGTTTGTTCCTTCAACAGAGGATAAAAAGGGAAGTTTGCCTCTAGTAAAATTGGTAGAGGAGATGACTAAATGGAAAGAGGCATAACTCAATGATCAGCTGAGAATATTGAAAAAAGAAATCCTGAGCTAGCCTTAGTAATTAAAAACAAAAACATAGAGACATGTTAAGTCAGAGGCACTTTTTTTCACTAATTTCAAATTATAAATTATTTGAAAAATGATTTGTTTATCTTGATGAAGCCATGTTTGACTGGAACAATTTCCAAAAGTGTATTTAGAAAAAAAACCTACACAGACTGGAATAAGGTTTGAACTTGTCAAGGAAATAACTTAAATGTAGACAAATATGAAAAATAGATAAATAAAGAAAAAATATGTCTCATCAAATTGACCAAATACAGACATTTTCTTCCAAAATTCTTTGAGTTTGTATCTTAAATAAAAATGAACACGTTTTTACATTTTAACAAGCAGTGTGATCTTTTCAGATGAATAATTACAGCCATTTATAAGAGAAAATATCAAGATCTGGCTCACCTTACACTATTAATCAGAGGAACACATCATAGCATGATAAGACTGATAGGAAAGCTTAGTTTTTAGCCTTTAGGTCATTTAAATTATAACCACAACTTTGCAAATGTTCTGTTAGCTTGCTATGCTAAAGTATGCTAGCACATGCCTTGTATTTTGGTGGAAACAAGCATATTGAATGCTATGTTTGGTTAGCTTTACTGCTAGCACTCTCACCCCATTATCAACATCAACCGATATGAATGAGATATTGTATATATTATATAGATTTTTCCTACTACAAAAATAATAAAACACACAAACAAACAAAAACATTATATTGTTTTACTCCTATATGCATTGTGTCTAGGATGTTTATATGTGATAGCTCATTTTTTGCGCTGGTAACAATTCCAAGTCCAATATCTTTTGTTTAGTTGGAGATGGCAGAAGGTGTGTGTTTGTGTGTGTGTGGGGGTGTGCTTGTGTGGGTGTTTGTCTTTGTGTGAGGGAGATGAGGGGGCTGTTTGAGCCACTGGGAGACAGGGGGTCTAACGAGGATGTATGAGGGTTCCAGCATCCATCTGCAGACATTTTTCTACCGTCATTCACTCCTGCTGTCTACCCATAACACAACTCATCCCACAGCTCCACACACAGACACACAAAAAGTCTCCTTTTGCTATTATGTCCATTATTTCAGCATTCTCCCGGAGCTGACAAATCCAAGGCATGGTTGGAATTTAGATCCGCAGAGGCCTCAGACGGGTCTTAACCTCTGTAATGGAAGTAAAACTTTGCTAGTCTTTAAAGCTTTTTGCCCCCAAGCTGTGATTTACCTATGCCTTTCCTTGTATCTCGATTATACTGTCTTGCCTTAGCCATTAGACTATTGATCTGTCAAGTTTCTAAAGTTCATTTTCACGAGCACAGAATGTGTTTCACACACAATCCAATTTTCAGCCAAACATGAATAACAATGCATTAAATCTAACAGGCATTGGTGAAAATGTCCAATTAAAATGAAAACTAATTGATTTCTGAAAAAAATAGTGTCTTTGCTATCAAAAGAATGAGAAAATTCACATCTAGACAAGAAAAACTTGATTGACAGTGTTAAATTGGGTTGAAGAGTGTCATAGAAAGTTGAATAACAAATGAAAAAAAGCTAAAGTGACTCAATGACTGACATATCTCTCATGTTCACACAGCATGAAACATGTCTGAGCCTTCTGGTTGTCTGGGCAGAAATGTGCTGAGAGTTACAGTACAACTATTAATGTCAATGTCAGACAGGGTATTGGAAACTGAACAAGTAGCTGTAAAAGTGGGATAAAAATGATACGTATAAAATCCTAAGCTGTAGTTTTATGTGAGAGATCTCAGACTATTGGGCAGAGCTGACTTTCATGTTCAAAGACGAGACATTCTATACAGTAAGAATGCTCAAATTTCTGAACACAAATGCAAACAAATTCATTTTTATTTAAAAATTGGCTTATTATCTTTAAATAAAGAAATAATTTAGATAAATTCACACAAAGCCCTTAAAGTGACACAAAGTAATAGTGCTGGTTTCCAGAAATAAGTACTTTTTTTTCTCTTATTTCTACCTTCTGGTGCGCACCAGTTAGTTTCAGGTGTGTACCAGTTAGTTTCAGGTGTGCACTGGTTAGTTTCAGGTGTGTATCAGTTAGTTTTAGGTAAATATATGTTAGTTTCAGGGGAGTAGCAGTTAGTTCCAGGTGTGAACTAGTTAGTTTCCGGTGTGTATCAATTAGTTTCAGGTAAATATGCATTAGTTTCAGGTGTGTACCAGATAAACAGTACTATTTTTTATACTTTTTTGTCTCTTTAGGAGCTCTGTACATTTAAGAATTTCCTGGAAAATGATTTGTTTTAAAAGCAGATTGAATATTCCCACCAGGCACATAATGTCTACTAGATACCTAATATACATCATATACTGTAGATGCCTGCTGGACATTTCTGACAACTCTATTTCGTTACTCTATTAGATGTCTACCAGTGATGTTCTGAAAGATATCAACATATAGAAGTCTCCTGCTCATCTACTTGTAGTCATCCAATATTGGGATATTTTTAGCTTTCTATTAGAGTACTTTGTTAAAACTAGTTAACTAGTTAAAATGGAAATACTGCAACATTACATCCATTCATTCATCTTCAGAACCTGCTGAATCCCTTTTAGGGTCACAGGTTTGCTGGTTAAAACACAGTTGCTGTTAAAGGTGGAGTACACCCAAATTAGTTCACCAGTTTGTCACAGAGAAACCCAAATATACAGGAGCAATTTACAGACAGCAGTTAACCTATGAAACATGTTACTGAACTGTGAGAGGAAGCAGGAGAAAATCAACACATGCAGGGAGAACATGCAAACTTCTCACTGAAAGGTCTCAGCTGGGACTTAAGCCAGGTTCTTCTCGGTGAAAGAGCTAATGACTACCCCACTGTGCAGCTGATTTGTTGACAGATTTAATCACAAAGTTCTTGAGAAGTAGCAAACACTTCTAGTGAAATTTTACTTGGGTTAAAGGTCTCACAGACCTGGATTAAAACAGTAATCCAACATATTGTTTTCTGTTTAGATTTGTAACTTGTCATATAACTGAACAAAATTATGGTAAAAGGTTTAATCTATTTTTAGACTGGATTATTATTAGAATGAGCTTAAAGCACATTTTCTCAAGTTATTCTGCTTTAAAGACAAAGTACAGACTTAAATTTATATGTATAAATTAAGAAACAAAAGTGAACTCTACACCAATGTTGTCATGTTTATATTTGATAGTAAATGGAGAAAAAGAATGACGACACACCAGAATCATTATCGAAGAAACATGTTTGAAATGGCTTTTCTATTTTATATGTAGTAAATATTTAAAAAAATACTCTAATAGACAAATATCTATAGATTATATGTCTACAGGTAGATGTATAGGATACATCTATTTGTAGAACGCTATTGGTAGACATCTAATACAGAAAGAAAATTGAGTTTTTTGAGATGTCCTATAGACATTTACATCTAGATGTCTATTAGATAACAAATAGACATCAGGTGTCTGGTGGGAAGAAACTACCCAAATGACCTGTTTGATGATGGAACTACAGCAGAATTATCTGTGGGAAAGTTGTCTAAAACGCGATATGCAATAGATCTCTATGAATTTATGTCTATCAGATGCATAATGCATATCTATAGCTATGAGCTTTGAAATAGCCATGACTTACTTATTAAGTAGATGTGTCTGTGCCTAGTGGGTTATGCCAGAACTAGTTTCTTAATTCAAGTTTTTAAGATAAAATATGTCATGTGCTAGACAAAATTAAAATATTATTAGCTTGCAACTAAAAATGAATAAAAATTTGTTAAGAACTTCAATGTTGCTAGTTTATAGATTTCTATTGGACATCCTCAATACATTATAGAACAAGGTAATTTAATGAGTGTATAGATCATCTGAATCACAGATTTTCTCTTTTTTTTTCTGCTCTCGCAGACTTACTGTGAACTGCAACAATACACGGTTGCACTGATCTATACTCCACATCAGAGAATACACAGTTCTGCAAATATACAATGATTTCTTCTTTGAAGGCATCTTCAAAGGTGCACTCATTGTGTGCAGCTGAAAGGCCACTTAAAAGGAGAGGATCGTACAAAAACCCTGCACATATACCTTCTGCTTTTTTTTTTATAGCAGCAAACATTGTCAAATTAAATTTACCGTCTGCTTTTAAACCCCAATAATCCATATATTGAGGCGAGGAAAGCATTTTAATTAAAGTTTTAGAATCACAGTACCAAAGTGCTTTAGTAAAGGGTGTGAATCACAACGAGACTGCAACATGAAACAAAGCCCTCTAAATCAATACACAACAAGAGCAGCCACATTGAATCCTGGCTGTGTTGAGCGTTTTTCATTTTGCTCTCTGTATAGGTAACTCTGAGCAAGGTTTACTCCAACCATGATAGCATTAAGGAGTTTTTTCAACCAAAGAAATGTAATTTCATAAAAACTGAACTTGTCATTTTGTTAGAGTTATTTGTTGAATAATTAGCTGAAAGACCCACTAAAATAAAAAAAACATGTTTTTGGTCTTTTTAACATGGTCTTCTAGCATTTTTCTCATAATGGGGAAAATATATGAAATGATTTAACATTAAAACTGAGTTTTTTAGTTTTTTCTTTTTTTAATCGTGAAGAATTATGACCAGAGGAAAACCCGCAGCTGCCATGGGCGGGCCAGTCTCCTTTCTCCACTACAATTCTGAAGCACCCATTTGCAGACAAATAGACCCATTAACGTCTTAATTTTTCTCATCAGAGCAGCCATTTGGCTATCAATGTGTGTTTGGATAGCTTAAATATTGTGAGCATTTTTTTTTTTTTGCTACGCTACTGTTAGCTTGGGCTTGCGAGGTGCTATTAGCCAGTAGGAGAGAGTGTGAACAAAGGAATGCTGGGAATTTAGTGCAGCTAACTTCTGCATCCCGCCCACAAACCCAAATTTCTAATGAGTTTCTGCTGTGGTACCGAAAATATGTCTTAAAAATGACAAAGGCTTTTTGATTTTGGCCAAAAATGCTAAAATCACAAATAAAAGACCATTGGGAATGATTTTACAATAGAAAACAATATAGTTGGATTCAAAATGTATTGATGTTTGGAAAAATAATCTTCCCAGAAGAAATCAGTCAACATATTTTTCAGTCCATTATTTTTGTCTATTATTATTATGATATTTGAGAAAAATCAAGAACTAAAATGCAAAATCAACTTTAGTCAAATGCAAATCAGCAGGTTATAAATATATAAAATATCAGAACATGATTTCTATTACCACACCTTACCAAGATTGGCCTTGCTGAGGTAGTAACAGTGGATTTGTTTCAAGCTACATCCCTTTGCCCCAAGCTGTATGGTGTTATTGTCACTGATGTGCTTTGGGCACTTAAGTGTGACGGGTCAGCATGTTGCCGCGGCCTTCCCACCACTCTTCTTTTCTTTTATCGTCTTTCCCTTCAAATTTCTCTCTGATAGCTCCATTTGAACTTGGTTCTGCAAGAAAGGGCAAATGAAAACAACAGCAGAGGGCTGTCCTGAGGTCTATACAAATGCCAGGTTCAATCAAACAATATCAACATGCAAGTGAAACGGCAAGACAATAATGGGATTTTTTTGCCACACACTGCTAATGCATTCACTTGAAAATGTCCCAGCACAGCACCCAGGTACACACACAAGCGCACACCCCTCAAAGTCCCTAAGCTGCTTGTGCCCCTGATGGGAGACAGTGCCTTGCTGGTAGTGGTGATAAAGCATTTCCAGGATGTTCAGCCCAGCCCTAACCTCCTGCCTGTGTCTCTTCCGGCTCCACAAACCCAAGCCCCTGCTGACTAAACCTATCGATCCCACAGCCACAAAACTACATCCAAGACAAAGCTTCTGTCTTCCCTGTTCTCTTTCTCTGAGCGAGACAAAGCTGAAGCCACTGCCATGTTTCCCTCTGGTGTCTGCAGTGTGGATTTGTACGAGTTCTGCTCCGCTGTCAACGTCACTGTGTCTTGCGTCTGGCACTCTGCTTTTCTTCCCCCCACTTTAACCCATATGAAATGTGTGAGATGTTTCCGAGTGGAGGACCAGGGCCACGTCTTTACCCTCCAAGCGCGGTCGCAATTAAAAGGTGGGGGGAAGGATTGTGTTAAAATGGCACTTAAGGAGCTGGGAGCTGAGCTGGCTGGACCCATTTCTGTTAGAGTGGCCACTGACGACTCCCAATTCTCTTAACCAATTATCTGAGCACTCATCTATGCACAGTGGGGCAACTCCCTTCCCTTGACCAATCAGAAACCTAAGTGCCTGAGGTGAGTTACTATGGCAAACCAGTCCAGCATCTGTATGCAAATACGACCGTTTTGCAAAGTGGACAACTTTTCGCCTTTAAAATTAGACCAGGGACCAAAAATATGACTTTCAGGATTGATTGAGAAATAATAAAAATGATAATATTTTTAGGTCAAATAAAAGGAAGTTTTTCCAAATGTAAAAGTTATGTGTGCTACTTTTTCCAAAACATGTTAACTTTCCATCAATGCAAAAAACAGCACTTTTCAAAGTATGTATTTCAAATTCCACCTTTTCCCCATTCTTCACAATTACAAAGTATCATCCAAGTTACAGCAATATGACTTTTGGTATTTTTGTTAAGAGTTCCTGACTTTTCACACTAAATTGCTGGAATGTAGTGTGATTTTTTTCCAGGACTTCTTTTACTGATATATAAAGACATAGTCCAGCTGAATCAGCCACCTCCCATATCCACCTCCCATATATAGTCTTTGAACAAGCCATTGACATAAATGGAGATGAAAAAAAACAAGGTTGTGACATCACTGATAAAAAATGCCTTATCTCAGGTTCCAACGAAATGACGTCAATTCGCCATTTTTCTGCCATACAGATATCACCTGTTTTTGCCTTTTTGGGACCAGACGACAATATAGTAAGCAGTGATTGGTCTAAATCTGTCAAACACTTCGAATGTTTAAAGTGGGGCCATCGGGCACCACATGTTCTTATTAAGGCATCAGATTGGCCAGTTTATAACTTAAATAACTTGCGATAAAGAAATATAAAATGGGGCAAGAATGGTTATTCTGACCAACAGAATGAGTAATAGCTGTTTATTTTTTAATAGAAGTCTATGGGATTTTGGCTTTCTGGGACCAGCGGGTACTTCCTGTTTGAAACGTGAGGTAGTAGGAGATGATCAGTCCAGCTCTCTCTATGTACTGACTATGGTACAACCACAGCTCTCTGATCTTGTGTTAGAATTCAAGATTAAGATTTCATGAAGATGCTGTTGAAGTATACCAGATTTTTCAGAGTGTAAGTCGATACGTTTATCGACTTATATGAGTTTTTTCTTTTTTGGATAGTTTAGCCTGGGGTGCAACTTATACTTAGATGCGACTTATATGCGTTTTTAAAAAAATATAAGGTTCATGTGTTTGTTGTTTTCCCACTAAGAACCACTAGAGGGCGCTAAAGGGTGTGTTTCAGTAATTGCTATGGACATCAACGCAGAAGAAGAAGTGCTAGCCTTGTTGTTTTTTCAAAAAAAAAAAAAAAACATAGACAATGAAGAATTCAGCAAATTTAGTGATATAAAGTCATATAAAGAGTTTAGTTGAGTTCTTGGCAAGTAGTTTATGCTGTTTTTATCAGAATAATTGTTAATATGTTGCGCTAACATCCTATATTCTTTCCTCCTATTTTTCATTAAGCTCAATACGCTCATGGTATTGAAATGTGCATATTTTCTTGTATTTATTGTTATCAATTCCATTTATATGATTTGGTGCTCAAGATGAAATGTCTGTACTTGGGCGAGTTTATTGTTGTATAAATTTCTCCCAATAGTGCCACTTATACTACAGTGCAACTTATATATGTTTTTTCCTCTTTTTTAATGCATTTTTTATGTCTGAGACTCAGGAGAAACATATTCCAAAAATAATGGTAATAGATCCATATAACCATTATTTTTGGAATAATAATGACCATTAAACTACACTGAGATATGGGTAGGAATAAAACTGATGGTACAATCAGTGAATCATATAGTCAACATGAATTAATCGAAGTTTAAAATCTAACAGCAGAAACCTAAAAAAAAGCAGACAAAGTCAAAGGTTTTCACCTCTGTTGTTCAGTCTCTTACGCCTGTCCTGATATTTATTTACTGTAATAGTGCTTGAAATGACTCATGACTCACCGAATGAATGAAAATAAATGAGCATTGGTTTGGACTTGCACCTGCAAGGAATTGCAGCACAGAATGATCTCCTTTCCTTTCATAAAGGTTGGTCCAGTGTTTCCCATCCTGAAGGAGATAATAAAGGACAATTGAATTTCCTTTTCCTCACATTTTAGAGAATTCAATGATCTCTTACCATCACTGCTGCCCAGATACTTTTGGGTCACTTTCCTCCGTTATTAACCTTGCTAAGCTAAAAATACTTTTTCACCAGACATGTATTGTATGGGTAAAAGGATCATATCTGAAACAGATTTTTAAGTAGGCTTATTTGCTTTCAAACAAACATATTGTTCATATCGTTTTCAAAACTCACCTGAAATTGTGGCTCAATTCTAAGATTCAGTATTGGAGTATTGTTTGTGACAGTTAAATTTTCCTTCTCTGCATTGTTTTTTCTGCTGTTCACTATCAAATATTTATCATAAAACTATTAAAAAACCTGAAGAAACTATAGTTACTTACAATTAGTTCCTTACTGATGTGCTCACTATGTTTCAAACTCTCTTCAGAGCATAAATTATCATCATTAACATGTCACATTACTTGAATTTATTTGAGGTTCCTTTAATTCCTTTATGAAGCGCTGCGTTTCAAAGAAAATACACAGTGAGGTGTTTATTAATACTAAACATAGAAGTGTCACATTTTGAATACAAAGGAACTAACAAAAAGCCCCACTATGAAACGTACAAGTACAGTTTGATGGGATTTTGTTATGGTTGCTGTCGTTAACAATAAACTATAAAAATACTAAGCTACTAAAAACCTCTGCTAATAGTAAAATATAAGTTATAGTACCTTGCAAAACAAACACCATACAATCACTGCTGCAAAAGTCCACATTGCAGAATGAACTTGCATCACATGAACTATAAGTTTGCTGCAAAAAACTTGAGAAAAAGGTTCATCAATGCTTAATACTCCCAGCTTTGGTGAGTGTTTTTACTGTTACCTCCTCCTAAGCCGAGTCCTGCCTTTACTTTTTCTTAATTTTCTTGATTTATTGCTGCGATGTGGAATGGATAAAATCATTTCCCGGTTAAGTCCATCGTGTTTTGCATAATGAACACCTTGCATAACGAACACACTGATGGAACCGATTGCGTTTGTTATGCTAGGTTCCATTATCATTTGTATTTTTTTTTCTTTTTCCTACAAGCTACGTTTTTTAGTAGCAAATTGTTATTGAAGCAACCTGAAGAAAATCCCATCATACTGTACCTGCATCTGTCAAAGTGGAGCCTTTTGTCCGTTTATCTGCTCTCATGCTGCAAGAAAAAATAAAAAGGTACAAATCAGATTTTTGAGCCACTTGCCGTTTTTTAAATTAAATGAGTTTTTCAAATCCAATGAGTCAACTGCTTCTAGTAAAGCGACCCCACCACATAAGCAATGCCATACCGAAACAAGATTGAAAGAAGATTTACTTTAAACATCACTTTTCAATTTAAAAATTAATTACTTATATAATAAAAATAAAGCAAATTTAACATCAATGAAAATTTTAAATTAGGTAAGGCATTTGCAACTTTCTGCTCAGTGTTTCGCTTTTTAAAAACAGAAAAAGACCAGCCCCTTAATCTTCAATGTACACTGCAGTTTATTCCAGGCTGATGGAGCAGTAAATTTGAAAACCTTTTTTTCCAAGCTCTGTGTGCACCTTTGGAACTGTAAGTGAGATAAATTTCTGTGAGTGAAGGCTGTAGTTACTTGATTGTTTTTTTAACAGAGGTAAGTCTGGAGATATAATGGTAGCAAACCTAATACAGCTTTATGGATAAAAACATGGCAGTGTTTTAGTCTGCACACAAATAAGGGAGTCCATCCAGAGTGAGTTTATAAGAAACGGGGATAAGTGAAAGCTTTAAGGTCCGTAATAAATCACAGCGCTTCATAATAAACAGAGTTCAAAGCATGTAAACACTCAGAAGATGCGTTTATATAAAATATATCACCATAGTCTAGCCCAGACATGAAAGTAGCATCAACAAGCCTCTTTTTAACCTCAAAGGGAAAACAAGGTCTAACTCAAATAAAAATCCAACTCGACCTTGAGCCTTTTTTACCAGCTGTTAAACATGAGGCATAAAAGGGAGAGAATCATTAATTTAAAGCCCTATATACAAGCACTGAGACACAGATAATTATTTTTGGACAGATTTAAAGTTTAAAATAATAAAGTTAGTTAATTATGGAGATTACTCTGGATTACATTCTAAGCATGCAGAAACTAAGACACAGAAGCTGAGTGTTAAAGCTGTGTTGTTTGTGTTATCTGCATATAAGTGGAAGTTTGTACAATATTGAAAGTTAACTGATAAATTTTGAATTAAAGTGGTATACTCTGGCTTAGCCTAGCTTTGATCAGTGTGGTAGAAATAATTCTGAGACCCATTTACAAGAAACTAACAAACCAACTGTAATGTCAGACAGTTATTGTCGCTCCAGTAAATAGTAATCAACAGCATCAGTGCCCTTATGACACATTCCATGGAATTTTTTAGAACTTTTAGAGCGGTTGTGGTTGTGTCTTTTAGTTTTGTTAAACATTATTATAAAATTGGACAATATAATTAGGTCAAGAGAGAAATCCTATAGTTTGGATTTGGACCAATGTGGATTTTTTTTCAAATACGTGGTGCTTCAACATTAAAATAAGGACGTGAAATATGGGATGATTAATTAAATCTGATTTTTTTTCAAAGGTTTATACGCTCACACACATAAAAACTAAGATTACCCTTTAAAGGGGCACGAAAAATCCACTTTTTGAGCTTTTAAGTGTATTATATTGCCCATTCCTCACCATAAGCAACCCCAAAGCGATATTTTGATCCATTCACATATTTCTGAGTAATCGTCTTAAAACCTGCGGTCTCAACAGCGGCCCTTCCCATACCCAGGAAAATGACCAGGTTCTCATGTGCTGATGTCACAAGGTGAGAACCGCCCCCGCCAGGAAGAGTCTGCTCCACCCCCAGGCTAACACAAACACTTTCTCAGCAAAACAAGCAACTCAAACTAGTGGCAATCAGCTAGCTTCACAATATAAAATGGATATTGTTTACTCTGAAAGACTTAAGAAAATCATGGTGTGGCCCCTTTAACACTGGAGATGTCGCTGGTGACATTTAAATAAAAAGCTTTTTGACTCTCCATAAATCTTTCACCATTTACAAAATTCAGCTCATTTTATGGTGGAGAAAAGTAGCTTTTTATTTTTTTGAATATCATTGCAAAAACTGATTTTCTTTGCAACAGAATCACTATTGTAACGTGTTGCATAGCAATGCAAGGCTGCTTTTCTCCGCTTCAGAATCAGCTGGAATTACGCTGATTACATAAAGATTTGAAGAGTAACAATAGTCGAAATAATGCAAATCTAGTACTAAAAGGTTAAGAGAACCAGTTAGTCAATTTTGCAGAGATTGGACGTATTCACACTGATTTATTATTGTGAGATTTGTAAAAATATCTCCACTTGTTTGAACTTTTTTAGGACAAAATTTTGTCGACTGGAATGAACAATCAACTCATCAAATGAAGAGTTTTTCATTAAATAAAGTACATACTTCATGTGACACAATTATATAATGGAAACTCCACAGCTTATATGGTAACTGTATTGTCCATTGCAACAGTATTAATACTTTCTGTATTTTATTTTCCCTCCACAACACAAATAAAAATGTTACAAAAATTAATAAATAAAAAACTATTTACAAAATATATATAAAGTGGGTTAGAATCTTAGAAGTAAAAAATGAGCTTCATAAATAATAAAAAAAAATATGGCCATGTATCATCCTTTACATATCTTATATGTAAGAAGAACATGGTGACTCATGCATGTAGAAGAAGCATGCAGAGTGCACATTTCTCCGGCGCTATCATGCAGTTCTTGAATCACTGAGGAGTTACTTCCACATTAAATCTGGGGCACGCATTTTACTGGAGGCCTAGAAACTTTATCCAGTAGTAAAGATGGCTGTGTGAAAGGCAATAATTGATGGAATATTGACTGTCTCAAACAGCGAGCCACGCTTTTTACGTGAGGGTCCAAAAAGTCATTCCATTTTTCTGCCTATTACTTTTTCCTTCAGCCTCATCTTTTTCCCATTTTTCCCCCTCCATTTTTGGAATCAAAGTGATGTTGAGCTGGTGCTTTGAGACTGGCAGATAGAAACGTGCAGTTGATGGGCAGTGGGAGGAATAGGGGACTGAAAGCATCGAGAGATGAGTAGGACTGATGCAACTGAAGGAATTACCTTAAAGAGAAATGGTGGGGGGAAAGGGGAGGAGAATGTTGATGGGAGTCAGCAAGTGGCAGCATCAAGAAAAATAAGGCAAGGGATATACATATATCAAAAGTGTGTGCGCGTGTGTGCATGTGCGCGTGTACTGTATATGTCTTTTTGGACTCTTTCTCCAACTCATCTTGGGGAACATGCACCCCACCCTTTTCTCATCCACTTTTTCCTCTTTGCTTTATTTCTACCCTTCCCTCTGTCCTGCCCCGCTGTTGGCACTGACAGTAATTTGACAGGCGCAGGGTTGACAGACGTGAAGGCGGTAGGGTAAGCGATAGTCAGGCCTGGTGTTGTTGCGCAGCTGCTGACTGGCTGAAGAGCTGGCAGTAAGATTGGGAAGCTGTGAGTGGCCATGGGATTGATGGGGAGGCGAAGGCGAGCTGTCGCCACAGTGATGCGATGGAGTGGGATAGACGGCCCTTCAGAAGCCCAGAGGTGATTGGGGGTTGGGGGGTTGGCTTGTGTTTGCAGTGCAACCTCAGTTCAACCCAAGACATCCGAGAAGTACCCTATTGGTCTTGTCAGTCCCTGGATGAAAAAAAAAAAATATTGACAGGCGTTTGCCATAGGGGTTTGCAACTTTTTGGATTGAAACTCAGCAATCATATACATATAGCACTGACATATACCTGCTGCTATGTAGGTTTTTGAACTTGCTGTGTTCACACATGTATGTCACTACTCATTAATAGCGAGGCTCAGTGCGAAATGTCAAAGCGGTGCAAATCTCGCTTCAGGCTTTTTTGTTTACAGCTCTATTCTGATTTATGAAAGACTTGGTGTTGTAGAATTGGCGTCACACTTAGAAAATGCCTTACCTCCGGCTATTGTGAAATCAGCCCAAATCTGTCACCATTGCTTCCTGATACGGCCGCCGCCATTTTGAAACCTGTCAACAGTGATTGGTCCAATTTGGTCTGAGACACGTTTTTAGGGGAACTACAGTCGCCAATCATGACTGTGCTTGTTCGAAGACCACACCCCTTCCATTGAAAATGGGCTTGGAGAATCTGTCAACCAAACATTTGAGGATGGGCCTGTGGGCACCACATGCTTTTTTTTTAGGCATCTGATTGGTCAGTTTATAACTTGAATAACTTAAACAAAAAAAATATCTTACAAAAAATAGTTTTAGAAAGAAGATGATAAAAAGAATGTATCAGACCAAGAATGGTTATTCTGACAAATAGAAGGACTGAGTAATAATTGTCTATTTCTCAATAGAATTTTGACTCTTGGAACCAGTAGGTACTTCCTATTTGGAACACAAGAGGGGAGGGGTTGAGCTCTCCAGTGAATATACAGTCACTGGTCACTACCAAATCCGAGTCTCTGATTGGTCAAAGTTCATCTAGTTTAACATGCTTAATTAACGCATGTTTTGTACATAGAGCCAGAAAATGAAGGGAAAAACTTGGGTTGTGATGTGTGAATGCTAGATTTTTGAAGCCTGAAACATGCATGTATGTGGGCATACTTTTTATTGAAAGCAGTCGTTCGAACCCGTTGTAACTTTGAAGTTTGGCTTTTATACAAAAACTCTATAAGTCGCCAAATTGTACAGAAACAAAACAGTAATTTTAATGTTTTTTTTTAATAGTAAACCCTTTAACTTTGGAGCTTTAACTCTAGTGTTGACGTTCTTTTGACTACCATAAAATGCGTCCAAATTTGTTGGAATTAGGTTACCTGCATAAACAGTTACAGTAGTTCAAACAGCATGTGTCATTTAGGGGTCACTAGTGACATCTCTGGTATTAATGGGTAAAATACTTCAACCAAATACTCTGCATCAAAATACGACAATTAGAAGTTATTCGTCTCCTACCTTTAACATTTGTGCTAACTTTTATTAGTGGCATCTGTGATGCAACCTGGTTTGACTTTAGAAGTGGACTAACAATCTAAACTTAGAAACACATGGGAACACACACACTGCTCTCACTAGCATCTTGGCAACTTTTGAAACCCAGAGGAAGCATTATTTAGGATTAAAACAAAAGAGGCTCCAGATTTGACGAGGCGTGTGCGTTTTTCCATCCATCCTAATCTTTCCTTCCCCGGCACTCAGCAATCTCCACGGCTCCCGTGTCCTCGGCTGTTGTTGCTTGCAAAAAAAAGACGCACTTGACTTGCTTTCCTGTTTACGTCTATGTATTAGTGAAAGTCTCCAAGGGTTTTGTTCGGGTTGGAAAAAAGTGGAAGTCATGAATTTCACTTACAATAGAACTATACAAGTTTTTATCCCAAACAAAGAAAAAAAAGAACAAAAAAACCAACACACCCTTCTCATGGTTTTTTATCCGTCATCAGCAATAACCTAGTACCACTGTACCTGTGGACACATCAGAGGGGTTTATGGGATCTTTATTTCTGATTGCACCCTTGTGAGCTGACAACGGCATAAATCTCAGTGGTGCTTTAAGCAGCAGCATATGCAGCGATGAAATGCTCTGGGAGGTTGTTACAGGGAAGAGAAGGAGAGGAAAAAAAATCTTCCTCACATCAGTTCAGCCTACGTGCTTCTCTAGAGACTTTCCTCCAGCTTCTACGCTGCAGAAAATGTGTATAGGATTTATTATTAAATTGCTGTTGATCATTAAATCATATTGTTGAGAAGCAACTAGATTGTGGAGCGACGTGATTTTAAATTCCCAATAAAACAAACTTATTCAGGATTTTATTCAGTTTGTAACTGATAGACAATCACCATCAGAGAAATACTAAATTGGCATCAAATCTAACGTTTTTCCCTGCTATATAGTGCTGCAAGATTGGGGACTCGTGGTTTTTTTTTTGTTTTTTTTTCATGCATATGCAATGTTGAGCGTTTTTGTTTTTTTAGTACCAGTTCACATTGAGGCAGTGTTGGGCAAGTTATTGACAAGAAGTTATTTAATTCTCTTAAATGTTCTCCCAAAATGTAATAGTTAAAGTACTAATAAGATAATTTGTTACCAGTTAAAGAAGTGAATGAGTATACTAAACAATGTGATTACTCCATCATTTCAACATGAAAAATGAGGTAACATGTCTTTAAAGTTCCATCCATCCATTTTCTAAACCCGTTTTATCCCTTAGGGGTTAACGGGGCTCCTGGAAAATTTGGGGTACACCAGTTTGAGTTCTCAGTGGTCTTTTAATCAAGATTATGTCATTTTTAGCCAAAATAAATAAACCTGTGGTGTTTTCTAGGGCATAGTTTCTGCAAAACAGCTGTATTCATTAAAAATTCACCTCTAAGTTGTGGGCGGGATTGTTGGTGAGGAGTAAGCCTTCCACAACTTCTCATCATCCCTTTGTTTGCACTCTCTCCCACTATCTTACAGCCCCTCACACCCAGAACTTAACATTACCAGTGCAACAAAAATGAAAGATTGAAAATACAGTTTTCAGCTAGATGCCAGCTTGGATGATGAAAACAAAGACGTACAAGGATATACTGTAGTCGTCTTCAAGTGGGTGCTTGTGGCTTGCCGTAGTCTTTTCTATATCACACCTACAAGCTTTGTCCACTGTATTTTTTCATCTGCTAAAATCAGCTCCAAATACTGAGAACAAAGTTTTAAACTTATTTGTTATATATATATGTCTCCTGTCATGATAAAAATACCATTAGAACTTGTTAAAAATACTAAAAAAAAGAAAAGATTTTCATTGAAGTAGCTCTTTAACCCATAAGAACCCATGTAATTGGGTTCTGTGATCCACTTGGTTGGTGGTGCATTCCACATCATTTTATTTTTAAGGAAAAGTGGGTCTTTGTGTGTTAAAAACAGACATGTCCAAACGTGTCTTAGCATGTTTTAAATAAAAAAAATAATACAAATAGTCTATTTTAAAAGTTAAAATTTCCTTCTAGCGAGGCTTTGAAATTATGAGAAAGTTTTGTTGTTATTTATGTTAAAACATGTAAGTAAAGAGAGTTCACTTTAACAACACACACAGGTTTATCCCCACATGGGGAAAAAGACAATCCATAGCATTCTGCAGCCACACAACATCAACGTGTCTTTTTTTTTTGGCTACTCCCCTCCAGAGGTAGCCACAGTAAATCATCCCGCAATCCAGCTTCAGTTTTATAGCAGATCCCTGTCCTGACATAACCCTTGAATCTTCCCAGATTTGGGTAATGCTGGAAAGTGCCCCATGTGGTCGCTGTCTCTGATTAAATAAAATGTCGCTCAACGCATAAATCTGACCATAAAATGAGGACGTTTTCTGCATGCCAACATAAATAAAAGATTTTTTACAGTTTGCAGACCTCCTCGTCAGTTTGCTTTGTCCTGTTCTAAACGCTCTAAACAAAGGTGAATGCTTTTCCCATTCCTTTGTCTTAATCAACACTAAAACATCAAGTAACGCTAACTATTTTTGGCAGAGGTGAAGGGGTCCGTGTCAACAACCTCCCCCAGAGCTCAGCTGAGCAGAATTCCTCAGGCCTCTCTTTTCGTCTTACCTTGCCACATCGCTCTGCTTGGCTAACCAAAAGCATCTCCTGAAATAAGCCTGTCAGAAGGCACAACTAGAAATCGAAGTCTGGGCAAAATATAGTTAAAAGTTGAAAGAAACAAGGCATGTGTGTGTGTGTGTGTGTGTGTGTGCAACAGTAGAAAAGTGTCTTACAGACAAGAACATATTTATAAAATGAGATGTCCTAGTTTGCAGGATCTTTAGTTAATCAAGAGAAACTGAGACACAATAGCAATAAAAATTTGATGCTTTTGTAAATTATTACATCTTTTTCTTCATTTCCCGCTCATCTATTGGACAGTCTCTGCTCCCAGAGATGTTTCTTTAATGAGGACTTTACTGTAATGGACCCTTAACGAGGGCTGAGCCTCCCTGCCTGGCCCAGCATCTGTGCTCTGCCTAGCCGGGTAGATTGCAGTGTGCACCCGCCAAAGTGCCCATCACCACTCCCTCGCAGCCTGTTATTCCATCCCTAATCCAGCCTGCTGAGATGCTGCACTTTGTCGACTCTCAGGCCATATGCTCTCCCAAAGATCAATTGAGATGCTAGGGTGAAGAGGCAAAGCTAGAGCCTGTCACTTTCTGACTTAGGGCACAAGCTTTTCAGAAGCGTGTTCGCTTTTTTCTTCCTTCCTGCGACTCGCTCCCATTGGTGAGTGTGAGGAAAAGTGGCAGCACTAATTCTTGGTAGCAGATGGGAACGTCAGCTCTTATTGTTCTTCTTTGCAAAGTCTGTATGGGACTGGTGAGTGACTGTTGCTAACCACAGTAAACACAGCCCTGTACTGGTCTGTTGATTATGGGCTATATGGAGATGGCTGACATTAGGGATCACGCATGCTGTGAAACCAAACTGTGCTGAAGGATTCTGGAAACCTACAGGGAAGCAAAACAGCTCTGTGGCCCACATAACCTGGATTCAAAGTGTGATACTATGGAGGTCAGCGGGAGTGGCTGGTTGCCAGGGACCCACCATTGAGCCATGACCTTTCCATAGCCTCTGCAGGATCTGACATAATACTAGTGAGAAGTGTAGCACTTAGAAGAGGAGCAGAGGAGGAGAAATGAAGAATCCGATTAGCAAAGCTAAAATGCACAAGAAGTGTCGAATCTTATTTTTTGTGAAGAAATAAAATACATCTCTTAACCTTTTTACATCTGAGCTTCAGCTCCAGTGTTGACATTCTTTTGACTATCGTAATTCTTCAACCATTGGCACAATTAAGAATTAATAATGAACTATTAATTATTAAGTGGATTCTGAAGTGGAGAAAAGTTGCTTTGCACTGGCATGCAACTTTACGTTAGTCACGTGTTGCATATTGGTGCAAAGCTAATATGAAAAGCTGCTTTCCTCCGTTGATCTGGTAAATAGTTAAAAATGTATGTTGTGTCAAAGAGAACATAGATGTTCAGATGTCATTGGTGGGATCTCCGGTGTTGCAGGGTTAAAAGATATTGGAATAATTGAAATAAATATACTTTTTTTGTATGACATAGAATTTCATAAAAATAACAAACAATAAAGCTTAAATTTACTTAAAAATGGTAACAATCACTTCAAAAAGGCTCAAAAGAATGACATTTTTGCACTGTGAGCACAAGCACACACTGCATGGGCTAGGTCTCCTTGTACAAATGAATAAACAAGCTTTATGAACGTTACTGCATATTTGTGTAATCATATGTCTTACCCTTAAAGACACACTCCAATGAAAACTTTGTTTTTATGTTTTTAACATGTATGTTCTTGTGGCATTTTTGCTGATAATGAAGAGAGAAAATTAAGCTTAAGATTGTGTTTCTGAGTATTTCTTTATTGAAATCATTGTGACGTAGGCGCAGCAATCGCTGGCCATAAGCTCCCTGCTCTGCTCTATTCTGATGCATTCACTTACAGACAAATAGATCCATAAACCTCTTTGTTTTCCTCACCTGAGCTGAACATTAAATGGCTGATTGCACAAGTAATGTTAGGTTGGGTTTTTTTACGGGCTAAGCTAGCAGGAGAGAATGTAAACAAAGGATGATGGGAAGGCAAATTCAGTTTTTATTTTTTTATTTTTTTATTTTTTTTTATTACAGATTCCAATTATTTTTAGCCATACAGTTAGAACTATTCCAGACATTTCTACAAACCTTTTACATGTAGAGATATACATATAAGTATTAACATATATAAAAATATTGAAAAAAAAGTAATAACAAAGAATCTTTTTAAAAATGTATATGATCCTTGCCTACCCACAACACACACAGCCAATATAATGTCATTGCTACACATTATGTTTATTTAATTTCAGATAACTAAGTTTTTAGAGATAATTTAAAAATAACTTTGCTTTTGACTGTGAAATAGCTTGAAGAAGTGAATTCCAATAAGACTACTACTACTGCTGATATGCAGAAAATATGTAAAAAAAAACGACAGTTTTTTTCTTTTTTTAAACAGGAATTAAACTGCAATAATAAAAAAAAAAATTAAGAACCCTTTGACAATAGATCAAAAGGTGATTGGATTGGCACTTTAAAACATTTATTTTTGCAACAGATGACAAAACCAGCAAAATAGACAAAAAAGAATCAAGGACAGTCTATAAAATGTGAACTCAGCTGCAAGCCTCGATTGTAGGTGTAAATGAATGTTTTCCTGAAATCTGTTGGGAAAACAGCACTATTTTTTTTATCTCAACATCTAACAGCTGCCCCCCTCAGACCCTGTGAAATCTGTGCCGTGCAGTTTACAGATTGAGTTAGAGTGACTCGCACATCTTTGGTCCTAGTGGCTCAGTATTTGTTTGTCTCTAAATAAACTGGACACTCTGACTGGGAAGTCAGATCTGGAAAGGCAGAGAGTGTCGGCTTCTATTATAATACAACCCAGCTCTCCTTCACAGTGTGGCCACCTTTTTACCTCAGGAAGATTCTCTCTAGAGGACAAACCTCTCCTTATTTGTTTCTACACATATAGATCCTTTTCATCCAGTCAATCCTTTTACTTTTCAGCCATTCTACTTCCATTTCCATCCCTCTGTGTTCATGAAGTCACACTGAGATGAAGGAAAGCTCAGATAATTTTGACTCTTTTGTTAGAAGAGAAAACCTTAGAAGTGTGTGAGTGTGCGCCGGTGTGTGTGTGTGTGTGTATAGAAGATGAGAATGTGCAGAGAGTTTTAAAGATTGAAAGGTCAGGATAGTAAATCTCCTCTCTGTACATGAGTCTCACCACTTCTTTGACTATGATATGCAGGATTAATCCATTCTCATGCCCTTTGAGCTAACATTGAGAAGACTGTAATATATGTGAACCACATTTTTTTGTTCCCCTCCTTACCCATGAATATAAAAAAAAAAAAAGATTTTTTTTTAGTGCAGGTATTCACTAATGTTACTGCTGAAGTTTAGGATGAGTTCAAACTAAATTTCAATGCTGCAGAATTTTCACGTTTGAATCCATGAATTGTGTGTTTGCTCTCATTATTTCTTTCTAAACTTTCTTGTGGATGGACGCTCTCCTATCTGTGGTGGTCTTCATTTTCATATAATTGAATCGCGTCCCTTCCCACTGCGAGGCAGGATTTGGTTAAGCTGAAACTCCTCCTTGACTGCTGTTACCTCTGTGCAGATTCGGTTACAGCTGTTACCACAGCAGCCGCCTGCCAGGGCCTGTCTCCACGGATACCTCTCCTAATTACTGTGTTTATTGGAAATTAAAGATATACCAGCTAATGAAACGTGGCAAACATTACCGCCAATGCAATGTCATTAATTCTAGCCTGACTCCCATCTCCCATGCGAGGTTGAGGCGGAAAGAGGTGCAGCATATTAGCATAAATATGAATTTTAGTTGGCCGGAAAGCACTTGGAAAAAAAAAAAAAAGGAGGAGGTGTATCTTTAATTCTCTATTTATTTTTTCATATCGGGATAAACAAATAGATGCTGGTGGACTAGACAGAGGAGAGGACAAAAATAATGTTGGGTGTCTCTCTGTATATGGCCCAGGAGCTTTATAGGTATCAGGGAGCCAGACAGGAATGCGGTGGGATCTTTTCACCATACATCATAGATCTCCAGCTTGTTTTCTGTCATTTGCCACCAGCAGCCAAACTCCAACCCCATTTTCACAGCTCAACCCCACTGGCAAGAAAGGACATATAGATTAGAGTGCCTATACCACAAACACCTTAAGGTCCCAGGAGATGATACAAACTTGCATCGAACTGCTGCCTGTTGAGGTATTGATAAAGTGCTAGCCTTTTAACAAGTCTATAATTGTATCGGGCAGCTTCTCACTAATTATTTTTTCATAATTTGCTTTGTTATGAAAAGACATTTGCTTTTAGACTTATTTGGGGATTTTCCTGTTTCAACTATATAAAATGTCCGTATAAATTGCCACGAATTCAGTTTAGAAAATATGTCCGCTCATATTAAATTTTTAAAGCCCAATACACCAAAGAATTGACAAAGATTTTTTATTATGATTTTTTTTTTATTTAGATGCCTCCAAAATCTTTGATGAAATCTACCAAAAAATGCTATATTTTTTTCAATAAGATATTTTAATATATTTGATACTTGTTAAGTTTTGCTAACAACAGTGTTAATTTAGGATCCAAACATTTTGACATGAGTGTTCAGGAAAAGAAAAAACTTTTTGTCTCAAATTTGATCCATACATTTCTGACATGGTCTGACTGTATTGTAAATAATTTATTTTTAACAAATGTTGCATTTGTTTAATACAGCAAACAGTTATTTAAGAAAAAATGATTAACAATAGATGCGTTATTCTCACTATAAAGTTCTGAAAACTAGCTAAACTTTTCCCGCCAAAAGTGTTTTGGGGATTTCATCGAAGCAGGCATTTTTAAATCAGCAGGGTAAGCCCTTTTACTGCCCCTAGTGGAATGATAATGAACTGCAAGGCAGAAAACATGGACAAAGTTATTTACAACAGATTTTTAAGGACCGTTTGGAATTTGGATCATGCTAATGAAATAGGGGTCTCAGAAATATGTGTATTACTTATGATACAAATAGTTATGTAGGATTAATGTCGAGATTTTCTATTTTTTTTTTTTTTTTTTTTTTTACACACCAATATATTGTGTATTGAATGCTATCAAAGACAGAAGTGCAATATCAAAGCCACATTTTTTTTAGGACAAATATATGAGATAGAATAGGCAATCATCCTCTGAGTTTATATTCCATTAGAGTTTAAAAAGCAAAATCACAAAAAAGCACTAAACGCTGACTGTAAACAGTTGTGCTGGAACAGCTAATGACTTTTTGAAGATAAAAAAAAAAATACAAATGAACAATTTTCAGATGGAATTACACCAAATTCTATTTCAATATTGCAGCATTGGCTCCCTCAAACTTAACAGCTACAGAAAAAAGTGAATAAATGTACTTATAATAAAATGTCCTTGGCATCTGATGCAGGTTAAACGGTATTCAGCTTTTGCATCTGATGCAACCCCAGGGCTATATGTTACTAAACCCATCAAATCAGAGCTTTAGGTTGTCTATTAAATTATGCTGATGATGCCATGATGTGTTGCATCTCTCTTAATTTCACACATTCCTCTTCTATCAGCACTTACTGAGCTCTATGTGATCGGTGGGATTAGGTCGAAATAGCATGCAGCCCTAAGGGAGGGCCATGAGTCATCCCTATGTATTTTAATATCTTCAGTTATCCCTTAAGATGAACTCTTAACACTGATGAATTGCACCCTCCATGTAAAACAAACCATTTTGAATTATTTTAGGGTCCTTAATTATTTCATAGTCTCAAGTCTTTCACATCATTTTAGATATTTTTTGCTATAATAGAGTTGCTGTTTCAAAAAGGTTGCTGCCTTAATTGCAACTCAGTTTGCACTAATGATGCAACAAATTAACAACAAGTAATAAAAGTTATACATGCAATTCAAACAGAACACAAATGCACAACAAAAGATGTTAAACAGCAAAAAAATAATTACACAAAATACATAGAATTATTAAAAGGAAATACAATAACGAATATAATCAAAACTACAAATGTTGCTGTCTGCTGTAACTTGGCTAGCAGGCTAAGGTGAGCAGATGGTTTTAGGCAAGGATTAAAAAATTGTTAATCCTGCAGCTTTTCAGAAATCAGTCCAAAAATTCGGAACAGGCAAATTTTGGATCCTATACTTAATTTTTGGTTAACATAAATCAGCTGATCTGAGCAACAGTGAAGGCACATAAGGATTTGAAAGCTTAAAGTAAGACTCGGCTACTGACTCCTTAATAACCCTAGAAAACAATTGACTAACAAATACTGATACCTAGAGTTTCCAGGAGAAAGGAGGAATTTTATGTTTTCAGCCAAACAATTGTTGACTTTTATTTTTTTTTAATTTTTGACATTATCACTAGCTGCATTGACTGAAATTGCACAAATTGGATTAGCGAGATAAAATGCCTCAAAGAAACACATAAAAAAAAAAAATATATATATATATATATATATAGCTTTATCGAAAAAAAAAAAAAAAAGTTTTTGTGGTTGGAGACGCTAACATCTCCTTTGATAGATGTTAATGAGCGCTATTGCCGTGGCAGAAATTTGAATGCTGTAAATCAAAAGTATTGTTGACATCCATTTTTTTTTTACGATTTATCACGTGAGTCGGTTTGTGTTTATTCACATAATTATGATTTAATGGAAACAGTGTCATTGCAAAGTTGTGTTTTTTCGACATTTCTACAATTTTGATAAAGTTTTGCGCAAACATGTAATGGAAACCCGGCTAATCATCCAAACGTTGAGCTTTGCCTCCCATCACATTACTAAAGTTTGTTCTAAGTGTAATTTCTTTCTTCCTCACGCCACACAACCAGCTTTCCTTTTGTTTGATGGTCTTTTTTTTATCCCACTGTTGTCTTGTGTGCAGTTTTGATTTCTGTTTCCGATTATTCTCACAGCTATTCATATTAATTATTTTTCCTCAACGTGCTAAATGTGGGTACTCTAAATTCCCTTGACCAATTGACGCAAGGGAGGTAAACGAAGTTTTCACTGTTTTCCTAAATAACACAAGTAGTAAAAATACCTTCCTTTAGTCTCACTGCTGTGCTTTCCAAACATCGTATCTGCTCCGTTGGATGCCTTTCTAAAGGGGAGCTAATGGCCAGGTTGTGCTTGTTGTAAAAGCCTTGTCCCTTGATGTTAAATTTTGACCTAGTGTCGTGAACCAACTGAGAAGTGCTACTTTGTCATGATTTCAACAAAAATAGCAGCTTTTGGAGCTCACAGCGGTGACATTTGCACCGCTTCAGTTCCATGTGTTTTGTTATGTAACACAAACAGGAGCAAACCAGTTTTCCTGATTCTGCCACAATGCAAAAAAATCTTAGTTTCAGCTCATCTTTTTTCTTCTTTTTTTATTATTGGTGCTTTTTCTAAAAGCAGACAATTTGAAATTAAAAGTCTTAAAAGTCCTAAATTAAAGCCGAATAAGAATATCTGCAGGCTTGCCCGACCCCCTTTGCCTGCCACAGTGAGAACAGCTGATGAACAAGCTGGAGCGATGCCCTACTTTTGCTTTCCAACCCCTGAAATAATCTTGGCTTCCACTTTTTTTTTTTTTTTTTGTTCATAAATTCTAATGCAAAGAAAAATAACATTACTTAAATAGTAGGATTTTCTCTAATTTCATAAAACAAATACATCATTAAAATATTTAAACAACTAGACATCAAGTTTCGTGATTGCATAAAGACATTTTATGCAATAATTCAACTTTTTTTCAACTGACATTTGCTGTCTTTGCAGTAAAGCTTTTTCATTCATGAACAATAGGTTTATAAACTCCAATGGTGGAACCCCTAGATAGTTGCTCTGAGGAACAAAGCATGGATACTTATAGTTTTCAAGAATATATTGGGATTTCTGGCAAGATTGCAGGCAACACATCACAAGATTTCCGGTGTTTTTGTTTGTGCGAGCACAGCTTCAGTGCTCCCCTGCTTCTTCTATACCTTCTCCTTCCAGTTTTGATATTTCTTTTCTTCTCTTCACCTATTTCTCGTTGCATCATGTTAAAAGAAGCCTCGTTTGCACCAGAGGACATCAAAGAAGGGAGCAAAAACAAGAATGTTTTTTTTATTTTCCTTGCCTTTTTTTTCTTTAATCTTTTTCCTGTGCCTCGCTAACCACCTCTCCCCAGGGAGCAGCGCTGTTGGCTGTTGGAATATCATTCAAAGTGGACACAGAAACTCTGGGGACTGTCATTTTCTTTCAGCCTCTGGGGAAAGTTTGCTCGGAACAATTTTGTGGCGTCTAAAGAGAGTTTCCTTCTTTTTATTTTCCAATCAGATTTGAAATGTTGGTAGAAATGGAGATGAAATGATGTCTATCTGAACTTTTTTTCTACAAATAAGTAATCTATTTATTCTAGACAGTTTTATGTTAGTTATTTTTCATTGAAAATCCCATCTCTATTTAACTTTAAGATTGTCAATGCTGTCCATGAAAGGAGATAAGTTCCATGTGATGCCTTGCCAACATGACTCTTTGTGTGCAAATGTCCTCTGCACACCTTGGAGCTGTGGCGTAATATGATTAACGTAGGAGTCGTCCCAGTAGTTGCCCATGCTCCAGAGCACTGTGCCTGCCCTTTGGACTGTCTGCAGCTGCAGTGATGAGCCCAAACACATTTATCAGGAGCACTGATATTAAACTGCGCCAATTTCATCATCCTACTGCCAGACAGTACACCCTGAAAAAATAAAAATAATGACGACAAATCCAATTTGATAAAGCTATAATTTGATTTGCAAGTAACTGAGAAGGGATGTGTTCCTGTGTTATTTATCAAAGTCTCGGGGTTGCGGCCATATGTAGATTGCCAGCTACGAAAAGTACTTTAATAGAATTCCTATGACATTCTCAGCAGTAAAAAATAAACACTTTTGAAGACTGGTGTAATGCAGTTGACATGACATGTGAAGTAGGTGAAAACATGATCTATAGATCTTAAAGTTCCACTCCGATCATCTTTTGATCTATTTTAATTATGATTAGTATAATAAAAAAAGCTGTGTAGTTCTTTAGGACAAAGTTTCCAGGAGTGCATTAGAAATTTGTTTCTAAATTATGGGCGGGACTGTTGGTGAAGAGTAAGCCTGCCCCCACTTCCCATCATCCCTTTGTTTGCACTCTTTCCTGCTAGCTTACAGCCCCTCACATCCTCAACATTACCAGTTCAACAAATATAGTGAGCAGTATCAGAGCTATGCAGCTGGACAGCTTTAATCCAGACCAACACATTCTCACTCCCAAGTCGTCACATATTGACTTTTGGTTTTTTAATGTTTTGGGTGGCACCAAGTCATTGTTTTTGACATGCTGGCTGTTTATAAAATCAAGGGTCCGCAACCCTCGGAAGCGCACTGGTCCTCGGTACGCAACCAGTACTGGTACCCTAACTCAGTGCTGGTACCCTAACCTTAACCGGGTACTGGTTTGCGTCCGGTTCGCACCCGGTACTGCGTCTGGTCCAGTTAGGGTACCAGTACCGGGTTCGGGTACTGGTGCGCTATGTGTGACGATACTGTACCAGTTCTGGTTTGCAGCCCGGAGGTTAGGGACACGGGATTTAATGGGAACAACCAGTACGTCGGAACACGACAACACCCAAAACCTCAAAAGTGACGTGGAATGGTGCTTAACCAAATGTCATTATGTGACGACTTGGGAATTAGAATGTGTTGGAGCCAGAGGCCAGCTCACATGAGGAAGACAAAGACACACATGGATCTATTTGTCTGCAAGTGGATGCATAGGCTTTTTGTACAAGAACTTGAAAAAAGAAATACTCAGAAATGCAAATATAGGCTTAATTTTTAGTATATATGAGAAAAATACCACAAGAGCATGCAAAAACCACTATTTTTATTGGAGTGGGTCTTTCCGAAAAATGCAGTTGCAAGAGAAAGTATGTGAGCGCTTTGAGAATACCTCAATTACTGCATGAAATGGAAACAGTGTATTTTTTTCTCAGTCTAAATCACAAGGATGGAGAAAAACATTAATGCGATGAAGTTCATAGTGTCTATAGTATGTGTAACTTTTTTGATTTTTTTGTTATCAGACAAACATTGCCTGCTAAAATCACACAAAATTTATATTTTAAGGATTTTTATTGAACACAACCGTGTGTCCAGTAATCCCAAAGGGTTCACATATTTTCCCCTGCGGCTGTATTTAAGCAAATTCTCCAATTTGGAATTAGGGTGAGTTTAAGCACTTCCCAGTGTCACCAGAACCTTCCATAAAGCAGGTTATCAAGACATCTCGCTGAGATGAAGATGTTGAACAGCGTGTAGAAATGACCCTTTTCTTTAATCTACCTTTGCGTCTTCTTCACTGTTTTGCCTTCAGTTCCATCTGGGAAGATGGCTCCTTCATTCTCCTGGCTTAACTCTGAATGAAACGTGTCCCCTGTGTCTGGTGGCTTCTCGCTGGCTTTGATTAAAGCCACTCTGCCTTGGGACAGCAGGCATCCGTGAGGTGACGGCTCATTCTGAGCAGACACATAATGGCACATGGACGGTGGACTATGAAGCCCTCAGTGAAGTTTGCATTAATCGCCCTACTGGCAAAGAACATCGACACCCCCTGCAATTTGTCTTTTGTGAGTGGCCTTGAGGGACTTCTCACACGCCCTCAGTGGCATGCTGACTGCAAGCTTAAAACTCGTCAAAGAGCTCTAAAGTGAAATTTTAATGAGCTACACTATGCATTACCCCCCAGTGTGATTTTTCCATCTGACTTTAAAAAGTGGATGCCTGTGGATGCTGAAATTATCAGCAGTGCAAGTGCTCAAGACAGTATGTAACCTCTGTGTAGTGGCAAAACTAAAGAAGATTCTTATTTTTTCTTCTATTTTTATCTTCCTTTTTACACCCAGCAGTCTCCTAACATACTGAGGATGATGGACAGATAGACAAATGCATCCTTCTTTTGACTCTCCCAGCTGTGGCAACCTCTTAACCATCCTCTCAGGCTGTTTATTGGCAGTGTGATCTATTTTTATCAATACGTTCCTATCCCACCTCCAGGCCAGATGCACCACAACTCTGAGAGACAGAAAAGAAAATCTGCTGCTTACCGAGCAGCTGGCCTCACTATTTTAATAGCAGAGGTCACCGTAGCATGGACTCTGACTCACGCAAACCCACAAGGCGCATTAAAGATACACAAATATGCTCACTTTATCTGGAAGTGGGTGGTTTATTTCTGAAATACATCCTTGGTGGACAGGAATCCCTCGATAAACAATAATGGTAATGTTTCCATTTGATTCAACCTGATTTCAGATTTACCCATAATTCCTAGGAAGATATATTCTCACTTTGTCGTATAAAAGTGACCAATTTTCAAATTTTATTGCCTCATAAAATTGACAATAAAAAAACACGACTATGGTCCTGAGGTCCAGTGCTTCATTGCACAGACAAGGCGGGCCCAGACAGAGACAGGCAGAGGGATGAGTGTCTCTTTGTTAACAGTCTCTGGCTACAGCACAGCCCCTGTCGCCTGCTTTTGGAGGGTGATTTTTCAGCCTCCAGGTGTTTACCTGCAGGATACGCATCCCTCCTGAGAAACACATCACTGTCACACCGGAGCTGTGGGCAGGCACATCCCTCAGTGCTGAGTGAGCGCGTGAGCGAGAACTGGAGGGTGGGGCTGGCAGTGGCAAACAAACAGAGAATCGAGGGCAGTTGCTGCTTTGTGTGCAGCTCTGCTCGAGCTCAGACTCATTAGGTATGAAGCCATCTCGGAGCATGCATCTGTATCCTGTGAGAGATCCCACCAGAGACTGTACTGAGAGAGCCATCAGATCTTCAATAGCGGGCCCCTTTGAACACAAACCACCACCCCCCCTTCCTTCCCAGATTTCCAGCTCCCATCTAAGCACAGAGACGGGATGGAAATTTAATGAGAATTCTGTGCTGTTTAAGCCCGCTGCAGCTGCTGTATGAAGCCGAGATAGGAGTGTTTTGTTCACTTATTTTACCCTCCATGCGCAGGCTGTGGGGCGAACGTTGCAAATGGTATGGAGAATAATAGATGAGTATCTGCTTGCATCTGATGAAAGGTCTAAGTGATACAAATGTGCCCCGTTTCAGTGATCCATCCAGCCCTGTGTCATTGCCGTGATTTGTGGGAAAGGTCGTGCAAGAAATGACTTTGGCTCAGGAGGCGAATCCCCTGTTTATGTTTGTTGTGCTTGCAGCGACGGCCCACGGAGCAATGGGCTGGCTGAGATGGGCGCCTGGTGCAGGAGGTGTTTTTGGAGGATAGGGCTGATATATCATTTGCCAAGGTCATACTCAATTAGGCTGTTTGTTGAGCATAGCTGCATGAGGTTGGTTTAATCAACCGAAGAAGGGAGACAACAACGACAAAAGAGGAAATAAATTAGGCATGGCTAGGCCACACTCTCAGACATGCGGCAGCATGCTGGGGAAATGCTCCATTTAGTTGACCACCTTCTTTCCCCGACAACCCGCTCTCCCCATTCAGGCACGAACGCACGCAGGACGCAGACACGCTCGTCCCTTATGTTTCAACGCAGCATAAACAACCCTTCTAGAAACCAAATCATCAAATATGCAAGATGGGCAAAACAATACGCCGAAAACAAAATGTGGAGCAAAGCGAGAGCAACTCTAATTACAATATGTGGCATATATCACTCAAAGTGGCACTGCCATGACAAAGAAACAACATTTGTTTACCCTGATTAAGCCAAGACCTTAAGGGGTGCTGAAGCACCTGTGTAATTGGGTACAGCCCTGGAGGAGAGGAGTCAGACTGTGTTAATAATGGAGCAATCAGCGGCCATTCAGGTTAATGGGCTTTCAGCTAGTCAGCCCTGCCTAATGTGTGATTTGGAGGGTCAGCTCACAGCTCCGCAGCAAACGCCGGTCACATTCACCCTCACGGCCGATGCCGGCCTTCGCTGTCCCACCACGCCCTGATGCTGCTCGCCTGCATGTGACAGTAAATATTTGATTAAAGAAATGAGGCTTGGCAATGAAGGCTGCATTGGACTTCAGTTTTATACTAAGGGACAATCTCGAAATTAACTTCTACAATGTCATCTCTTTCCACTGTAAACTAAGTTAAAGAGTGAGTGGGTGGATCGAGGCTAGATGATTAATATAATTTTACAGAGGCTGAGTCGATAATGTAATATGCCTTGGTGCAAAGATAAGGAGCAACGCATCGATCCCGTCGCTCTGTATCCTCACTTTTACCTATACTTTCCTGCTTTTCTCTTTTTCTCTTCCTCACTCTCTTTCTGTTAGACCTCTTAAGCTGTGACATTTCCGTTTCCCTGGAGACAGAGCATGCCAGGCGGTTGCTATAGCAACTCTGCACTTTAATGCCCACACAGCATTGGTCCACCCCCTTCCTTACCCCATACCTAAGATGGGGCTTTAAAAAAAAATAAAGTGCGGGATGGTGCTCTGGAGAGAAAAAGCACACCTGCTGACTTCCTGCTAATTGGTTATTTCGGTTTCTCACTTTTTTGCTTCTTTCCACTTTAACTTTTTGCCCCCTTTCCACAGATTTCCCTTTTTTCTCTCGACCACAGTGCTGCTCCCTGTCCACTTTAAATTTAGTTTCCCACTTTCTATTCTGTTGCTCTCCTAAACTCCTCTTTTTGCTCTACCTTATAGTCGCTCTTGGCTCCGTCTTCCTGCAGAGTTGGATCACATTCCTGGCATTCAGTGTCTGACATCTATCTTCATCTAAACCTGTCCAGTTCCGTCTTCCTCTACCTCTTTATTTCACTTTCTGGCACCAGACTTGTATGCTGTCAATCTACTGTATATCTCTGCCACACCAGTTATGACAGTTGTGTCACACAGCTATTAGTTTTGTGTTGATATATTAGTAATCACCACCTCTGTCTTTCCACTGCTCCTGTTCTCACTCTGTCCTGATTCCCCCGAGTCCCTATTTTGCTCTTCTGATGCACATTTGTCTTTGGTAGGCAAATATCTTCAGCATTTGTCACTTTTGTCTGCACTTTGTTACATCTGAGTGCACCTGGTGGCCAAGCAACATGTCTGTAGTGTCTGCCTACTTGATTAAACCAAACTGTGGGAGACGCCAATTATTTATCTAAATACTGATTGAATTTGATTCAGATTCATGAAGAAAAGCAGACATACTGTGGAGGTCTCGTCTGATTTTGATGTCAAATTCTGTACCTAAGTCTGTTGGTAAGTCCGGGTGTTTTTTGCTTGTCAGACGGAGGCTTGACGGCTTGACAGGTGGCCAGACCAGCCTGTCACCCCAATCGGCTGGTGACATTTGAGTGATATTAAAATGAATTTGAGTGCCTGATGCAGGGGCTCAGCTATTTCTATTCAATTAAGTCCATGAACAAACTGTCTGTGTGTTTTCCTGAAGATAAAGTCTTGGCTATTGACTTTTGAGCAATGCAAGTGATGATTAGCAAATCTGTTTTCTGCCATACCATGAATCTTGAGCAGTCTGTTTGTCTATTTGCCAGGGAGCCAGTTGGCAAATAGGTGGTCATATCAGTGAAATGAGACTGAGAAGACAAAATAGCAGCAAAGACGTCACAGATAAATCCTCAGCAGAACTCCTGTTGTCTTCCAAAGGTTATGAGAGATTGTCAACGCACAAAATGTTCCTTTAGTCGCATATTATGTAGGATATGTATGATTTTATTAGCCATTGATTACTGTTATGGTGGCAAAATGGTTAAGTAAGTAATCATTTTTAAACATAAAAGGCAAAATGTGGACACGAAAAGCTCTGTGACCTTCGTTAGTTAGCCTCTGCTCAGTCTCAGTCAACCTGGCACATTTAGCTCCATCACCTGGAGCTCCAGATTACACTATTGATCCATTGACTAGCTGGGCTTCATCTGTCCACCCCATCCACCTTTGAGCACTTCAATTATCAAAGCCATCACCGTTGCACCGCTGTGAGTGGCAGCTTGTCCAACACCGTAATCTGTCAGGGAATGAGATTCCGACCACAAAGTCACAGTGCCAAATGGTCCCCCATAAGTCACCTTGATTATGAAGGGCCGTCAGCGGCTGGCAGGATTTTGAAAGGACCCCAGCCTCAGAGATCCCTGCAGCTCTTCTCAGTAGCTGCACAATCTACTTAGTCAATCCCACACCCCAGGGGTGGGGATTTCAGAGTTTGCTCTAGACATCATGTTGGCAACTTCAAAAGATTGGCACAGAATGACTCTATAAATTAAAATGTAGCAATTTTTCAATTTTTCTTTGGGTATTTCTTGTATTTTCATGGGTTATCAAACACTGAGCTCTATTCTAATTAAACTGGATTCTTGTTTGTTAAGCTAGCAGGATTAGTTAGACTTTACTTGCCTTGGTTTTAATAATTGGTCCTAAATTACCTTTTTATCTCAGAAGAAAGGATAACAAATGATTTAATTTAATCAGTTTTGAAAGAAGTCTAATCCTATCAAGTATTTTTGTTGTTTCACCATTTAGCCTGTAATATACTATTCTTTTTGATCTCCACATTTGAATGAAAACAAATGGGTGCTGAAGAAAGTATTAGGATTTTTTTTCTAGAACATTTTTGCATTAGCTACTGTAGGTTAGATGAATATAGTTTTTAAAAACTGGGCTTTTTTGTGATAATTTCAGAAGTAGCTGGCGAGACTTTAAATCTATGTGTTGCACTTTGAAAAGTAAAAGGACCAAAAGAAGAAGAAAAAAACAATGCATTTACTATAAATGCAAAAGTATCCTGAATTAACAAGTAAGAGAACTTTGCTACTTCTCTCAAATGTCACACCAAACGAATCAAACTCCAAGCTGCAAATGAAGATTTGAAGGTGTCAAAAGAACTTTAACAGTCAGTTTGCTTTACTAGTAGAGTTTACAGGGTTGTTAACCATGAAATTTTATGTGATAATGAATAAATCTTTCTTTAACCCTTTTCTTAGTAGACAAGCTGATCCCTTATAAAGATGTTGCCTTTCTGCTGAATTGTGAGCAGAATTAATTTGGCTGTAAAGGGTCACCAAACAGGGAAGTTGGAGGCTGACTGCACAAACAGGATTGATATCATTACTGGAGCTGCAGATCATGACGTGGGACTTCTAAAATGATGTGGGACTTAAATGGTTTGACCAATCACGAATATTCAAATGTAATACCTCGATTCAACCTGTAGGGGGCAACATACAGACAGGTTTTTGACAATCATTTCAAGAATTAAACAAGTTTATCCTAATTTGTCAAAAATGTGGCAATGACAGCACTTTTATTGTTCCATTTATAGAGGTCAACAGCTAAAAAATGTTGATTTAGGGTTTGGTGACCCTTTAAAGGAGCATACCATGAACAATCTACTTTTTGAGCTTTTAAGTGTATTATACTGTTCATTCCAACCTATAAACAACCCCAAAGCTGTATGTTGATCCGTTCATGCATTTCTGAGTAATCCTCTAAAAACCTGCGCTCTCAACAGCAGCCCCTCCGGTACATACGAAAACTAGCGGCTCCTCACTTGCTGATTTCACAACGTGAGACAGCCCCTTTCAGGGAGAGTCTGCTCCACCCCCAGGCTAACACAAACACTTTCTCTGCAAAGCTAGCAGCACGAGCTAGCAATGATCAGCTAACTTTGATGTTGGCATGGAGTAATCCCATCCCTAATTCCCATTGTCCATCTGTTTACAGGCTCTCCTGCTAGCTTACAGCCCCTCACACCCTCAACCTAACATCATCAGTGGAATACAAAAAGGCTAGCAATATCAGAGCTCTCGAGCCATACATTTTTGAGCCACATGCTAACTCAGACAAAGACAAAGAAAGACATACATGGATCTAGTCGTCTATAAAGGATGCGTCACAATGGTGTGGAAATAGGAGCTCTTGGCTTGCCATAGTAGCTTCTACATCACACAAAAAAGTTTTTTTGCAAGGCATTTCACATGTGTCTGCTTCCAATTCACAGTGATTTAAATAAAGAAATACTAAGAAATGCAATTTAAAGTTTAATTTTATTTATTTATGTCCTCCATCGTTAGAAAAATTCCACCAGAACATGTTGAAAAACACCAATAACATCGGAGTGGGTCTTTAAACACTTGTAAAGGTTCCATCAAATGGATTTGATGAAAATCCAAAGCTAATTTAGAGCCAACATGGAAGCAGTGATAAGTGCAATGAAAAAAGTTCTTGTAAGATTCTGCTTTCATTTAATGGAAAAGGAAAAGTATAATTTTCCAGTCATGTCACGGACAGACAGGTTAATGGATAGTTTTACACACTGATGACAGCACTATCAGGAAAAAAAAAAACAAACACATGCCACTTAAAATGGGCTTGGAAACGATAACAGTTTGAAGGAGCACTCAGCAGTCGGTAATCTTCATTCGTGCTTATTTTTTGATACTTGATCGCCAGCATAAATGCAACATTAAGTGTTGCACTTTAGACAGTTTTGAAGGAAATATATAAGCATAAAAAGTAATACAAAGATATCATACCCTCGAGCCTGGAGATCTTAAGCAACAGATGCAACAGCAACCATGTTTGTATCGAGTGGCATTTCAATAACCAGCTTTTTATTTTACGAGATAACAAGGCCAGCTTTTCAAAGGCAGTCTGTCCAGCCTAAACTAGCCAGCTATAGGGGGGCGGGGTGAGGGGAACAGGATATTGATTTGATATCCAGTCTGAGCTGAGTGAAAAAGCCCGGCCACATTGCCGCCCCGTCAACACACATGATTTATAAAAACATTTGATTTCAGGAGATTACGGCTGTGTGTAAGGACTGAAGAAAAGAGAGGGAAATGCATGTGTGTAATGGTGTGAGACGCAAGCAGGACATTTGTGAACGTCTGTGCATGGATTGGACGTGCACACTTTGTCAGTGTGTTTAACCCTTTAACACCAGAGCTTTGCACCACTTTTCTCTGCTTCAGAATCCACTGGAATTACGTTAATTGCGGTTGAAGAGTTATACGGTATGTGAAAGAGCGTTTGTTGTTTAAGTTTCGGTGAAATCTCTGATGTTTAAGGATCAAACACCTCATCTGCCACCACACAACCAGAGAGACTTCAGGTCTGGAGGTTTGAAGCCAGAGCTGCACTAATAGACTGAGTTGGTCAAATGCAAGACCATGTTTATGACAGAAATGTCTTCTCTGTTTGAACACATCATGGTGCTACCACAACTTTTGTGCACCATACTGGGACAAAACCTAAAACTGAATCTTAATGATCAACAACAGATCTGCCCACACACTGCTGCTTTTTGGGTGTCCCCAACCTGTCATTTTTTGACATGCTGGCTGTTCCCATTAAAGCACGGCTCACCAACCCTCGGGATGTGGTACCGGATGTGGTAATGGACACAGAACCGGTACCTAGTTAGTGTGCTGGTACCAGGTTAGGGTTAGGATACCGGTCCGCGTGCCGAGACTAGGTTAGGGTAACTGTCCGGTCTGAGTCTTGAGGTTTCGGGACCCCTGATTAGAATTTTCATGCATTTTTTCCTCGTCTGTGGCCCAGTACCAAACAGCCCTCAGATCATTACCGGTTCGTGGCCCAGAAGTTGGGGATCCCTGATTTTATTGGAACAGCCAGCACATCAAAAAAGGACAAGTTGAGGACATCCAAAATGTCAAAAAGTGACGTTGAGGGCGCCTGAAACATACGTCTATAGGTTAAGAGTGAGAATGCATTGGATCTGCTGACCAGTGGGATTTGACCTAAATAATTTTCAAAATAAAAATTTAATTTTGGTAATAATTCAGTTTTTTGTGTCTTAGCCACTCTATTGTTTGCAAATGTCCCAGGACAGCGGATGGCCATATCAAATTTCACCTGAGTCCAGCTACCTAGTGTTGGATATGTAGAACCAATGCAATCTGCTCACCTGATGGCTGCCAGGCTGCAACCGTTTACATCATAAGTTCACCAACGATGTTCAAAAAAATCGTGTGGCAGCATGAAATCTCATTGATTCAGCCAATGCTCCCCATCGAACTGTTGCAGTTGTGACTGAAGCATTATTATAACTTTATAGAGGTCTGGGTTAGTATGTATTCTGGGATTTAAACAGTTTCATATAATCTCCTCCACTCTAATTAATTGATAAAACCTCTTTAACCTGGCTGCTGTTTTATTTTTTTTCTCACTTTTTTTTTTCCTTATTTATTTATTTTCTGTTACATTTTTTGGCTTTTGTTAATTGTTTCGACCCAAAATGAACAAACACACCAAGAAAAAGTAAAATTACCTTTATAAGCCCAGAAAACAAATTTTCCCGTTGGGTTCTTGGGGTTAACAACCACCAGAGCTGAGTGGTGACCAAATCTCTGTCCAGACAATTCCCATTGTCCTCATTTTGTCCTAGCAGAGAAAAACCTGAGGACTTTGAGCTTAAATGACTTATTTCTCCTGAATAAATGGGATATATCATGAGTTTTAAAGGATTCTCTTTTACAGAAACTTCAAAGTGTTTTTGAAAATCCTCAAAGGAGCTACAAAGATAATAATTTTCCCATTTAAACCTTGAGCATTCAGCCCGAATGGAGAGGAATTTACCAGAAGAAGATGTCAGGATTCTTATTGATTTATAAGATTTTTGTCTTCTAGCGTGCTCAGAATGATAAAGACATTTTTTTTCTTCATTTATGACATTTAACACATTTAATGCATGCTTTGCTGTATAAAAAACAGCTTCTTGTCTTGCTTTTTTTTTTTATTTAAATGTTCTGTGGATGATTGAATGCAGTGTCATCGAATTCCAGGACTGCTTTTTTATCTACATAGATAACTCATTTTATTTGATTAATTTGTAATATTTATCTACCTTTCTGTGCCCTAAATAATGTTTTCCTGACTAACACCTAACAATCCCTGGTCCATACGAGGCCAAGCCCTGTGCTCTGGCTGTGCCCGTTCTGTGCCCTGCTCAGGTGTTGCAACAGATTGTCCATGCTGTTTCACAGGAGGAAGACTCCACCCTTCTCCTCTTCTGAAGTAATGCAGGGATTAGAATCTTTCCAGCCTTTTATCCAGAGCTAACACCTTTACCATGACACTAGCTACACAAAACAAATGCCAGCTGAGCCTTGTAGCGCACACGCACACAGCATGTTCCACAACATGGGCACTCTGACTGCGCCTGGATGTCAGCACTACCCAACTCAATTACTTTAGTCTGCAGCGCACCACTAATCTCCTCCCCACCCCTCCTCTACCCTGCCGCCATTATTCCTGTACATCAACAGATTTGCATGTACTTTCACGCCACTATTTAGCTTGCTGTTTATTTTTAGAAGCCCACGCCTAATTAGGGGGAGCTGGTGTAGAACACAAGCATAAACGGCAACATTAGTGCTGGCGCTAATGAGAGAAGATATTGTGGGTAAAGCTCAGTAATTTTATCCTGTTCTCTGTTATTATTCTTTCATTTTCATCTCAGTAGATGGCTGACCCTTTTACCTCTCTGGCTCCTGCTCTCCTCCACCCTTTTGTGTGCACTTTAAAGTCTAAGGTGTGTTTTTGTGCCAAACGTAAGGTTGTTGAGTTAGGCACAGCTGTGTGTGTAGTTGTACACATGTTTTCCTCTTGGCCAGCCTTTCTGAGCCACCACTCTATGATGTGAGAAAACCACTCAATCGATCCCTCTGCACTCATTCTTCATCCAGCCATCACATATGAGTCCTCATCACCAGTCCCACAACCCCGTTCTCTGGGGTTCACCAAACCGGGAAGAGAAGGCACGGTAAAAAGGAGCAGACGTAATCAGTGCACGCCGGGGACACTTCATAAACCCCATCCCCGTGTTGCAGCAAAAAATTTTCCCCAATCACCGACTGATTTACGTCCTTATGATTTTATTTTTTACTCTAATAACAGTCATCAGTTACCATAATGCACCTGGGCATGTTCCATGCAGCCGGGGAGGATTTCTGGGGCAGGGTGGTGCGATTAAATTGACTAGTAGGTTGAGACAGAATTGAGAGGTATTGCCCAAATTATCCGTCAAGCCAGCAATGTTTCTGTGGAGGCAGAGCAGGAGATGCACGGCTCTGTGGTGGACTAAATGTGAACCTGCCTTGTCATGAGCTCATTATCTTTATCAGTTTGCTTTTAATATAAGGACGAAAGGCAGTGGTTGAGAGTACAATAATGTATATATTTTTATGTATTTTCTGGAGTAGAAGTCGCAGTTTTCTTCATAGTTTAGCCAGGGGCTAGACTTATTCTAAGAATTTACTTATTTGTGTGTTGTTTTTTTTTTTTTTTGGGGACATCAAAAGGGTTATATATTTGTTATTTTCACTGAAACACCGGTTGTCTTTTAGCAGTTGTGTCCTCTAACAACCACTAGAGGGCATCCGAAGTATTTGCTACTGACTGTAGCAGAAGAAGTGCCGTCTAAAACAAACATGGGTTATGTCCGAATTCTCCCCCTAATCACTATATAGTGCACTACCTAGTGCGTGCGCCATTTTTTAGTCCTGTCTGAATCTACAAATTGCAAAATCGAGTGCACTAGAAATTTCCCAGAAGTCTTTGCGAAAAAAATAGCGTAGATGCTCACTAGATTAGCAAATATAGACCACAATGCATTGCGGTGAAACAATTTCAAACAATTAAACATGTTTAAATGGAATTTTTGAATAAACCATCAACATTTTCACCATCGGAACACAATGGAGTCATAAATAAACATTGTGAAATGTTCGTATTTATTCGATTTTCACTTCACGAAATCGGTGACGTCAAATCCGGTGTTTAGAAAAATGAAAGAAAAGTAGTGAGCATTGTGTTTGAGTTACCATTAAAATCCATGGCACTATATAGTCCTCTATATGTTTTTTTAGTAGTTAGGGGTTAGAAAATTCAGACACAACCATGGAAGAGAGTTATATTGTTTTCCTCTTCAACTTTGATATTTTTCCTATACAGATAAAAGATTAGTATTCTTGTATTTCTTTCTTATTTACTTCTTTTGTTACGCTGGGTGTGGTGGACTTCAGAGCAACTTATATATGGTTTTCTTCTTCTTGATTTGACATTTTTTGCTCTTGCGACTTATACTTCGGTGCGACTTATACTCCGGAAAATACGGTATACATATATAAATATATATAGAGCGAGAATGGTAAGTTAGGGTGGAATGTTAACTGTGTGTTTTTTCCCTTATGATGACACTTTTATCTAAATGCAAGAGTCTTTCCCTATTCAACGTCTATGTAAGGGCAAGATGGTCTGTGAGTTCTCATCGGGTACCTAGTCATTGGTGGCACGAAGCTGCAAGGAAGTGTACTGTCACGCCTGTCTCCCCTCTGCCCCTCTCATGCTGTAGCCCCTCTGTGCCCCTCTGCCTAATCAGGCTGCTCAGTATGCAGAACAACCTCCCTGACGGCCCAGTGCTCAGCCCCGAGTTGCTGACCTCCCCTAAAGCTATGGAGCCGAGCTGGGCTGAGCTGTGCCCAGTCAGCCGATGCCAGATGTCAGATGGGATGGATGACAGAGATAGTTTTGCAAAAGCAGAAGCCCGTCTGGAACTGGTAGTTTTGGCAAAGACTTTAATTTTTTTTTTTTTTTAAGCTTGCCTACTGGGGTGCCAGATGGATGCCGTTTATGTGGAACATAAAATAAAAATATGCATCAGGATGTTAAAGCATTGGCCTGAAATGATCTGAAAGCCGTTTTATCTTTTAACCTAGCCGATTAATCATGACAGTGTATATTGTCTTGAGGGCTTTCTCCAAACGGCAGCTGAAATGTTGCAGGAGTATTTCAAACACCGAGACGGATGTTCTTGACATGTAAACTGAATTAGGAAGATGTGAACATGTACTTTTTTTTCTATTTCATGTACGGAAATATAAAATAAATCAATAAAAGTATAAATTTACACACAAAAGAAAGAAATACTCCTATAATTGATTCTTTTTTTTAACAAGATCTAGATGAAATGAGTCATGGCTCTATTTCAAGTTAAAATAAAACAGAATATTAAAGGGTTGCACTGTTTCTTTTGAACTCTTACGTTTGTCTATTTTTTAAATTATTTTGTAGCTAAGAGAAGCATTGACTTTGTATTTTTTTCTTTTGGTCTATAATTCATAGTGAGATCCAACTACTGGCTGGTGTTTTCTTTAAATAAATGCCCTCTACAACAGTGACGCTCTATTAAATCTGCAAAATAAAATTTATAGATGCTCAGAAACAGGTTTTCGATTTCATTAGAACTGCTGATTTGATCTGTGTTTACACACATGTTAAACACGCACAACTCCCCAAATCTGTGTTCTCATCTGGCTGATGTAATCCAAAGCAAGGCAACATATTTATACCCACATATGATGTTCAGACCTTTCGGAATATGCCATGTACCTTTACCAGAAAGTCACATAGAAGGGGGAGAAAAAAAAAAGCCTCCCCAAGGGAATTCAAAAGTAGAATTCCTTGTCTACCTCTCAACATGTCACACTTTAAAAGAAGTCAGGGTATTGATCTCTGGGAAGAAAGTCTGTCAGAGCCGTGTGCCTGGCCGCGGCTCCCGGCTCAGCCAGAACCCGCAGAGGATGCTAAATCCCCTGAGGCTGATTACAGGTATTTCACCGAGAGATCTCAGGTCATTCTTTAAAGTCTTTCCTCATCCTGAAAGCCTGATATGTCAAAAAAACTGAGACTAAGGGAAATGATTCACACGGAAAAGAGAATTCAGCTGTTAACCTTTCCGTTACTATACTTTATTCTTCTTTTTTTTGTAATGCATACATGTTTGCCGCAGTGATTATGGATAGACCACTTCATCTTGGCACAGCTCTCAACCAAATGTGTGTGTATTTGAGTGTGCGTGTAATCTTTCACCCGTTGGTCCTGTTGTCACCACTGTGCTGTAATTGATCTCATGGTCTGATTCTGTCAAACACTGGTACCAACCCACTAACTGCTGCTAGAGAGGCAGACGAGGGACAAAATCTTTTTTATGGATTTCTTTTGTGCTTTCCTAATTTTTCTGTTGCCCTCTGATCATCCAAGGTTAGTCTGTTTTGGAATTTGTAGCTAAAAAAGCCATTATGCGAGTCTCATCTTCAAACCAGTGAAAGCATCAAAAAATAAAAGGAAAAGAGAAAATTCAACAGACGAGAGGTGTTAGAGGGTTAATTTCTCCTTTAATTTCTCTCATTGCAATTTCATCTTAAAGCTGAAGAGTATTGAGTTACTTTAATGTAATAATATTCTTGATGTAATAGTGAAAATTACTATGTAGGGGTGGAACAGATAACAGCATCTGGACAGCATGAGAAGAATATTAATGTCCAAATGAAATTTCTCCTTGTACAGAAAGGGAATACAAAACAAAGGCAGGAATAGAGAAAACTTCAGATCAAATCACATATTAAGTCTTTCTACTCCTCTGCATTTGATGATTTTTTTTTTGTTTTTGCATAGAGCTAACATTATTTTACAGTTTAATATTGTCCAAAGCAGCAAGGCACAATGAAGAATTTATTTTCAAGTCAAATTTCCCAGAGAATTCCACTTAGGCTGGACTTTGAAAAATCCTACTGCACGTGCTTGATGTTTGTCGAGCCGTCTCGGCATTGAGCTTCTTAACACTTTAACGCAATCCAACATAAGCTTGACAGATAGCCAATGAAAATGAGGCTGTGCAGCAGCGTCTGATTCTGCTCTCTTTTCCTGTAAGTAAAAGACTAAATATGTGATGGAGCAGGTGGACAAAGGGACAATGGATTAACGTCCCTCTATATTCACCACTATGCTATGACTTTCTGTGATCAAAATTAATTACTGGTTGTATCTCTCAAAGTGAGCTTTCTTATCAACCAATCTTTACCTGGTAGAGCAGGGTGTCAACTGGGGAGCCAAAATCTAAAACACACCTTAGGTCGCGGGCCGAACAGGATAAACATTTATTGAACACACTAAGGCAAAAATTTTAACACTTTATGTAACTTTTTAACATTACTATGAATAAAAACGGGCAGAAATAATATTCCAGAATAAATCAACTTAAACCTTAAATAACTTTCAATATTTTACTCTCCATAAAATTAGGTTTTTTCAAAATTGTACAAGTTTGAAATAAGCACAACATAAAGCATAACATCGGGACATTAAAAGCATCAAAATAAAATGATCTGGATGGCCGGATATGATTACCCAGAGGGCCAGATCCGGCCCCCGGGCCTTGACTTTGACACGTGTGATAGTGTTTTTAAAAACACTAAGGTGCAGTTTAGAGGTTAAAGACTATTTTCAATCATGGTTTGATCCATTTTAAAAGTGTTCCCAGTAGGACTGGGTATCACCAATAATTTCCAGAATCAAATCGATTGATTCACCAGAGCCTGGATCAATTCGATTCTGATTTTTGACTCAATTCAATTCAATTTTGAGTTTACATATTTAGACAAATTTGTTTAGAACTACATTAATAACCTCCCTCTTCTTCTTTTCCGTCCGGTCCAACAAAAAAAAAAAAGAAAGGGATACAAACATAATTAATATAAATAAAGTTTAGCATAAAATACAATGGGCTAAATATGTTTATTCATATCAACCTGATACAGTTTACATACTGTAAAATTTATTAGTGAAATAATAATGAGATCATTTATAGCATACAGTGTTACATGGATTCTCAAATGGAGAAGCTCCAACAATTGTTCTGCCTCTCCTGGAGGGCGTTTGGTCACTAGTTGGCGATCACTTTACACTTTATTCCAGAAGAAGAAGAATGTATGCACAAAAAAACAGCAAATGGTTACTTTAAAAATAATTCCTTAAAAAGTTTGGAAAAGTCATGTCTGTGAGTATATAAAGATGTTCATTTAGTCAGCGATGTATTTTTAGGTTGACCGAGCTTTAGCATTAGCCATCCTATGAAAAATGCCATTATATGTTAGCATCAAGCTAGCGGACCTTAGCATTATGCTTTTGATCGATCTTTACTTTTATGGATTTATTATTGATCTGTTAAGCTTAGACTGATTCAGCTCGATTTATCAACCCAGCCCTATGTCCCAGTGATTTTAGTGATTTCAGTTTCGGAAAAAAAAAAAAAAAAAAGTAATTTTCTAGAACTTTAGTTTGTGCACAGCGATAAAAGTTCATCTGAAATTTGCCTCTGAGTTGTGGGCTGGACTGTTGGTGCAGAAGTAAGTCTTCACTGATATCCCATCATTCCTTTGTTTATGGTTTCTCGGCTAGCTTACAGCCTCTCACAACCCCAAGCTAACATTACTGGTGCAACAAAAATGGCGAGCAATATTGGTGCTATCCAGCCGTACAGCTTTGAGCCAGCTTTTGAGTAATATGTATTGTACATGGATGCATTTGTCTACAAGTGGAAGCATCCGACTGAAGCAGAAGAGAAGGACTTTGGCCCGCCCATTTTAGCCCCAACCAAGAGCTTTTTCAAACAGTGTTATTTTTATCTGCTCCTGATCCATCACAATTTGAATAAAGAACAATTCAGAAAAATTGAAAAATTAATAGTTTTAGCAGAAATGCTGTCAAATCTTGCTCATACATGATTTATCACAAAAGTTATGTCACCTATTTCATTTGATAAGTCAATCAAAAACCAAAGCTGGTAAGTTAAAATATACTGAGTTCAAAAAGTTTTTGCTGCAAAAGGTTTTGTGTACCATAATCGTAAAACCGTTTGCAGTTAGAAAGTTTTCTATGACTTCTCTGTTTTGATGCAGATTCAGAGGTACGGTGCCATGTCTCGTGCTGCTCAGCAGGTCAAAGCAGGGACAGGAAGTCTACTGGGGGGAGACTGACCTTTACCTTATTGAGTTTACCGTGATGAGATTACAGAGTGGCCTCAACTGCCAGGCCCATTACCACCCTGTTTTCCATTAGTGACCTCTGGCTGGAGCTAAATGTATACAGTACATGCTTCCAGAATGCACAAAGGTACATCTGTCCTCATAGTGGCAAGGTTACATGTAATAGACCCAACATTAGACCTATTTAAGCAGGTATGAAAACAGAAAAACATGCCCTCTACATACAAATATAAAAAGTTTGGACGGTGAAAATGCAGCCACAGCTAGATGTACTGTATTTATGTATCCACGCAGGTGTGCGTTATAGTTGGCTGTGCACAACTCTGTATTTATTGTGCAGGGAAGCTGGTCCGCAGGGTGAGTATGCTCCCTTCTTCTTTCGCCTTGTCACATTTGTCTGTTCCTATCTGCCTCACAGCCTTCTCTGCCTCCCCCACACTCTGCCTGGGGAGTGATTAAATCAGTGTACGCCTGTCTACAAGCCAAAGAAATTGGCATGCAAACATACACACAAACACATGTACACCACAAACACCCACACAGTCCTCTTAACAGACTTGCAAACAGCGGCACTGTTCAGGCCCAAATGCGCAGAAACATGTATTTACCTACACCCCCGACATGTATTTGATCACAAAGACCCCAATATTTATCGAGTCTTAGAACTGCTCCGCCACCGGATCCGATTCTCCCAGCCTGTGGTGTTTAGACTGTATAATGCAGCTTACTTTCTGAGGCACAGCTGGCTGTATGTGTTCGGTGCAGTACAGTAATTAAGCATGCTCATATAAGCAGATCCTAGAAGTACTGTCCACATATCTTCCAAGTGCTGAATGGGAGGCTCAAAAGGATCTAAGTGTCTATATGTGTTTAGTGAGAGACGGTTTCTGTAGTTCTGCATGTCCACAATGTGATCATACAAGGCTAATTTGTCTTCTTTGCATGCTTGGGTGCTATTGTATTCAAAGAACACTGTATATGATTGCTGAGGCACCTCAGTGTTTGGGTGTTATTAAAGCACCTTCCTATTACAAACATTTTCATATGGGCATTTCTAGGCAAGGATGTGTGTTTTTCTGTGCGTGCGTGCACATATGACAGCAGGTCCTTATGATAAGTGACTCCCAGCCTGATTAAAGAGAACTCTTTTTCTCCATAATGAACACAGGAGATCCATCAGCCGCTGCCTTTGAGGAACGCCAGGCGCATCAGCAGCTAAAGTGCCTGTGATCTCTTGGATTTCAACCGGCGTTGATTAACTTGGCAGCATATTAAATGGAAAGGTATTGAGCTAGATAGAACAGGGGGGAAAAAAAAGAACACAAAAACAACATCACTGAAAGTCTGGCTTGCAAGCGCTGTTATGAGGTCAAATTTGCATATCCGAGTAAAGTGCTTATGTTTGGGAAACGACGCAAATATGATTAAAGTTTTCGGGTCAGCTGAGTAGGGCAGAGCATTATCAGGCTTACGGTTGTTCAGGTCTAATGAAGTGGAAGGAATGTGTACTTACATTAGCCCTCACTAGCAATGTGCTTGTCTCCTTTGTGTTGGACAGCTAATTTAAACATTTTCTTACTGCTTTAAAAAGTTGTTACAGTTGGAATAAAAGGAATGACGTAAACTTTGCAGATCTACATTATCTAAAGAGGGGAAATGGGGTGTTTTTTATTTTATTTTTTTGTACAGTTTCTATTGAAAATTGTTTCCGGTGGTTATTTATGATTATCCAGTTTTTAGTAAAAATAAAAAAATTGGATTTTTGGCACGAAAGTTAGCTCTGCTAATTTCCCATTAGCCCTTTGTTTACACTCTCTCGTGTAAGCTTATAGCGTCTCACATACTCAAGCTAACATTAGCGTAGCAAGAAAACCAGTGAGCAATAACATAGCTGTCCAGCTGTACAGTTTTGATCCAGATGGTAGATCTGACGAGGAAAATGAGGACGTTAATGGATCTATTTGTTTGCAGCGGATGCTTCAGAATTGTAGCAGAGAAAGAAGATGTACTCGAGCATGTCAAGTCACTGTTTTTTGGGATCCTACACAATTTGAATAAATAAATACTCAGAAATTCATTTTTAATTTTAATATATGCCCTCCTTTATGAGAAAAATAATAACAACACCAAAAATAGTAAATAAAAAGGTATCATGGGGGTGTCAGATAAAATTGATATAAATAACAATTTGCATTCTAAAATATTTTACATAATTTGTGTTTTCTTTTATGGATATGACTCCACCAAACCAGCAGGTAACATGTTACATGAAGTTTCAGCTTAAAGACAAACCTCTCTGTGGTCTGAAGGGAAATACTTTTTTTTTTTTTTAATAGTTTGAGTTATCCTACATCTCACTTTGATCTCCTTTATCTTCACTGATGAAAGCCAGGCAGGTAGAAATGTTCTGGATGTGTCTGATGGTCCCCAGACTTTTAGGGGAGGGATGGTATGACTTTAAAAAAAAAAAAAGCAAGGAGGGCAAATTGGGATTCAGTGTAAATGTACAAAGGTAAACTTCAATAAGGCAGCATCGGGACTAGTCCTACTCTTTTATCATTTATTGGCCGGTGCTCTCACAGCCTGCTGGGAGATGGCCCACTTATTCCACCATACACACCCAGCCACGTAGATGAACCCTCCTAATACGGGATAGGCCCCTGTCTCTCCTGCAACCTGCTGCCTGATCTGATATCAGGCCAGTGGGACGGCTCACTCGTATTTTCCACTCCAACTTCATTTCCCAAAAGATCTCACTCGAGGCTATACTGAACCCGGGAACACACTGATATAGAAAGGTCCTCAAATCTGATTCAGAACTAAGTGGAAAAACATGAGGGAATGAATCAGCCTTTGTAAAAGTTCGTATTTCATCTGCTGACGTCTCAACTGTGACAAGCTGTCTTATTTTGAAGTTAAGTTGAGGGAGACTTTTGAGAGGGTTTTTAAACGTCTCCGACTCAATTCCATCTTCTTTTTCTTCTCTTCTGTCATGGCTTGTCACAGCTCTACCTTTGTGAATGATTTGTTTTCTTGTTTTTCTGACATCAGAAATGGCTTTGGGTGGGAGATTTAGTGTTTGGAAGTTAACTCGTCATCTTAATTATAGGCTGACATTGAACTGAACTCTTGTCCGAGCAATAAGAACCAAGATCCGAAGCTACTTTTTGATAGCGCAACAAAAGTGATTGAATCTGACTGACCTCTAGGAGAGTGGGTTAGTTTTGACATTGAACTTCTTATAGTGCACATCGAAATCTTCTTTTTCCCATTTGAACTCGTGTTGATAAGCAGGGTTTGCTTTTGTTGCACAATATTTCACTGACATATTCATCCTGGATTAAAATCTTAATTAACTGAAGTGTCAGCTTTTCTGGGTGAAAAGCTGAAGCAAAAGGCTCTTTGGCCCATGGGATCATGTTGATGGACCTATAAGTTTAGTACACGAAGCACTACTATTGTGTGGTTGTGGCTCCTTATTTGCTTTGTCTAATGATCCTCTTCCCCTTTTTATTGCTCTCCATCTCTCGGTATGAAATCTTCCATCTATTTTAGAAGACTTTCATAAAGCAGAGGTCAGAAAACAGCAAAAGGAGCAAGCTTTTCATAGACCAAAGGGCATTGGATCTGTGTCATAGAATGACCTCATGTAATAAGGCTACCATGGGTACAAAATGAAGAATTCTCCCAGCTTTACTCAAGAGGGTGAGTGGAAAATATGAATGATAGCCATCGTTTGTTGCCACAGCCAAAGCGCTGGTGAGTCATCAGAGCCGTAGTGCACAGGTCACCTTTGTGACAGAAATGACACGCCTGATCAAAGGCTGCCCGTTTACCCCCGGGATGCTTTAGTGTTTTTGTGCCCGGCTGTGACTGGCTGCCTGTTTGACCTTGGCCTCCATGCAGGATAAAGACAACTATGGCTGTAGCTTGTTTTCTGTTGGTGTCCCCTTCCTTGTTTAGTGGATGTTTACAATTCAGATGTAGAATCTTGCTGCCATCTTTAGGAACTTTTGGAAAAAGATGACTGGCTAATTGTTGAATATTCCTCATAATCCTCTATAGCAAGGGTGTCAAACTCCAACCCTCGAGGGTCAGCCTCTTGCTGGTTTTCCAGAAATCCTGTCTTATCTGCTGCTGATTACCTGTATCAGCTGTGTTTGGCCAATAAGGAGCTTCAACGGCAGGTTAGTTGGAAACCGTGTAAGACACCGACCCCTGAGGACTGACTTTGGACACCCCTACTTTAGACAACAAATGGTTTCGTAAAAAAAAAAAAAAAAAAAAAAAATCCTTAAAAGAGTTTGGAAAATTCATGCATGAGAGCATATAAAGATTTTCATTTAGTAAGCAATATATGTTGGTCTTCCGAGTGTTAGCATTAGCTGACTTATGGGAAACCCAATATATGTTACCATCAAGCTATCGGAATTTAGCATTATGCATTAGATCGATCTCTACTTTTATGGATCGTGGCCCGCGGGCCAAATTTTGCCTGCCAAAGATTATCTTTTGGCCCGCAAAGTCGTGGCTGCGGATTTTCTATGGTGTTCCATAACTTTACTGCTGTAATATACTTTTTGCCTGTGGGTGGCGCTCTTTGCATTTTCCTTGCCTGTGACTATGGGTGAAAAAACCCCAAGTGAGGCCGACCTGGGCTTTTTTTGTGTGTTAGAAATTCCCAAGAGCCTTCATGGTCACTTCCGATGCTTTTAGCAGCCTTTCTCAGCTGGCCGAGATGAAGAGAGGGAAAAGGCAAATAAGTAAAGTCAAAAGAACAGCACCACATCTCTCATTAGGATCCCAGTTTGCTGTTTTCATTGGAAGAAAGTTTGTTTTAGCTTGCTCTTTTTTTTAATTAAAAATGGCCAGTGAGGCCTTGCTGTTAAAGGTTTCAAAGACAAATGTTACTTACTTTTTATTCTTATTAATGTGTGTTATCTTAATGTATACAGAATCAAAATAAATAAATTAAACCATATTCTTTATTTTCTTCTTTTATTTCATGGCATGCAAAAAAATTGTATCAGACCCATGTACCGGGATCCCATTTAGATTTTGGCTCTTTGAGTAAAAAAGTTTGGGCATCCCCGGTTTAGCCAATAGATATAGGCCCTTGAGGCCTGGATTCTGACACCCCTGTTCTGTGACTTGGCATTGCCCTCAGGCAACAGACCACTATTTAATCTCACATGGCCCTTTAAATTTGTTTACCAAAACATCACATTAGTAGTTTGATGAAAAGTCTGTGACCAGTTAAATTCGAGCTATGTGTGGCTTTGACTTTCTGCCTTTTGGGGTAAAACTGTGTTCCACCAACTTGAATGAACTTTTTGGCAAAAAAGTAAGATTACTTTAACTTTTTTGGCATGCTTAAGTTTAAATAACTTTGTAAAAAAATATGTGCATGAGTATGTGAAGAAGCATTTTTGATTGCGTAAAGACACTTTTTTTCTTAATTTGTTTATTAAAATTGCAGTTTTTCATTTGATGCCTCGGAGCAACTATGTGCAGTTAGACCATTTACTGATTGATATATTATAAATAATCCCCCAGCAACTTCACCCTTTAACACCGGAGCTCCAGTATTTATGTTCTTTAATTTATTGTAATGTTTTAATTGTTAACACAATCAATGTAATTCCAGGAGATTCTGAAGGAGAAAAGCGGTTAAGGTTTACGGTTGAAAAGTTACAGTGTGTATCACTGGTGATGCCCTTAGGTGTTGAAAGGGTTAAACTAGAAACAAATATTTGTGTTTTTTTTTTTTTACATAAGATAAAAATAAAGTTGGAAGCAGAATATGCAGAGAAATATTTGTGAAAGTTCTCGAGGAATAAAATCGCATTTAAAATACTCTCACCTTCATGGTCAACTCCACGAGGGAAATTGTTTCAAGTTCCTTTCCTGATAGGGGTGCAGTGCAGACCTTCTTACACTGCAGCCATTTACCAGCGCCAACAGCAAAAAGATGTTTGCAATTTCAGCTCCACTATAAAAGTGTTTTTATTTTTATATATTTATTTCATTTTCACAGCTTTGCTTCTTTGTTTGTGTGAAACACCGTTTAACACCAAATGGAACACAAAGACTTCCATATTTTGTTGAAGAACAGTGCTTTCCATCCTTTTTGGAGCTATTTCTGTTTACTTTTTCTGTTGTGTCAAGCCCCCAATGTCCCATAGAGCCTCAGTGCTCCTGCCCCCTCCTCCACAAGTGCTTTTAGCTTGTGATCCAAAAGACCTTCTTTTGGAAAAGGCAAATGCCTTTTTTCTCTGTAGAACACTCAGCTCTTTTTCTGAGGATCATTGCTCTGTCCGTATCTCTCAGCCAAACATCAAAGTAGTCATGTAAAAATTAAAATTAATTGTGCGGCTAGAATAAAAAGGTGAATGGTCATAAAAAGAAACCCTTTCTTTTATCCCTCCAGTCTTTTTTTCCTTGTCATATAGCCTGAAGCAGAATGCTTATGTTATTTTTTTTTCTCTTCCTGCTGGGGAAGAATGTCTTTGCATCTGAAATGTGCATTAATGCACCGCTAAGGTCAACTCAGCTCATTTTAAAAACAAAGTATTCAGTGAGCTTTAGGTCCATCGGTCTTCTGGCACACCGGAAAGATTTATTGTCTACCCAGCATTTGTGCTTTTGCTCCTTGTTACCAGCCAACTCTGACCCCATCCTGCCTACACCACACAGATGCTTAATCTCCTAAGACAACTTCTGTATGAATACATTGTATTCAATGTGGGGCGTCGTGGTGCCTGGAGCATTTCTCTGTCTCGGGTTGACAACACACACTACAATGACAATTGGATATGAAAGAGACCGAGGGAAAGGTACAAACATCTGCTCTGGTCAACAATCCTGCAATGCCTTTTGGCACCAGGAGTTGTAGCATCTCACTAGTTTAGTCTTCTGTATTTCTGTTTAGCTAAGTGTGTTTTGAATGTGGAAGGCGGAAAGAAAGGATTAAGGGGCCACCTTGGCATATGACCTGCTTAGGCTGAGAAATGAAAACAAGAGACAAAAATACAATGAAAATGTCAATGTTCTACAAGTCATATCAACTATAACTTCCCAGGTTGTTATTGTAAATATGACATATTCTCACTCCCAAGTCGTCACGTATTGACGTTTGGTTAAGGGCCCCTCCGTCCCACTTTCTGACATTTTGGGTGTTCCCAACTCGTCGGTTTTTGACGTACTGGCTGTTCCCATTAAATCACGGGTCTCCAACCTTCGGACCACGAGCTACGGACTGCGAACATGAACTTGTCCAGTACAGTGACGCGCTAACCAATCCCCGGTCACAGGACCCTAACTATAACCCGACACCAGACCAGATTGGTTACCGGACCCAAGCTGGTACCAGATGCGGTACGGGGCACGGTACCGGATACAAACCAGTACCAGGTTTAGGTACTGGTTACTGTACTGGTACTGGGTCATGGTGCCGGTTCTGGACGCGTCCTGAGGACCACTGCCTATGCGGTACTGCATCCAGTACCGCGTTCCGAGGGTTGTGGACCCTTGATTTTATGAACAGCCAGCAAGTAAAAAAACGACGAGTTGGGAACACCCAAAATGTCAATATGTGACGGGTTGGGGAGGAGAATGTGTTGGTAAATAAAACATGTTCATAGCTCTTGTGCTATCCTAGGCATGTTTACATTAAAACTGGGGTCATCTGGAACATACAACACAGTGTCCTAAACTTTTTTTTTTAAGGATTTTAATCTTCACTGGTGTCCATGACATGAAATCCTGCCACCTTTATCCACCTCTTTGATGGAAGGTGTCACACATCAATATAAGAGTGGGGTTATCTGGACCTCGTAAGGTAGCACTTGGTTAAATAAAGGTTAAATATATATATATTCTACACTAAAATGAGTGGCATTTCTTGAAAACACTTTACTTTTTACAAAAGTTGAAAAAAACGATTAAACACCAAATTGTCTCAATTCAGTATAGTTGTGCAATATAGCCATTCATTCAAATACTTATCACATTTTTATGAAATTTGAGAAATTTAATCATTTACTAGAAACAGATATATCTTGATTTATGTCGAGTGGTTTTAAACTTTAACAAACAAAAAGGCTAAAAGGGTGTTTGTGGCACCTACAAGAACTTTTGTTTTCAACCAAGCTGGTCCTGCAGGTACATTTTGCAGGAAGCAGATTTACATTTTAGTAAATAATTATTTAATTTATTCATGATTTTTTTTTTATCAAGTCATGTTAAATGTTTTAAGGGAAGATAATGATGTGGTTTTTTTAAATTTTACATGATCTCTTGGGAAGGCACCACTGTCAAGAATCCTGAAATTGAGAGAAAGTCTGTCATTTTCGTAAAAATGATCTCAAAAAAACAATGCAACCCAGCTCGGCCTCTTTCTGAATAGGCTACCGCATTTTCATATCTAACAAAACAACCCCAACAAGTTCTGGCAATTAAGTTAAACTAATTGGTAAACAATTGTAACAGACTCAGTGGGGAAATAACCAGCAAGGAATTTTGTAAGGCTGAACTCTGGTTAAATTGAATTGTTAATATGATTATTTTTTGCAGTGTGGGCATGAGAGGAAAGCAGAGGGTTGGAGCCACAAAAAGGTCTTTAATCTTGCCATCTCTCCCCCTCTTCAAGAACGTGCCTGGAAGCTATAATGCCTGCACAAAACCCGGCTTACGATGTGGGGCAGCAGTAAACCAGCTGAGCTTTGACAGATGAAGATGACTTTAACTTTTTTTTTTTTTTTAATACTTCACTGTTTGTTGTGTGATACGAAACACGATGCAAGGCATTGGTGCTTTAAGTGGCATTCCCATGTGGGAAATAATCTCATATTCCCACCTATTTCACATACAGAGGCTGAGTTTTTATTTTTTTTTCCTGGCTTATGTTGCTGGGTCGCATACAACTTCTGCATCATTTATTTATTCATTCATACATTTTTTTGTAGCTGCTTCATCCTGTTCAGGGTCACTGGCGTCTGGAGCCTATTCCAGCTGTCAGCAGGTGGGAGGCAGGGGACGCTCTGGACAGGTTGACAGCCAGTCATATGACCAGACACTAAACTTAAAAAATGCATTTATTTTCACATCGGTGAATAATGCACAAAGCTGAGACACAAATGCACGTTAACATAAGACTAGAAAATACGTTAACACAAAACTAAAGTTATGTCGTAGGTGGTTTTGGTGTTACTCAACATGACGGATATCAAGACAAAAAAACACACATTTACATCTAAAAAAAAAGCAAAAAAAATCTATAAGTCTTTCAGAATGCAAAAAAAAAAAAAAAATCAAACAGATACACATAAAACAATAAGATAAAATAGTGTCAATGAAAAACCCTGCAAACAGGGATGAATAAACAGAACTCTTAAAATTAAGTGGAATAAAACAACATTTTAAAATCTAACAGAACCTATTATTAAATATAGAGAAACAGTGAGTAGTTATTATGGGGTATAAGTCTTATATTAAGTAATCAACATACATTATTGTTAATTTTTTTAGTATTTCAGTATTTTCTGTTAGGTTAGTTATCTAAATGTTTATAACTTAATGATTCTATGAAAAATGAAGAGAAAATTTTCACCAGAAATATATTTTTTTAAGTGTTAAAATAGCTGGCCTCATTGAAAACATAAAGCTCTATATTGATAGACTAGCCACAGTGAAATATTTTCTTACTCAAAATGAAAACAACATCTTGTTTTTGCATAAAAGTTTTGATTACAGGGAAAACAAAGATGTAAAACTGTAATTTCTCTGTTTTTGTTTTTTTATTTTTTTGGATAAATATCATTTTTTCACAACTCCTTAGCTGCTAAAATAACAGATTTAAAGAGCAGTTGGTGCAGAAACTGTGTGTTGTCAAAGTGTTTTGAATTATAAGACTGGTCTCACATTCGGCATCAGGAAAAGTGACCTTTTGGTGCCACGGTGTGCTGATAATTTCCAGACTGCGAAAAGATCAAAGTAAAGGACAAACAAGCAAAATATATATTTTGTTCCTTTAAAAAAATGAAAAAAGGAGCAAGGTGAAAAACAGTCAAGAATATTTAGAGAAAGTAACAAACAAGAGGCAAGGAGAAAGACAGATGCATTCAGCGACGGAGAAGCCAATGATGATGCTCATACCAGGCAATTGCCACACCCACTGAGCAGCTCGGGACTGTAAAGCAAGGGAAGGATTTCATCAGTTTTTATCTCTTCTGTCTTTTTTTTTTCCTCCTTTTGAGGTTACACAGTGCATGTCTCTTTTCTTCTCCCCTTTCTCTTCTTCAGTCAGGCACAGATCCTAATCGTGTCTGACCGTAATCTACCGGAGTGAAACACTTTTCTTTTGTAGACAAAAAAAAAGTAGCTCATAAAGCCTCATATGAGTTGTCACCTGCAAAAAGGGAGAGATATGAGGGATGCGCTTGGGAGTGTATTTTGTCTTTTTGTTCCTGTTGATGTGACATACAAGGATTTTTACAGTGATTGAGAGCAAGAGAGCAAATGTGCTGCTCTTTAGAGCATCTGTCTGCTTTTATCCTATATATGTCAGTTGGACAAAACCAAGTTAAAAATGTCTGAAAGGCTTAAGAAAATCATAGTATGGCCTCTTAAAGCGTTAAAGGGAGCCTTATCCTATGGTATGTGTTACTAAACATAAGAAATTATAATATTTGTACGGCATAAAGTGCAATTTTATCATTGAGTAACATAAGTGTTTCAATTTCCATCCACTGAAAGCCAAATATTTGTTTTCTTTTCATTTACTTTGCTGTCCCATGGATTGACACATGGCAGAACAGAACAGTTTGAAGGCTTCTTTTTTTCACTTTTTTCTGTTTGGCAATTCTTTTTTTTTTTTCAACTACTGGCATCTGAATTATCCATATGCGTGAGCACTATCCATCTGCTGCATGGAGAAGACTAAAACTGACATTATATGTTATTTGCAAAGAGGATTACAATCATAGAGTGATCATTTTTACTGCAACAGTCAATCATTTGTAAAGTTTTACTTGTTTTGGCTACAAAAAGTTGTCCTTTATTTTTACCTTTGCTTTGTTTTTGTTTTGTTTTTTTACTTTTTTTTCTTCTCATGCATTTGTCATTCTCCTTCTGTTCTTGGTCTTTTGTTTTACTGTCACTTCAGCTCCCTGAAACATGTTTTGTCATTTCCCTTTTTTGTTCCTGTCTTTTTACACTATTTAATCGACACACAAATGCACCTACACACAGGCGTAAATAAATGTTCCCACAGTCAGAAAGAGAATTTCCAAAACCCACTAACAGTGACTTCCACAAAACATATAAAAGATTTTTTTTTTTTTTCCATGAAAGGAAAAAAAAGAAACACTCATCGAGCCTTAAGCTGGAAGCTGACACATCCAAGTTTTCTTCTGTGATCTAAATACAGTATTCAGGCAGATATGATCATTCTCCAATATGTGATTTAAACAGATATATATATATATATATATATGTATATCATTATAAAGTTATGCGAGGTTGTATTAAATGAGATTTTTCTCCATCTTGCTTTTGTGTTTTCAACCAAGGTTACTAAGTAAAGCAAACCTAGACAGACCATTTGATGCACTGCTGTTGGCTTTTCAGTGTGAAATGTTCCCGTTTTTTTTTTGTTTGTTTTCATAGAACATGTATATCTTATCCTTTAGCAGACACTTTTATCCAAAAGACTTACAAATGAAACAGTATCTATTTATCGAATTAAATATTCATCCCTCCAAACAGAGCTTTTTGGCAAAGTCTGGCGATCACATGCTGTTTGTTATCCTCCTGAGGCCGAGGCTTTTTTTTGGTTTAAAAGTCAGGTGTTTTAAAAAGGCAAACAAGTCACGTCCTCATGTGTAGACAAGCCCTCTGGAGGTTACATGCTGTCAGAAAGACAAATAAATTTAACTCAAATGGTTGAAGTGAGCAAAAATAAAAGTAAATATTTTGATTAAGTAAAAGCTTTAAGCTACTTCTTTCTACACTGCAAAAACAGGCTCCCCAGAAATAAGTCAAAAAATCTATTTTTGATCTTATCAAAACTTCTTATTTTAAGAAAAAAGTTCTCATCTCAAAGACATGTTTTTCAAGGAAAGATAAAAGGGAAGATATAATTAAAAAACTGATAAAATTATGTGTCTTTCAAGAGGGAAAAGAAGGCTTTTTTTTGGAACAAGTGTTTTTTAACTTCTTAAGATTCAGTTTTTGCAGTGTAAAGTGTTGAAAAGTTGAGCTGTTGAACAGGCAGATGGTCGGTGTCTCTCAGTGGCTTGAAGATAACTGTTTATCCTGAAATTGTTTCAAAACTGTTTCAACAGATAACTTCCGGATACAAATTAATTGTCAGGCAATCCATAAAATTGATGAATTTAAGTATCTGGGAGTGGTTTTAGATTGACATTTAAAATTTTGACGCCTATAAAAAGAATATGACAAAAACTTTTCAGACTAATATGAATTGTTTCCATCTTTTAAGATCTTGTCAATCAATAAATGCTGCCAAATTATATTTTCATGAGAGGATTTTACTTCATTTAGAGCCACGCCAATCAGTCAGCAATGAAAGGTGTGGTCTCTCTTCATAAACAAACTCTCAAAGTACCAAAAGCCAATGAAATGGCACCACTGTAAAAAATCACAATTTATGAAATTTTTAAAATGTTATAAAATATGTTTTGAATTAATTTTTAAATGCATTAATGGTCTTGACACAGAAATTATAAGCAACTAGATTTAAAAATATCAAACCCGAGGAGTCGCCACAAAATAATAGTGACTGCAAAACAGTCAAATAGGACTACATTTGGTACATTTGGTCAAAGCTCCTTCAAATTAAAAGCTCTCCCAGATCTAAAACAATTTACTTGTAAAATAAAAAATGGCTAAAGCCCAATCAAGCCTGTGAACATTAGAGCCATTGTTTTACCAGTGTTTTGTTGAGATTATTCTGGATCACATGTATTTTATGTGTTAATGTTTGTGTTTATGTTGTTTGTTACTGTTTTTTTTTTTTTTTTTTTTCTCAGGGACCTGCTCTGCAAATTAGCTGTTAGCTAGACAGCCTGTGGACATGGCACTGGTCACATTTGAAATTGTAACAATGTGTTTTTGCCATGTCCCTTTTAAATAAATAAATTAATCAAAAAAATGCTCAGACTGTATTAACATTGAAGAATTATTAACAATAAATGTGTTTGTATGTCTTCAAACTTGTGGGTTGAAGCAGAACACTTAGAACAAAAGTTCTTGCTCTATTTATTCTCAGCACATATTGAGCCTCTTTGGGTTCCACCCTTTTCAATTTCACTTGTTATGTAATACTCCTATAAATATAGTATAAGTGTCTCAAAGAACTGCAGAAAAATACAGCCAAGATCTGATTTCAGTCAGAGAAGCTGGCAACTGGAAACTGCAGATGAAACTTGTGGTTTATATCCTTTTGATATTAATTATATATAAAAAAGAGCTACTAATACATGAAGTCAGCATATCTAGCTCTATTGTTGCTTGTTTTCAAGACCTTTCGAGACACAAAAACAGTATGTTGGGTGACAGGAAATAAGGTTTTCTTTTTGCTCTGGCTGGTACAGAAAATGGATGCAACATCTTGCAGTATTACTTCCTGGTGATATGCTTATGTTGTCTCTGGGAACAGTGGATTGACAAATTAGATAGGATCTCATCAAGTGTAAATAATGACAGCTATCTGTAAATAGTGTTGGAGCATGAGAGCAACAGATGCTGCTCTTGATAGAGGAGAAAAGCCTGCTCTCCTCCACTGAGTCTGCTCCCTGCATGCTGCCACTCACGTATTTGGCTCCCATTAACACTGATCTATATTAATTCCTCGGAAAAAAAGGAGGGATAAGGAAGTTGATTAAGGAAATGAAAATCTATTCTGCTGCTCCGAACCTCAATGCGTTCCAGTCCGTGTCGCACTGTGGGATTTTAACACCTTAGCTATCCAGTTAGCCACAGATCAGCGAAGCAAAACTGAGATACAATGTTTATCTTTTTTTTATTTTTAAATATTACTTTTCTAGAGCTTTAACATTTCCTAAATAACGACAATAAATGTCTTTATGTGAGTCTAGTCTCGATCTCAAATTCTGCATGTGTACGAAAACTCAATGAGCTGCAGTTGTTTGATGAAATGTACCTGGCATTTATCAATAGCTGCAATGAAAGCTAACCTCCTCCCATGTCCACTGAGGCTTATATCCAGCCCATTGATTTCTGGCCAGGCATTTGCTCACCCCAGTCGAGGTCCAAATGCAATTTAAGTGTTGTGTGGCAACGTGTTTGTAGCAAGAACCTTACATGGTGTGGTCAACAGCCTGAGGCAGTGAATGAGCTCTCAAGTGGCAAACAGCAGCGAGACGCATTTCCTCTTCCAGCTCACCTCACGCCTCCTCATCAAATTAAACGATAGAGACTGGAGGGCTTTCTGCGGGCCTTCAGCGTGCTTTCACCCTTCCATCTCTAAGAGGACGAGGCAGGCCGATGACAAACACTGCTGCACCGCTCTCACATGTGGAGGTGTGTGTGTGTGTGCATGGAGGCTGTACTTCAATTATTCCATATAAAATGGCCCCAGCTCTCGACCCTCTACTTCAGGAAATTAAATTTCAAAATGGGCTGTGGTTACGCCAGCAAAACAAAGGCGCTTAATGATTAAGGGCGGATTTTAATAATGACAGATTTTCTACACAGGCCTGAAAATAAGGGAGGTGAACGATGTAATTCCCAGGATTTGAAAGGTTGGCGAATTAAAGGAAAACAACAGTGAAAGTAGGATAGTGAACTTTATCTGATACGACATCTAGGATGCATAATGGAGTCACTGAAGTCGCTGTCATGTAGTATCTATTGGTGTTGCAGTGCATGAGACCAGATACTGCTGAGTGATACGGCCACTTTAACAGGCAAACTGTCACAACAGCTTACTGAGCTTTCGGCCGCTGTCATTAATAGTGAATGTACGGCGACATGAGCTGCTAATGAACACTTTTGTGCTCAAAAGCAACTCAAAGCACACAGGCATGTTTGAAAATTGCACATTCTTTGTTCAAGAGCATTGACACGAAAGTCACCGAGCGTCTGCATGGGATGAATCGGCTGAGGGAATAATTGCTCCTGGAAAGTTGATGGACTGTCAGGAGTCGCACCAACTTGTTTCCTCTGTTCTCTTTTCCTCCCCTCCCGCCAAGTGACATAGACAGACGCAACGGAAGCACCTTGTGCTTGCCGTGGATGGAGATAAACTGCATATTGCATTCTGTTTCAAGTGTTACAAATCTCTTGCAATAATATAGTAAAATATGTATTATTCATTGCCGCTACAGTGATGGAAGGGAGGGATGAAATATGCACGGGGCACGTGCTATTTCAACATTTTCCGACGTGTGATGGTTGATGAGTGAACATCACATTGAGTCTCTCGTGTTATAAAAGGTAGGGATGGTGGGGGGGACACACGGGCAGCTCGGGGTCCACTTTATAGTTGGCAAAATAAGCAGAATACTTGTGGAGAAAGGATGCTGGTGTAAATAAGCATACATTTTCAATCTCCTGTTTGATGAGAATCCATTTGTGGTCCCCAGGTGTGACAAACAAAAGGTTGGATGTGTTGTTGTGTATGAACCTAACAAGTTTTGCTTTATTTCCCATTGAGATTGGGTCTGCAGTGAGTGTGAGATTGGGGTGCTACTGGTGCCAACTGAGTAATTTTGCTGCCTGTGCTCTGCAGAGAGTATAATTGCAGACCTTAAAAATAGCCACCCTGCTTTGGCACATATGAAAAGCTTGAGGGAGTGCATCGGAATTATCAGTTCTGTGAGCAAAAAAAAAAAAAAACTATTTGTATGCATCTGTTTACACATGGGACAAGCATGGTTGCCCATTAGACTGAGATGTTTATAGAATGGGAGACATAAGCAAAACAGCAACTTTCTGAGGAACGTCATGGAGTAAATTTATGACACTGTGTAAAACACTTCCACATTTTTAGGGAACAAATTGTATTTTTGGTTGGTGATTTCCAAGTGTTTTACTACTGGCCTGGAGGCTTGTGTGAATGAGTAATAGAAAAGTTAATGGCTTCATCCTCGCCCACCTATTATTATTTTTTTTTTCCATTTCGTGCCTTGTACATACAAAAAAAAGGAGAAAAGAATTATAAATAGCAGCTACCCAATTATGCCAGCATCATCAGGAATTTATGCTTACATTATTGAGATGCTACATTGTTATTCCATCACAAAAACACAAAAAATGAATCCGAAACTTAAATAAATAAATTTACATTTCCTCTGGGTGGCAGCTAGGTGCTGGTTCCTAATCATTTAGCAAGTTTCCCTCCAGAAGTAATGGGAAGCCCTGACCTAAAGCCTCTCTGTCAGCCCATTAGAGAGTGTGGACAGTATTGCATCAGTGCTTCTGCTGTTCTGCCACTCACAAACACCCGCTAGAATAAACACAAACAAGCCCTGAATGCTACCCTTCCTGCTCACATCCACTCGCAGCCAGGCAAGATGAAGTTGGGGCATTGATTTTATAATGATGCCCTGGCTGCTTCCAGCCATGGAGGAATTGGAGCTGGCTGAGCCGAGCTCTTGGTGTGTGGAGAGTTTTTTGGAGGGGGGCCCTGCTGTTCTGTGGTCCGGCAGAGAGGCCGGTCGGTCTGCAGACGTGTGCAGTCGCTGGATCCAGAACATGTAGAACATGGAGAGGCAGTCGTTCCCAACTTTACAGAAGCACCCTGAGCCAAGCGTCCCTCGTCAGCACACACAGACCTGCAACTGCCAATCAAAGCAGCCCCGGGCGCTGCCACTGCCTTGTGTGCATAAATTTACATGTATTTGCATACAAATACACTCGTTTAGCAGACCCACTTGGCACTCACCCCAAATGGCATTTTCTCGCTTCCTCTATGTCTATCTCTCACTTTTGCTCATCTTATCCTTTTACAAGCACTGATAAGAGCGAGAAAATAATATATTAACCTCTCTCCCACATAAACCCTTCTGGCACAAATTACATGTGAACATGTATGTTTGTTTTCAGACGCAGACAGGAAAATTAGGCCAACAAATGATTTGGAAAACAAGCAAACAGAATAAACTTTTTTTTCTTTTTTTTCCAATTGGACATTTGTGAAAACGGCCTTTCCAGTTCATTATTGTCCACGCTTTTATCCGTTCAAAATGACTTCAAAGTTTTACAACAGTTTATGAGTTATATAGCATGCACTAACGTGGCTACATTATTCATCAACATCTTTAAAGTCTTTTGCACGTGGTTCAGCCTCAGTAGTCCACAGGGAGCTGCGGTGCTTTCGTACAAATTTAAATTGCATGTTGGAAGACAAGAAATTCAGTTAGTTATTCATCCAGTTTTGGCTGCTATGAAGGTGAGTAAAACTGAGGAAAAAAGCAGGGGTACATGAATTTTTCACCATGATCCGTCAATCAGGGCACCCTACAGAAAGCCCTGCAGGGATTAATAAGTAAAGAACAGAAAGGGCCACCAATTGCCCTTGGCAAAAGTTTTGCCTTTCAGTAATTGGCTGGGATTGCAGCTTCAGAGTCAACTTGCCAAGCATATCAGCTTAATGAAGGTTACTCTGCTGCTGTTGCAGCAGCGTTCTCACACATTTTACTGTTTCCAGAGATGTCAATAGTGCTCACCTGGTACATCATTGAGTAAAATCTTTTCTCTAAAAGATTTATCCTCCTGAAATAATCCATAGATTTGTGATCAGTGCATCTTTTTTTTTTATTATTCAGACAGCTTAAAAAGGTTTTATATGTGCATTCAACTAAATGAAAACTGCTTATCAACAGAATGTAAAAAAAAGTTTGTTTTGCCTTTCATTTCTATAGTCACTGTAGCCATAGCAAACACTTACCTGCAAAGCTTGCACAGAAATGTCCAGACAAAGTTATCTTGGGCTTTGAATGCATGGCAAGGACTGAAAGAGTTTGACCACAGCCTCCAGAATGCTGCACAGGTCACAACAGTCCATAGCATCCTCCCTCAGCTACATCTCAGACTGACAGAGCTGTGCTTTCTGAGGACACAAACAGACATGTCCATGAAATATCCGCTCAACTTTTATAAAAGCAGAAGTTTGTCAGTTTGCAGTTATGAAGAATTCTTGTGTCCAAGACGGACAAACATAGGAAAAGATTTTCCAAAAGTGATCATCAGAGCAATTTGTAGTGTGCTAATACATTGCAAATATATTGTCAGCAATTGAAAAAGACGACTTAGATTGTGATAGATGGTTACCTTAAATGTTTACACATCCAAAAACAATCTTATGGTGGAGTGACGTATTTAACAAATTAAATAGAGTCTTTTTGACGTTTGACCACTTGGATGGATCGAATACTCACCTCCTATTTAGATGTCTGTAATTTAGGTTCTGTTGAATTTAATTACATAAAATTGATGCAGTGAAATGTAAATTATGCATAAGTTGTCATACCGTCATTGCAATATTGATCACTAATATTGTACATCTTAAGTTTTTCTAATACTATGCAGCCCTAGTATTTATAAAGTGAGAGAATACAATGAGCTAAAATATAAAATATTGACTATATGTATGAAAGATGCTAAAACTTTTGATAATAAATGTGGCATTGAATTCATCCCAGAAGCAGTGCAGCTTTATAGAAAAAAATATTCATGATATAATTTGTAATAGTTAAAGCATCAAAAGACAAAATGTGATTTTTTTCTTTTTAATAAGGAAACATAATCCTGTAAATGTTGCTCATATTTACAGAGCCATGTATGACCACAAAACTTTACAGCAAAAAAATTCCCAAACAGACAAGACAAACAGGGATTTATTTGGCTTCAATGTAAATAGCAACTTTTGCCAAAACCCACACACAGCATGTCACATTCCTCATGCCAGCTGTCAAGCATGGTGGTGGAGAATTAATGATTTAGGTCTGTTTTGCAGCCTCTGGATTTGGGCATCTAGCAATCATTCTAAATCTTCTAAAAGTATTGTTATTTGTGGCTTCTTTTTTTTTTTTTCCAGGTGAACACGTTCTAGCTGGAACTGTAAAAAATGGTCCCAGGCAACCGAAGAAAAGGTTCTTGCAATAAGTTTCTGGGGCAAATTCAAAGCCTAGATCTGGATCTACTAGATATACTTGGGCAATACTGTGCTTGGAGATGGAAATCATGAATAACATCTCCTGAAAATGAGGATTTAAAATGTTTTTGTGAGTCAACAAACAGTGATGTAACCCACAATATAATGTTTCTCCTAAACATCAAGCTAAATGTAAAGAAATAAGGACCCTTTTTACTATTCAGAGTCATAAATATTTACAAAATATGCATTATTTTTGTTTGTTACTGTACCTTAAAAGAAGTTATGACAAGTGAAAAAGTAAGAGGATAGAGTTAACCTTTAAATTCAACATGTTTATACCTTGAGGACAAGCAGTGAAGTTGTTTTATTAACATGAATGTATGTGTGTGTTTAAATTTACATCTAAACAGCTCTAACCCGACGAGTGTGCGCAGTCGCTCAGGGGTCTTGTTTGTCGTTTCATGCTCCCCGCTGGTCCAGGCAAACGGCTGAGCTCCCTGTCACCATCTCCAACCTGTGTTTCCTTCCTCGCCTCATATCTGAGTCACACACACGCTCAAAGCATCACACGTAACCGAGGGGCTTAGGCTGCCCTGTCTCATCCCATTTCATCAGTGCCTTTGATCCCCAAGCCTCCCAAAAATATACTTCCCCCACCCCCATGCTGTCAGTGTTAACTTGCTGCGATGCTATTTAAGCTTCCCCGTGCGCCTGGAGCATCCACAGCTTTGGCGCTAGCGACTGCCGTCTCCTGATGACAGAGCAGATGGGGAGGGGGGCAGCGGGAGCAGGACAAAAGGCCCCGAGGTAGGCCGCGAGATAGCGATGTCTCATTACTTTCAAGGAAGGGTTAATGTTCACAAACGACCCCCTTCTTACTGTAGCTGTTTGTTATGACAGCTAATGATGTCAGCGGAGGCCCTGTTTGTTGATTTGTCCAAATGGAGGACTAATAAAAAGTGAGCGGATGTAATTAATGACAGAAGGGGAGTGTTACTAGTTTTTTTTTTTTTTTTGTAGGGGTTGTTACCAACTGAAGCATGTCTTCAGACAACATGGCAGGGCACTTCATAAGCTGGCTTCCCCCCACTCTCATGCCATCCCATACCAAGCCCTGCCATGCCAAGCCATGACACCCCCTTCAGCCCCCAGACAGTACAACCTTTGTGGCCAGGCCTAATTAGCTGTCACAGCAGGTGGAGCAGGGACCGGGGACACTCCGTGGTCTGCTCCCTGACAGCACAAGTCCCTGCAGGACCCTGGCAGACAGTGGCCTCATAGAAACAATGTGTGTGGGCAATGTGTCCATGTGCATGCATGCTTACATGTCTGTTTGTGACTGAGGGGACAGCGCGCTCAGAGAGGATGGGAATGTGAAGGGTATGTCAGGATGCTGTGTACATATACTGCCTCACAGGCGAGCAATAGAGGGACTGTATTTTTGCAAATGTGAGCAAAAATATATACAGTGTGGGTGTGTGCATGCATATGTATGTCTGTGTTCAAGACAGTTTAATTACAATTCAGTTGGTGTGGGTAGAAACAACAGGCTACAGTACAAAGAATCAAAACAAAAATATATAAAAATAAATAAGACAAAGCTCCGGTGTCATCTTTTCTGACAGATTTATAGTCAGAAGCAGATGTGAATTTGATTTATGTGACGCAGATGTAACGTCTGGCACTGATACACAAGGAGAGCGAAAGTAAATATGTAATTTTAGTTGGACGGATGTTTTCTCTGGGCAGATCTGTGGCTATAAACCATCATTCAGCATTCGTTTCCCTTAATAGCGACCCATTTACACGCTTTTCCTCTGCATCATCAGACCCCTGTCACCTCCCTCCTAGCACAATACATTACTTAGTGTGTTTCCCTCCAGCCCCCTGCTGCTTTGTCCCTCTTGGTTGGCTTTGTGCATCCGTTCTGATGTCCCCCTCTGTATGCTCAGGCCTGTGGAAGCTGCAGGAATACTTTACTGATTGCTCCCTTCAGACGCACCCACACACACACACACACACCCAGACGCACCCACACATCTGAACTACAGCTCAACACACTCCCCTGGTTTAATCTATTACCATTTTTATGTGGCTCAAATATTCAGGCTGTGTTAACCAATGCATCATTATGAGGCTTATAACTGCAAAAGCCAAAGGATTTATGGGCTTAAATAAATTATGTGATACAATACTGCAAGTTTTATGAGTTGGAAATTTGCAAATATTCTTTTAAATAATAACAATAAAAGACAAATATCTTGGAAGATGTGAGAGAACGATCTCCTTCCCCACTGTTAAAGGCTGCATTTGACTGCACATTAGTCTGAAGCTATCCACTCAATACTTGTGTTTACAATCATCTCACACACATTACATGAGTTGATGGGTTCATGTTTGGCATTTCAGCATCCTGTTTCCCCTCATTGATAATACTATCAATTTTGTCCATGTTGTACTTGCCGCTCTTTAATGTGCCTCAAATTATTTCAGAGTATGATCACATGTGGTGATGGCCGACGCCGCGCGGAACAATGATAGATGGCGCATTTTCAGCGTAAAATGATTTACACATGGTCACTATACATCACCTCTGATGTTTTGTGAGTAGGTCTATTTGATCCCATTTGGCAGATGGATCCAATTGTCCGTGCTGATATTTGGTTGTGACAGAAAGCAATCTCACGGCAGCCTCGTTGATGATGATGAGTTCTGTTCCATTGCACCAAGATCCAGTCCAATTTCAAAAGCAAATTCAGCCATTCATCTTCCAAATAATTGTGGCACTTTATCAATAGCTCCCAGTCTTTTATCTATCACTTCGATTGATGTGATCATTTTCACAAACAGCCTGCTGTGCTAACGGCGGCTTGAAGCACACTTGCACAGATGTGTATAAAAGCATTTCTGTGCCGATTTGTTGGCATATGTTCATGTGTGTGCTTGTTTTGATGCACTGTCACTTTTTAAAAACATATTTAAGCAATTTTTATCAAGTGAAAGTATGTGCAGCAACAAATATCAAATCTATTTCATTTTCCATGAAATTTTACATTTGTATTTTCGTTTTTTGTCTTGTTTGTACGAATTTAATCAGAATATTTTGAACTTAAATCCCCTCTCTTTTGTTTTATAGGACATAAAGAGATTTTTATCTAAGCGTGAAACACAAAAGTAATGACTGAAAGCAGAAGCTAAGTGAGAAAAAAACAAGCATCTAGTTGGAACATTGCAGCTTTGATAATAAAAGACTACAAAAAATCAATTTGCGTATAGCCAGAACATATAGTCAGTACTTCAGGAACATGCTGTATCAAGGCACAGCAGATAAACAGTAAACAGCCTTGAATGTGAAGTCTAAAAAAGCAACAAATAGCATGATAAGCAGCTCATTTGTAGTAGATGCACTGCAACATTTCTTTCCAGGAAAACTATGCAAAAGCAATTGGAAATATCTGACAAAATTATGCGTAGAGCAGTTTCTTACAAGCAAGTTATTCTTTTCTTTAAAAAGCATTTTCATGTATTCCTTATATTCTAACATTAAGATGTGAAAATGTTCTAAATACTCTTCATATAAATAATACTTTTGTGCATATGGCTTGATACATCTGATTCATGCTCTTCTCCGTTATCTCTTACTGTTGACTCCTCTCATCAGCACAGTGGTGTGCACGGGCTCAAGTGAAGACCCGAGCAGCAGGTACACCATACACCTTCCACTTATTACTATTCTCTCTTAACTCATACTGTGAGCCACTTAAGCTCCTTTCCAGGACCGGCTCATTTAAATTTGTACTGAGGCCGCGGAGAATGATAGATGCTGCGGAGGAGCCACTGCGTTATCTCTGAGGCTCCTTCTCGGGCTTTTGTGCAAATGTGGGCATACTTCTGCACGAGCAAATGACATTCTCACCTATTTATAATTTAATCTTCGTTCGTGGTAAATGCAAACAGCATGTTGTTGTCCTCTTGAGCGGTTATGTTCTGAGCAGATTTCATCACTTTCCACTGAGTCCATGAGAGACTGACATCATTGCGAAGCAGCCGATAAGCTGAGAAACAGTTATTGCTGTATCAAAGAAGAAGTCCAAACAGATGTGCTTTGTTGTTATAGAAATCTACTAATTTCTATTTTATGTTTTACTTTTTTTATCACAAGTTATAAGTAAATAAGCTAACAACATTTAAAGACCAACTCCCAATAAACATGTTTTTGCTGATTTTAACAGGTTCTTGTAGCATTTTTCTGATGATGGAGGACATATATGAAGAAAATTAAGGTTAAAATCTCATTTTTGAGTATCTCTTTATTCAAATCTTGATTAATCAAAAGGAGATGCCATTTATTGATTTCATTTTTCATAATACACAACAATAAATTACTTAATATTCATGACTTTGGTGAAAATGAAAGGGGAGAGAAAGAGGAAAACGTATTATCTCTGCCCTGTTTAACAAAACCAATCAAACTACTTCAACCAAATATATCACTCTGTAATACAAAATAAATACATCAAATGGTTGGCAAAAGCAACTGCTAAAAACAAAAGCAAAACAAATAATATAATATATATATAAAAAAATACAAAAATGAATTGGGAACAGACAAAAGTATGCATACAGTACTTCAGAATTGTATTTATTTATTTATTTTTTGCACGTGTTCTTTCTGCTTCTTTTGGCTCATTTCTTGTTTCTTATTCGACACTTCTCTTCACTACCCTTCCTGTTTTCAAATGTGCAAATATGTACCAAACACACACACACATGGTGTCCCTGCGGCCCACAGAAAGAGCGAGAGAGCAGCTCGCGCCTCACAAGAACAGACCTCATAAAACTCCCTGTCACTTTGACTAATTTGTTAGTCTTGTCTCACTGTGTCGAATCGTCACAACCTCCTTCACCTGATGCACCTCCATGCCGGCTCACGCCGTCTTTCCTCCCACCCCCACATTCTCAGAGCAGAAGAGAGACAGACGGGTGGAGGGACGACAATAAAAGTAATGTAAGTGCACTGCCCATTGGTTTCAGCGATCTACACAGCGATCCATCCACAGTTGGAGGAGGAACAGAGGCTTTATGGTGCAGACAATAACACAACAGTTTGATGGCTCATCCACTTTTTGCCTTTTGTGAGGCCTCCTGTGTCCCACCTCCACAGGAGGCTTGCTGTGTTGGATGCACTAGAAAGAAATGAGGGTTGAAAGCGTAGGACAACTTTGAATGCAGGTCCGCAAAATTAAACCCAGGGTTAAGTAGGCGGCACTTGAGCTCAGCCTCACAAAACCAGGGATCCACTTCTTGGTTTACAGATATTAACTAAGAGAAATATGGAAGGAAATTGGTGATTTTTATGTCAGGAAATAGGGTGATATCACAAGGGATTGCAGTCACAGCTGAATATCAGGAACTTCTTATTTCCTTATTTGTATTTCTCTAGTGTTTGCTATCGCTAATCAAACCGACTCTCGGTGGTTGGTCTTTAAATAGGAGCTGGGGTTCAAAGTTAAAACGTGCTGCATTTTGCCGCCAGCAGCCCTCTGCTGAGCTGTCAGCACCCCTTCTCACTCCTCCTCACAGCGAAGGCAGACGCAGCCTTCCTTCATGTGCTTTCTGGGGAGATAGGCGGAGTGTGATCACTCCACCTCAATGCCATATCCTGCAACACACACACACAGCAGAGCCAGCTTCTCCTGTCTGGCTGGTCTCACAGGGAGGCCGCTGTGAACTCACACACCAATTTGAGGGAAAGACTCGTTCCCACAGTGCTGGCTCTGTTTTCTTTCCACACAAAAATGAGGGGCAGGATGTCTTGACGTGCGAGCGATGAGTGATGGAAACAGTCATTTAGACTACTACAGTATACGCCGTGTTAAATGTGACACTCTTTTTGATAAAAACTTGGAAACTTGGAGCGAAAATATATTGTAAAATGTTTATTGTTAAAGGACATTTAAAAAAAATAATTTCCTAGTATTAGCATTTTAAAATGTAATTGTGTAGTACTTCTTTATGTTTTATCAAAAACTAACTTCTGAGAAAACTATTTTGGATTTGCAGGTTTACCATGACCCTTAAGGAAATAAGTTCTGACAGATTTGCATCCAGAGAAAGAGATTAAATCATTAATCCTCTCAAATGACAGTGTGAGGAATGACAGAGGTTAAAGGATTTCTTAATAGCTTTGTAATGATCAAAGGTCAGAGCTTTATCACATCTCAGTTTGGAATGATGCGTCTCTGTCTCAACTGCTGCTAATGGATCGTTGTTGGTTCTATACCAAGAGTCATTCGGCATTACCCATCTTTAATTGAGCTAAAAAAAAAAAAAAAAGCCTGTTAATGGCATCAAGAGCTCTAATGAATGCACTGACGGTGAAACTGCTGAATGATAATGAGAGGCATCAAACAATGGATGACTAATCAAGACAATGATACCTGATTATTTGAAAGGGTCTGAGATGAAATAACAAGGACAAAGTTAATGACGTGCAAGATGATGTGGTAAAGCAGAATTATGGCTGTAATTATTTCAGTTATAAAAAAAGTATACAGTTCATCAAAGAAAGCAAATATGAGTTTTACTTATGCAACAGTGTGGAGATAATTACTTCTGCACATGCATTAATCCACATTGTATTTACTATTTTCACTGAGCACAGATGTGGGTGCTCATAGATACGATCTCTGTTCATCTTACAGATGCCTCATATAGTAAACATGGAATCATTCAATTGGCTTCTGCCCTACTTTTTACGCCTTTTGTACATATAAATGTGTATCATATTTCTTTGTGTCGGCCTATATTTATTTTTTTCCAAGCGTATTTATTGTGTATTGATGACTGATATCACGTTCAACCCAAAAATAAGACGTAGCTAAAGGTTTATCTCCTCATCTTGCAGCTATAATCTTGATTTACCATCACAGCTGATTTGTTGACTCTGCAAAAACACAAAATTATTTAGTAGAAATGTATCAGTATACAAAGCTATTGCTTGGAGTATTCTCTGACTGTAACTGATTTTGGTTTTCATATGAAATCAACAAAAAGAAATCAATAAATACACAAAACTGAGAACAATCTGTGTGATTGCAGAGGAATCTTTTTCTTGACACATTTATGTATCATGTTTGTAGTTTTATGCTTAAAATGCATCTTCTAAGTCAGTTAATTGACTTGAAAAGCTGATTCAATGCACATTTTTTTCTTTATCTTACCAAACACTAGATCAGGTTTTGGTTCAAGACCAGGTTTGGCCAGAGTCTGAGGCCGAATCCGAATTCTTCCCCGGCCTACGGTTTCTCCCTACCTCCCCATTTAGCCCTCCAAATGGAGAGTTATGGAAAAATATTGTCTGTGTGAATGTTACTTCCACTCAATGACGTCATCAATAGTCACCGGTCATCTTAGCGTGGAGCTGCTTGTACTCAAAAATACATAAAAACACTGATTTTATAACTTTAAAAAGGTGATTTTAAAACAAAAAAGTACAACTTACATTTAAATGTAAACTTCTGTGCATCACCTACGGGAAGAAAAGTGATTCTCCAGGAACACCCTTGCAACGGAGGGCTTGCCATCCCTCCGCCGCGAGGGTTCGCCCTTAAAAAGACTATTTCGGACAACCCTGCTCCTCCAAATGCCCCTACACTTGGAGAGGTAGGGAAAAGCCGTAGGGGAGGGGTAAAATTCGAATTCGGCCTGAGAGTCTGGTAGTATGATAAGGATAAAACCCTCAACCAACGATCCAATTTGCATTGCATCAATTTTATCAACCCCATATAGGAGGAGTTTGGTCAAACATGGTCAAAGTCAAAGAGTGTCGCCGTCAGTCTTTGACTTTGCTGATCTGCTATCAGTCAAACACAACAGACGAAGTCACACAGACTGAACTGCATGAAAACATAAACACAAGTGTGTATGCTCTGAATTTTACCCACCATAATTTATGATAAAAACAAACCAAGTTTCTTTCTTCCTCACTGTTGGTTCACCATCTGTCTTTGACTCCAGCTAACTTTTTGTCATCAAAACAGTCTGAAAACTATAGATTTCCCCCCTGGAGACTATATCAGAGAGAGAAAAAAAATGAATGTTTAGACATAAAAGAAATAGAGCATGAAGAAAGGGAAAATACAGACAAAAAGCGAGGGGAAGAATGAGAAAGACATAAAAAAGGAGAGATGAGGAGAAAGAGAGATGGCCTCTCTAAGTGCAGCTGCACAGGGGCACAGAGCTGTGAGTTCCCCGGCAAGACAGCATGAGCTGCCTATTTGTCAGCATTGATCAACCCATTAAGGAGCAGTGGTGGGAAGCATATTGGTTTTGGAGGCCAAAGGGGCAGGGGGAGACAAAGATAAAGCAAGACGGGGGGTGGTTGAACTCTCGGCAGCTACACATCTGCAGGATGAAAAAGCCCACAGTCCTCATCGCTAGCATCTATGCAGTTCATCTCACTGTGCCCAAATGGAAGGTAGTAGGTGTTGTTTGTCTTGCAGTGTCTCTTGAGGCTCTCCTGCATATGTTACCATGGCTTTCTGTCACTGCAATAATAATATTAACAAGCTGGCTAGTTTCTCAGACATGAGTGTCACTTGTCATTTTCTTCAGCATGTGTGTAAATGTGTGTGTTTGCACAAAGGGTGGTTGAAGGAGTGGGGGTGAGTCCTGGCCCAAGGGGAAAGCAGGCAGCTTCTTCTCCTAGTCTCTGATGAATTCATATAATTAACTCTGCCTTGATCTGTTGGCTAATCCTGCACTCAGTAATAAGGGATTAAAATGTCACCTAAGCCACCTGCTGTTATTGAGCCCCAAGACTTTTGTGCTCCTGTGTGTGCATCAGAATGTGTGAGCAAAGACGGAGACGGAAGCCAGAGAAATGATAAGAGTAAAGTGAACTTAAGAAATGGCCACGCTGCAAGCCCACTAGTCAGACATTCCAGCTGTCTGCTCACAAAAATGTATGTAAAGGACACCATAAAGTTGCTCAGAGAAGCATCTTAATGCCAACTTTATGCGCCCGAGCACCACTTACAAGAACATCGTTTGGCAACATACTGAAAGCCATAATTTGGCAAGAAGATGAAGCAGAAGTTGCAGCAGACCCATTCTGAAAACTCATTTTCACAATCCCCAAAAAGGGACATGAAAGTGGGACATGCTGGAAGGTGGGAGTGAAAAAAATCGCTCTTCTTTTTTGAGTCACCTCCTTGGACCAAGTAAAAGGGAAAAAAAAGAAGAAAGTGAAGATTGCCAATTGGTTGGCAAGCAGCCTGTGGACCGATGACCAGCTTGGCTCACAAGCCTGCCGGCCACCTCCACTTTGTTGCTTAGCAACCCCAAGTGCACATTTTGGTTGTTAAATGACTCTTGTTGCTGCAGTGGCTCAGGGGCTCCTGATGAAGCCTTCTAACCAGTCCCTGCCGTTTAAGACTTGGAAGCTGACTGATCACTGAACAGGGGTCTTGGGACTTCAGACTATCATAAACCCCTTATGTGGGACCATTTCTGTCCCTAACCCGAACAGCTGTCAACACACTCACACGCGCAAAGCGCACACTCTGCACTTCCTAACTTACCGCCTAAAATGTTCCGACTGACCTTAATTCTCTCCGCAGCAGGCTCACATACATCAATGCTTCACCCTCCTTGGGCTTTATCTAAGACTCATATGTAAACATCAGTGCAATATCGATGACTGTTATCCAAGCATAAATACTGGTGCAAAACCGCTGCCCATTTGAGGGTTTAGAAAAATGGCAACAATAAGAGAACCATTACCCTTTGATCCACACAATAAAGACAAAATTACAGGATTACATATTTAGTCCATCTATCTCTCGGAGCCAGCCTCCAAGTGAGTAATGGTCAAAACGGAAATAGTTTGGCAATCATTCAAGATCATAACACAGTTTGGTTTTGCTACACATTAATCAAGAACTTCTAGTGGTTTGTTTTCTAGGCTGGATGAGTTATTGTGAGTCCTCTAGGAAAAATAGTGATAATTCTTTATTTAAAATGACAGAAATGACCCAACAACGGGACCAATGTGAACCGAATGCTTGATCTTTACTTGTAGTTCTATACAGGACACAACTCCAACATATTAAAATGTGTTTTTATATATTGTTGTTGTGATGATTCCAAAAATTACTACTACTTCTTGTATCTTTTCTTTTGGTTTGCCCTGCATCTGTCATTTTAGTGTGGTTCCAATGTACCAGCATATTGCCAGGGGACTACAATATGTCCCCAGGGTGTCACCATGTATGAGCTTGTCTATACATGTCCACTACTCTGAGGTCTATATTTAGCCATGGTTTGAGCTCATGTCAACTGCTGTCAAGTGCTGCCTTCCCTCAGGGTCCAAATCCCACTGTGTTACCCTGGCTGACTGATATGAGTGGGTAGTGCGGTGTGTCAGACGTTGGTACGCTCGTGTTAGACCTGTCCTAATGACCTAGTTAGAAATACCAATTGAGTCTGTGAAGCACTATGCCAAATACGATGAAACAGGTATTCACACCAAGACATAGTTTTCAGGGGTGGGGGTGGAGTCCAGACATGTTTAGATTTTCTCATCCAAACTCAAAAAAGAAGGAATCAGGGGAACACTCACTGATAATTATGAATTTTACAACATTTGATTAAAAGAAGATGATGACCATTACAATGTATCAATTCTCTAGAATTTTTTTAATTTGGTTTATTTATAAGACTTACTATAAAGCTACTGTACATACACACTGGGCATGTGTGGTGTGTTCAACGTGCTGAAGATGGGTTTTTGAACATGTTTTTAGCATACAGTATTCACACTGGTCTGTTGCTAGCCCAATTACAGTTGGAAGAGGCTTGGTGCGACATGACAAAGCAGTGCAAATCTTGTGAATCTAGCTCCAGGCTTTTTCCTTCCGATATATGAAAAACCTGGTGTGATATAATTCCGGCCAGGCACAAATATCAATTTTTAATTTGTCCTTCATGATCATTTTTGAAAAGGTTGGCACTTCTGTGTTTTAAAAATCAACACATCACTATCAAAGCCAAGTCCCCGATTGGTCAAACTGTAACTGGTTACACTTTCAGGATGCGTTCAATGGCCGTACGTTTCGTACAAGAGCCTGAAAATAGATTTACAGCTTGCGTAGTGAGAGTTTTGAACCGAAAATTACATGGATTTTTTATTTGGAAATGGTTTCTTGAAGGCGTGTTTCCGAGCCTGGTGTGAACAAATCATTAGGAGAAAAGCACCTGAGTTAGATAGAGTTGTCTGACCACATGTTGTATTGAGCTGGTTTGAATGGAAAAAATGTCTTCCGTATGAGGTAGCTAGAGAGAAGGTTGTGGGAGAGGAGTTGCGTAGAGACAGGGATGAGAGAGCTATAGCCGGTGACTAGAAGTCTGGAGCCAAGAGGGGACACGAAGAGCAAGGGTCAGGCAGAAAGGACCTCTCTCTGTGAGACTAGGAGGAGCTGATGTAATGGCATTAATCTCTGCGTGCCATCTGACACCCAGTGTGGCTCCGTCATTGAAAAGTGCTAATTCTGCTGAACTGTGAGGGGAATTCAGGCATCTCTAGAGACATTACCCTGGATTAATTAAACATGCTGGCATGGAATCTTGTGCTGAATTGTGTCTTTTAACAACATCATCACCGATTCCTTTTTGTGCTCCCATAGATGTAAAGAGCAGGGAAGACGCACAGATCAGGAGCTTTATTATTTATGTTTTCCTTTCTTTTGTGGTCTGTTCTATCATTTTAATCTAATCTGGGATTTCCCATTTTCTCTCTTTCCTTCCCCCTTTACTTTTTTCTCTCTAGATGAACCGGCCCATCCAGGTGAAGCCAGCCGACAGCGAAGGACGGGGAGGTAATTAACCTTCTTCTTTTCTCTGGTGAACACTTCCCTTAAAAACACACACGTGCACTCCCACAAACACACAAATACACTACAACATTGTTCATGCAACTCTTAATATTCTGTTCTCTCGAGACTCTCTGGGAGTTAGTAGAGTACTCTGTAATATAGGTCACTTGCTTCTATTGACTTCCCATCTGTGCCAGCAGAGGGGCTGTCTCAGGTTCAGACGCTCAGCGCAGTTCAAAGACGAGGCAGACAGACACGAACAAAAAGAAAAAAAGAACAAAAAAAGTGAGGAAAAGTCCTGCAGTGGAGGGGATCCAAACTGAAATCTTCACAGAGACAGTAAAGTCTCTTTACAGACAAGCGTAAAATACTCCATAAACAAAGACTGTTACACTGTTTTAGAGTAGTGCAGCCACACAAACCCCAAGACCTTGGGTCTCCATCAATTCAAGGAATCTTCATGTAAAGCATTAGTCAGCAGTATTTATTCTGTTTGGGATATCTGGTATCAATGTAACCATTCTATTACAAGTCATATCTTTAAATTTAACTTACTACCAAAACTACTATCGGATAGCTTCCAGAAAGCTTTCCGACCATATGTCTAAACTACCTCAGGTGACTCTTTTTAATGCATTCTCAGATTTGGAGTGACCATTGGGTTTGAGGTCATTTTTCTGGTCCTTATCTGGGTTTTGTAGCACTGATCTGAAAACCTCCCCACTGTCTTGCCTTTTGTTCAATGAAGCCAGATGAAGGCATTATGTGAGAGACTCCAGGGATCCTAATCCAGCCCTGAATAGAATAGGTCTGTAAAACACCTTTCCATGCCATCTAATGCAAGCATCTTAATTAACAATCTTTGGATCCAATTAACTACCAGGAAGTGATCATCTGACACTCAGCTTCCCTCTTCACCTGAATGTCCAAGACAAATGCCTGTGAAACTATGTGACTGTAAAATCAATAATCAATCTTTGAAGTAGCCCATCCTGGTGCCGCATGGTCTTTTAAGACATCTTCAATAGGCCATTGTATTTTTTATAGACAAGCTTATTAGTGGCACAAAGGTACAACAACAAATGACTATACCTTTTTCCAAATCAGGCAGATATTTGATCCAAATCAGTCCTGTCAAGGTTTTCTACAGTCAGCTACATGAGAACTGAAGTGTCGTGGTAGTACATAGACTCTAAAAAGCTATATTGGTGGAAGTGTCATCTATAGCACAAAGTCAGGAACTAGTCAGAGACTTTCAAATCAGGAAAAAATATTTTTTGCACACACACACAAAACAAACTTTATCAAGATGGTGAGAGCTACTAAGAAACCCTATTCAGCAGACCTGATACAAGCAATGCTCGTTTTAGCCAATATAAGGAAAGGAAGTCCACACCAGAAACTGTGGGAGGTAGGAGTGAGGACATAACTTTCTCTAGGGTCAAACTTACCATAACATTTTTCTTTGTAAGGTTTTGGTGTTTCATTAAAATTTACTGTTATCCCTGATTGGTCTATCTAAGGTGCATTTCTCTTATGTTATGTTGAGACAAAACGTTCTGGAGCTCTACTTCCAGTCAGTAGACACATTGGTTTTTACAGCAAAAAGCCAAATGGCAGTCAGGTCCAGGTTTAAAAAAAAAAAAAAAAAAAACTTTTGTTGTATTTAAAAAAAAAATGTTTGAAAACTGTATTTATTTTTAAGGTGACGTGTTAACAACTCCGATAAAACTGATGAAACATTTTTACTACGGACAATGAAAGTTTTGGAAGTAAAAAAACACAATTTATGACACAAAACATGAATTATATAAGGATTCAGTGAGGAAGGTGAGCATATTAGGCCTGTTTGCCAAAGTTTTGAATGTTGACGACATAGGTGGTGGCAGAAAAAAACACTACTCTGAAAGTCACGGAGTCGAACAGAGTCGAAACGCAACGAAGACAATATAAGCTAACGGATGGTTGAGAGACTGACTCCCCATGCACCACATGGGAGACTCACAGCAGACAGACCAGTGTAAAGCCAATATTAAATTGGGTTTTAATTCAAAACACACATTGAAAACTTTGCCTCAGGACTCAGTAACAGTAAAGAATTGGTCCTGACAATAGACACAGTGCAGTAAATGAGCACCCCCCAGGGAAAAATTAGTGATTCATTAATTAGTCAAATAAAATTCATAAAGCAAAGGAAGATGTTTCCCAAAGTACTATACTGTAAAAGACAATGCAAAACACAAAGTCAGTTTTAATGGCAGGTGTGCTCAGGTTAGCAATGAAACCATGTTTTCTGATAAATGAGCTCAGTGGAAACGTGCGATAAACAGAGTGCAAAATATGACCCAAATGATTTCATTTGGGCTCATCACTGCATATACACTCCAGAACATAAATGTGTAACACACCAGGAATTATATTTTTTGCTTACATTTTCTCACATAGCCTTTCTAAGACGTTTGTGGAAGAAAACATAAAAAAAACCTAAAAACTTCTGATCTAAATTAACTTTAGCCAATAACACAAAAATCTCAGAGACATTAAAAATATAGAATGGGTTATTCAAAATAATTTTCATTGCAACAATTATACTTTATATCCCAATTAAAGCTTGACAGCAAACCTTGTGGGTTGTTATGTATCTGTGGTATAACGTGGTTAAAAACTACTAATAGACATTTTTTTCTGAGCTTTACTATTAAAAAAAAAAAAGTCCTATCGGAAGTTTGGGAGAAAAACTCTGACAGGAAAAGAACGATCTATGTTCATCACAATCTGCCTTCACTATCCACAATGTTTTGTGTATTCTTACTCATCATTACACAACGCTTCTGTGATTTTAAATTCCAAGATGAACACAATAGACAAATCTACCCGTTTTCCTTTTTTTACATAAAGATGCCTTCTTAAGTGCAAATTATAATTTTAATTTATGCAAATCTGCTTTGCTATGTGCTAAATCTGTTGCACAGTTTCTTTTCAGCAGTTATACACTGACTGACATAGTGATTGACTATATCATTTTGAAGCGATTTGTGACTAACATCACTGAGGTTAATGCAGATTAAGCCAGTTAAAGATTTACACGGGCTGGATCCAATCTAATTGGACTGTTTTGTGTCAGCCCTGTGCTTTCATTTTAGAGTGGTGATTTAGACTGGCTAGGTCAGATTAGTCTGAGCCACTTTACTGATTTATGTGGTCAAGTGTGATTCAGATGGTCTATTTCCATTGCCACACACACCCCAGTGTAGATCTTATTTTTGTCATGGTGGCACTTTAATTAACGGCCATCTAAAACAGGAAAAGTCTGACCGACAAGGCCTGGGAGAGAGCCAGTTGCCACTCTCACCCAGATGAATTGCATCTCTGGTTTTAAGAGGGGACGATGGACGATGCCCAATATCAATTACTACCCTTTTCTGTAGAAAAGAGAAGGCCGAATGAATGAAAAACAGAGTTTTTAACATTAGCACAGTGCCTGCCAGTCTGTCAGACAAACTTTCTATGTGGAAGCACAAGATAGGGCACGGCGCAGAGTGAAATAAGACCAAGTCGACAGGCCCCAACAGAGATATTGAGCATTAATGGCAACAGGAAGTCAGCAGACAGGTCATGGAAGTAAACCACAGTCACGGCTGACAATGAAATGAGATTTACTATGAAGGCTTGTGGTTAAAGGAAAATAGACAGCCAGGCTAGGGTTGACTATGGGGGAGAAACCAGACAAGGATTCATCTGTGGACGGCTAAGGGCCAGTCAGGTACACCAATCCCAGAGGGGCCGCTAGGCTGTCAAACCTAGGACTGAGCCAGGACATTTGCACCTCTCGAATGGAGTAACATTTATCACTACAAAGACATCTGCAATTATCTGTCATGGAAGCCTGTGCAGGGTCTCGAATTACGTGCCTGTGAAGGTATTAAGGCCCATTACTCCATTTGAAGGCTTCAGTAGCCCCTCTTTTGTTCATTCTGTACCCGTGAGATGCCGTATCTCTGGGGATATAGGACTGTCAGGAGCAGAGGTAAAGCCAATGCTCATAAAGTGAGTGAAGGGGGAACTGGCACTGCGGATCACAAAGCTGATTCTCTGACTGTCTATTACAGTGACTCACGTCTGACTTCATTTTTCTTCTCAGATTTTAAAGGCACTACTGGAGGCCTCTTAGTCATTGCATTAGTATGTTGTCCCTCAACTAAACAAAACTCTTCCACTAATTCTCTTTTCTCTTTCTCGCTATAGCATTTTGGTAGATTTTTTTGCTTTCAGTTTCTTCTGTTCTTTCTTACTTCTCTGATACTATTCACCAAATAGGAATAGAAAGACAGTGGTTGTGAGTGGAAGTGAGATTCAGTACAAGGTCCGTGGAGGAATGCGAAAGAGTGAGGGATGGGAGACAGAAAGAGCGAAAGGGGAAGAGATGACAGGATGAGAAAGTTAACGGAGGGTGATGGAGGCAGCTGAGTGAATCTCAGCAGTAAATCATCTCAGAGCCGCCCTATCCCTATCTCTGCCTCGCCAGGAATCCTTTTCCCCCTGACCTTGTCTGCTGCTGTGTCTGTGAAGGAAAGATGGGGCCAGATTATCCATGATTGGAGATGGCTATAATCTAAACACGATCTTGAACTAGGCCCCACTTCTCAAACCCCTACTAATGAGTGGAAAGATGATGAGTCAGCCAGAAACACCCTCTCATTTTACTAACTCTGATCAGATGGTTTTACCTCTGTCTTGAGTAGCAACCTTCATCAACAATGACTTTGCTTGCCATGATCAACTGAGATATATATCTTAGTGGATTTTTTTCTTTCACATGTCAAATCTCTGATTATGCCAACAGGATCTGGTCTGGATATTTGGTGATTGGTATTTGATATATAGCCCTAAATGCTAAACATTTAAAAAAAAATAGATTTCGATCCACTACCATCTGCAGGACTACAGACTGCAGATGTCCGGTGTATGCCTAGTCTTGAATTCTTTTAGAAATGTCTTGGACCATTAAATAATTCAAAGGAAAAATAGGACATGATTTTTCAGTAATGTCCTTTGAGGACTCTAATCTTTTGGCTGCCTCGCATTACCAGGGTCTGAACAACAAAGTCATTTACAGAGTGACTCAGCAGATTTTACACAGGGTGCCCTTCTTGTCTAGGAATGGACTTGAACCAGCAACTTTCTGATTATGAGCTCAAAGCAGATCTGGGCCAGAGCCCAAGATATGAGGAGCATTACAATATGAGTCACATATATCAGGGGTGGGCAAACTACAGCCCAGGGGCCATATGAGGCCCCTTAAACTATTTAATCTGACTCGTCAAACCTGAGTGAATTATATTGATAATCCATAATACTGTTTTAATTTCCCTGTAATTCTGGTGTCTACCCATAGATGATTCACTACAAATATACATTGACCTTTGTTTGGGAGCAAGATGTTGATCTGCATTCATATAGTGTTGGGAGGTTTGATGTTTTTCTGATATTATTGTGTTTTTTGAGTCGGACAGTCATTTATCAGATCATTCCAACACAACATGAATACACCATTTCTTTAAGTTTGAGTTATTCCTGATGGATATCAACCCAATGGTGCAATTGGCACTAAAATGGAATGGGACCTGGTGGCAGAAAGATGGCGGCTGAAAATCATTAGCCAGAAGGAAGTCAGAGACTGGAAAATTAGCCACCACCACCACACATTTTGACCAAAAAATATTTGTTTTTGATTGAAAAAGACTAATGTAACCAGCGACTCTAACAGATATGTTTATTTATCTATTTTTAAGATGGCGGCTGATGATTTTAAGATGGTGACTGAAAATCATCAGCCGCCATCTTGTCTGCCACCAGGTCCTCTTGCTAAATTAGAGAAAAGTCACTGTTCAAAAAATAAAATTCCAAAAAAGTTCTGTTTTAAAATGTATAAATTACATTTCAAACAAAATAAAACCATGTTTTTGTTCACATTCCATGCTATTTCTTTCTCTTATGAGTTTGGTTACCAAAACACTCCATGCATCTGTTCCAGACATGGTCCTTCTGTCAAATTTTTAAATCCCTTTTGGCACATGAGTCAAAAACTTTGCCCTCTCCTGCCAAATATGCTCACATACTAATGTTTGATGTGTTTTAAAGGCTGGGTAAATCACATTATAGGTTTATTTTAATATTGGAATCCACATCACATGATTTGTATGCGTTCACTTTTACCTCACTAGACATTATTTCCCCAACTAAATAGCATTTTCAATAATTGATGACTAGATCTCTCATCTGAGCCTTTTTCCAGTCCATCTGCGCCTTTTATTTAACAGAAGGTGTTGGTTTAACAGGTTATACATATTTTGTGCCAGCTTGCTGCTTCTCACTAGGTTGACCTAAACTGAGAAGTGAAAGGATTGACAGGACTGTAAAGTGGTAAGCACTATGTTGTCATCCCGTACTTCAACAAGTGGGGAAGAGTGAAAGTTACTGTCTGGTTCGGCCCGGCAGGTCACAGGGGAGGGCTTCACTTTATATGCAAATTAGGCCAAAAGATCCCCCTTGGCCGATGGTCAGGCTGGTGAAAACTGGAGAAAAGAAATAAAAAGAAAAGTCTGGTAGATGCTGTTTGTACTATAAGTTGGACACAGACAGAATATGGGGGCTTACCAACATTTGCTTCCTATTAGGAAGAATAAAATACATTTAAAAATTAAATAAAGTAAAATAAATGAACTGAATAAACTAAAGTAGGCCACTGCCTTTAACTTAATTTTTCTCTCGACCAGGCTGGTTCTCAAAAGTCTGAAACCTTTTATCATATTCCTGATTATTTAGTTTTCCTCTTATTTGTACCAGATAATCTACCTGGAAAATATGACAGATTCTTTAGTCGCTTGTGTTATTTTTCATCATGAGGCCAACTTACAGAGTGGCGTAAATAATGCAAGTGTCACAAAACATATGTAGGAAAAAACCCACACAGCCTGCAGCCCACATCTGAAGAAGTACAAATAATATAAAAGTTAGAGTGGTGCAGTGAGAAGGTTCAAGCATGTATTATGTGATAGTCAGAAGACTACTGGTGCTAAGCAGTTTTTTCTGCATTGATTAGAATTTAAACAATATCATTTCTAAATTTACAGGTGTAACACTACATTTTGTAAGTAACGGTTCCTGCCCAATAATACCAAATCTACGTGACTACCCTTGTGTGTTATTCATGTTTTGATTGTAACATACTATTAAATCTACAAGTAGAGTGTTTTCTTGTGCATTTTTTCCTTCTTGTTTTGGACATCAAAGGTCCCAAACAAACACAGACAATAACCTTTATTGATCCCAAGGGAAACTGGTGAATATTGTAACTGCTTTTGTTCTAGAGGGTTAGTCGAAAAAAATCCATTTGGTCCTAATCATGAATCATTCTAAACTGGATTAACTCCCCTGGTTTGACCACACCTCAAAGCACTTTGTGTTTCTTTTTACTCATATTGTATATGTTGCTCAGCATGACTTGTATACCATGAAGTCATGCCTGTGTGCTGTTGGTTAGTATCTCAAAACCCATCTCTTCAGGCAGGCATACCCACCCTAATTATTGGAACTTTACTACATTTTATACATTTTATGACTGTCTCATTTTTAAGCTGTGCATTATGTTTTACTTTTACCTGTAAGGCGACTTTGGGTGTCCAGAAAGGAGCCATATAAATAACATTTAATATTGTTATTATTATTTTTATTATTGGGCCACTATGTTAAGGAAATATTGTAATCAGCTTTCTCAAAGGAGTTTCTAGATGTTGTTGCAAGTTTTCTTTTTTTTGTGCAACAATTTCCATGATCATTTGTTTCTCTAAAACAGTCATAGAGACTGTCTTGACCTCTTCCTAAATTGCTCAAGAGGAAATTTAAATTTTCCATTACTGGGGACCGGAAAAACAAGCTAATATTTGCAGCTTGTCTTTAAATCCCAGTAACCCCAAACTTAAAGGACCACATCATTACAAGGCCCCTTTTTCCAGTCTGTATCTGAAAGATTCCTTATATTTAAATGTTTGCCTTAATGTGCAACAATGTGCAACAATTCAATACACTTTGCGTGTTATAGTCCCTTTTTAACTTACATTTAAATTGACAAATTGAGAAACATAAACACGAATCATAAAAAAACGAAAGGTATTAAATCAGGAAAAATGCGCACAAGAAAAAACAAGTTAAATAAATAAAAGATGCTGCTGCACAGAATTCTATTCTTATAAAGGTAATATAGTTTCAAATGGCAATTCAATTTAAAAAAGCAGTTTCTTTTAACCATGCAGAAAAAAAAAAAAATCAAACCCAACATGTTTCTAACCAGCAATTTTGTATCCATTACTGGTCTAAATAACTGAAAAACACTAAAATGTGACAATGAAAATTTGGAGGTTCCTGGCACAGGATGATCAGTCATTTTCTGTATTTGAGGAAATGTGATACGATTCAGCCAAAAATATGCAGCACAGAGCAGGAGATACCTCTGGGATCTTTCCTTACCAGAATTGTTTAATCTTGTTTCGCGCCTCTCACATAACATGATGGAAGCTAGTCCCAAAACAGCAGTCACTTTTATAACAAACATTCGGGAAATATTTTGTTTGAACTTATCAGATAGATTGCATTTAAACAATTAGGCTCCTTTCCACAAATGTGGTGCGAAAGCCACAGCTTGAAACAGGAAGCAAGGGAAATAAAATTTTACAGTCATTGTTTTTACTCCACTAAAATTTCTACCAAAACAATAGGAATACACAATGAGGATTTGTTTTCTAAACATATGCCAATTTAAAAAATTGGAAAAGGCAGATCAAAACTTCAAAGATTTAAAAACTAAAAAAAAATCTTTTGCATATGGATAACTTTTGAAAGATAGAATATACTGTAAATGCCTTAAACTATTAAAACTTAAGCTATTTGTTGACATTTACTGTATCAAAAAAATCTTGTCAACTAATGCACAAACTATGGCTGTCATGTCATTAATTGTGCGATTAATTAATTGGAACCTATAATTAGTTAATCAAATTAATTGCAAACATAATGCTGTAAAAATATTTATTTATAAGTATTTTTAATTAAATCAATGACATTGTGGCGCAGTAAAATATCAAATTTCAACTATAAACCTACCTTTATGAAGTCAACCTTTACTTTTACACCAACAAGGGAGATTTTTTTTCAATCTCAAGCAATTAAGAAAAAAAAAAAAAAAAGAAAGAAAAAACACAAGAACAAACAATTCCAGCCCAGAGTGCTCAAATTTAACACATAAAAACAGTTGGAAACCCTTTCCTTAGCAATCCAAATATTATTGACCTCAAACTTCTTGTTAATACCAAAATATTCATTATAACATTCCTCATTCACAGTTTACCTTCCCACGTGATCAGCCCATGACATGCGCTGGGAGCAATGTAAGAAGAAAAAGTGTGCTGGTGTCAGGAGTTAAAGGACCTACACCATGAAAAAATAGACTTTTTGAGTTTTTAAGTGTTTTATAATGTTCATTCCTCAGTAAAAAGAACCCCAAAGCAATATTTTGATCCATTTACACATTTACACAAACCACCGCTCTTAGCAACAGCCCCTCCCAAACCCCCAACAATGAGAGGGTCCTCCCCACGAGACATCGACCAGTGAGAACACCCCCTACCAGGTAGAGTCAGCACATCCAGCCCCGCCCCATAGGCTAACCAAACGCTTCCCAAAGACAAAAAGGTCTGCGTGTCTCCAGGAAAACGATCGGCATGAAAGCGAAGAGGATTTTGTGGATTAATGATTGTTTGAAGAGAACAAAAACATTCATAGAAAGTGCCAATCACAACATAATACAATGTTCTCATCATTTCAATAAATCCTAAACTGTTCATCTGGTTTTGTCTACATTTTATGACCAAATTTCACCGCGAACCAAACCTATCAGCCATCACCATTCTGTCTGTGAACGCCAGGGCAACTAAAGGCTGACACACAATATATACATCCACATTTTTGCAAAGATGGATGTCTGTTTTAACACAATCACACTGACGAGGCTGCTGCCTCTAAGATGACGTCATAAAATGGGATGCACCCTAAGGAGCGAAGGGTGGACTTCAGGGTTGGAAAAGAGTTCACTAAAATAACTCATATTTCATAAATAATTTATTCTTTAGTGTCCCAAAGGTAATATATGATGCAATTTATTGATACAGTTTACTCTGAAAGGCTTAAGAAAATCACAGACTCTTTAAATTATGGAAACTCCTGTCTTTTCTTGAAGTAAAAAGTCAGAAAATTACAACCTAAGGAGAGTCTTTAATAACTTTTCGTTCCAAGTATCATCAACAGTCCCAACACTCATTTTCAGTCTTTAGTCACAGGATTCTATTCTATACTGGACTTGAAAAGGAAAATCTAGAAGACATTTTTCGCTTATCCAAGTATCCTATTCAGTTTTTATTTTTTTTGTCTGTTCCTTCACCTCGTTGTGCCGTCTGGTCTGTGCTGTATTGATAAGAAAGGCAACCTGTTTTCCTCTGGTAAGGCAGGTTTAGGTCTTTGTGAATATTTTCATTCCTTAAACATAAAGCATCAATGGTAAAATTGATCCGCCTTATCATTTAATTTGGAAGGATTTTCTGTGCCGTCTGAATGATAGTTTCAGTTTTGCGTTCTTTCACTGAGGCTTCTAGTCAAAGGCTGGTTTGTTGGGATTCTTTCCCGCCGGCATTGAGAGTTTCAGTAATCCGTAAGTTTTTTAAAACATTTCTTTTCATAATCCAAAATCAGCTGAAGTGTATTCCTTCAACAGTGCTTGACATTATGCTTGTGAAGATTGTCAGTCATCACGTATTCACAGGATTCTGCTCTCCGTGGCTTCTTTTGGTCCAACAAAACATTTTAGATGAACGTTTTAAAGTTTAGTTGCCCTGAAGAACAGAATCCTGCGATAACACGACTTGAATGATTGAGAATAGACTTCATTTTCTTTTTAGACACCTATGGCCTGAGCAAAATAAAAGAAAATAAAAATAGTCTTTAACTCAACATTGAGCTGTTGCACCCGGCTGGTTCATTCACGTGTGTCTGGTGGCAGGGCTTTCAGGCAGCTGTGTACCAGCATCAGGATTTTCTAATGAGTCCGTAATAAACACAACTTCTTTTTGTGCTGGCTGGAACATTATTCTGCATATGAAATGCACCCAGCGGTGCAGTATACATCTTTTATCGTTGAATGCAGCTGTCCATGGTTTCTGAACACTTACCACCACTAAGCTTCCCTGACTACACTGCCAGCGGGAAATAAAGTGATAAAAACCACAAAAAAACTGAATATTTACCACGACACTGGTGCAGGAGAACAATACTTTAAAGAGAATATTCCCCATCGCCGCCAAACAACAATAGAAAGTTTGGAAAGTAGAAATCACAACTGATTCTTGCTCCCAGGGACAGGCAAGCGCAAGGAATGGCGATTGAGGGTAGAAACAAAGATATGCAGCGAGTAAGAGATACAAAAGGAGAAGGAGAGAAAAAGAAAAGCACAATCTATATGCATATACTGCAGCCTACAACACAAGTAGCACTTTATTCCGGAGGGAGAAGCATCAGTCTTGACAGCATATGGCGTCTGTGCAAAATCCATTAATTTTTAATATACCGGGCACTGAAATGAAAAGGCTTCCCAAGACAAGCAATTGTCAGATGTCAGTAGTGTTTTGATAACTTTTTTGATCTCCCTTTTTATTTGCATTCACAAAGTGGGGCTGTCCACATGTCACCTCAGTTTGGACATGGCTGAAGACTGACATGGAACCATTTTCCACACAATTGCTCCCACCTTCAGGCTGGAAATGACACATTTGAGGAGAAAAAGAAGAAGAATAGCATGGTTTAGAGTGGCTGTTCCCTTGTAATGAAATGTCAGTATTTTATTAATGAATTGACTTCAGTTCCCGTACCCGCATACTCACACATTATTCTTTTTTAATCCTGTTATTACTGTGTAAATGCTTAGTAAGAATTCACAATAGTGATTCTTCTGCTCCTTTCCGTATGTTTTTCGGCACGTAAAATCTCAACCACACTTTCAGCGATTTCAACAATCTTAATATTAAGATGTTCAGCTTGTTCAGGACATTATTGCTTGTATTTTTTGGTATTCATAAACTTTATAGTTTTTGAAATGCAAAATATGGCCCATAGGAAATGAATGAGAAAGTCTTCAAATTTGATTTTTGTTTTATGTAGATTAGCGACAACCCCTTAAATATATTCACAAGCTATGTTTTAATCTTTTAAAGTAATTTTCAAAAAGTTGGAGTTTACCTAAAATGTTAGCAACATGCTACTGGGGTTTTTTTAGGCTAATTTTGAGTTAGCTTCCATTTTAGCAACGGGCAGGAATTTTAGGCTATTTTGGAGTTTAGCTCGTAATTAGGCAACAAGGTAGCTTTATTGGCTAATTTGGCACTTACTGAGGTTTTTTATGCTAAATTGGAGTTTAGGTAATATTTTAGCAACATGCTAACGTTTTGGGATAATTTATTATGTAAACCCTCCCGCTATCCTAGGCATGTTTATATTAAAAGTGGGGTCATCTGGACCCTACGAGGCAGTGTGCTGAACTTTTTTTTTAATATAAAATCCTGTCCACCTTGTCGATCTTTGTCATGGGAGGAATCACACATCAATTCAAGGGTGGGGTCATCTGGACCCCAAAAGAGAGCACAAGGGCTACTGAGGTTGTATAGGCTAATTTAGCTTCTATTTTAGCAAAAGGCTAAGGTTTTTGACAAATGTAGTTTACTGAAGAATGTAAGGCTATTTTGGAGTTTAGTTAGTTTTAAGCAACAAGCTAGGTTTTTTTGGGCTAATTTGAAGTTTAGCTCACATTTAACACTAAATATTTTTGCTAAATTGCTATGTATTGGGGATTTTTAAGCAATTTTACTACTTCAGAAATTTATGTCAACTTCAGTGCTCTTTTATAGTTCTTTAACGAAATTTCCAATATTTTTGCAAATTTGACATTTTGCAGATAGCTTTTGCATTTGAGCAAATCCCTTAGCATTAAAATAAAATGTGTCACCATTTTCAGCAAAAAGCTTCAGCGTATTTGGCGACTACTTCCAGCAAAAAGCATTCACACTAGCATTATTGCAGGTAATGCAATTTTTCTAGTTTGAGAATATAGATCTTTTCAGAGAAGCTCAACTGTTCTCCAGCTCAGCGGTTGAATTTTGAATAAAACGAGTCATTCCCAGTGAAGGATAACCTCAAAGAGATCAAGCAGTCAGTCCAATAAACTTCAGCAGATCTCCATATCTGTAACAGGTTCTAGAGGAAGAGTCAAACCCCTCTGAATGCAAATACAATGCATGGTTACTCTTGAGAAAAGATTGCCCTTTTTATTTTTCAACTCATTGATCTCTCTTGGAATCCTTGTAAAGAATGTGCTTCTCAAAATATTAATTCATATTTGTAAAATGGCAATTTAAAGCTTCCAAGTGGCCATAGGAGATGAGTGGGAACTTGCAAAATCCAATAAGAGCTTGGGAGACAGGTGCAAAGTGGACTAATTAATAGCAATCTATATACTGGCCAGGGCATGCAGTGGGCCGACTGAGACGCTCTTAGGTCAGGCAATGAAAAGATAGCAGCTCCAAATTCATTTTCTCACTGTGGCTCTCCCAAAGGAGGGCTCAGAAGTACACTCACACTTCCTTTAATGCCTTCGCTGGGGTGTGATTTATTTTTGTGTTTGCCAGCGCATTTGGAAAGTTCATTACCTCGCTCATGGCTTGTTAATTATCCCCGTAAAGCCACCATTAGATCTCTTTAGGCCAGGACTAAGATGAGACTTTAGTCCCAAAACATTAACAGGATGTAGAGGGTCTGTAACTTGACTCTCTTAAGTTCTATCCATTGACACTGAACTTGAAGAATGAAGAAGAAGTGCAAAACAAAGTTTGAGCAAATTGTTGCATCACTTCACCTTTGGTACCACAAGCACTTGCCAGAGTTATTTCTGTCTGCCATCTGCTTGCTTTTCAGTTAAATAGCTTGGCCACTGATGCTCAAAATCTAGCTAGATGTCTGTTTACCTACCAGCCTGTGCTAAATCTCATCAATATGACTGCCAGGGGTGATCGTTGCGGGATTTACCCAGCCCCGTTACCTCTTACAGCGAAGGAATAAGTCCAGACTTTGTAAGTGGTTTTAAGAAACCTTTTTTTTATGAGGTAAAACAACAGGAATAGAGAAAAAACACTACTGCAGCCACACCAGGCAGCAGAGAGCAGGCAGCACGGTCCTATTGATTATGCTGATGTTCATTTGTGTGGCCAAGCAGGAAGCAGGTTCGTGTCTCATTTGAACTTTACAGGAACAGAGCAGGATCCCATTTTCTTTCTGCAAAAAGGAGGACCTGATGTTTTATTTTTAGAACAGCTGCGTCTAATGGGGCCTGGCAGGTACAGGAGGCGTCACATCTGTCGAGGCCCAGGTGATGCTCCTGCCCGCAGCTCCTCCCCCACTCCTCGCCTGGTCCCCACCATCTAAATGACTCACACTGAAGATCAACAGTGTCATTTCCAATAAACCCGCTTCCTCTTCCTGCCACTTTCCATCAGTCCCAGTGATAGATTCTTACTAGTAGCTATTTCATTCCACAACACTAAGGATTAAGAAATGCATAATGTAAAAGATGTAAAGAAGATGAATATTCTCTATAATACCAGGGCAGTCAGATGATTAATTAGAAAAATCTAGCTGCTTGAATGTAGAAGTTTGTGCAGAGCTTTTACATTGAAGTTTTCTTGTCTCTGCTAATTTTAAAAAAAGACAAGGACATTAAGTGTTAGAAGAGACTAACATACACATGTCCTTCAATTTAACAAGGATTACTATTTCCTCCCAAAATTCACACACACAAAGCATCCTTTTGGCACAACATGACAGTTTCTATTGACAAAAAATGTAAATAAAATGATATTCTCAACAATATGTAACTGATATTTTCATACCTTATTTTCAACACTTTTCTTGATATACTAATTATTGTTAATTCATTATTGACACCTGTAAATAATAGACTCTTTTTTATCATAATTAACATAAAAATGTTTTTTTTAAAATTATGAGGTATTAAAGGGATCTTGATGATATAAAATAATTTAAAGCACATTACTTGACCTATTTAAAGACTGTAAACAAAATCTAAATTAATTTTTTTTATTTGGAATGGAACAGTGGAATTATTTCCTCCTTTTCATACACATTTATTGAGCCTGCAGACAGAGAGCTGCTGTGGGATGTCGAGGCAGCCTGCTCAGGCTTCCTAAACAATTTGATATTTTTTTCTTATTTTCATTAAGACATTAATTGTTTTTATTTTTCCCCTCTCGAACTGATGTGGGAGAGAAAGTAATCAAACTGGGTCACAGAGTCACAAACACATTCAGACCAAGCTCCAGTCGCTGAAGTGAAGTTTACTGGGAGACACTGAATGACCTCATGAACCCAGACATGGAAATGATTACCAATGCTTTTGTAGAGTTATTTAAAGGAAATAATTCAGATCTTTAAACGTCCTCCATGTTTTCCATGCATTAGGAAGAGAATAGATACAGACACCGGTCCAAGTAGTAAAAACATCTGGTGGTTGCTCCTCCCACCCGGGTCTTAGGCGTCAAGATGCCCAGCACATTTTTGGACAGACATTGAGCAGTAAATTTATCATGTATCAAAAGGGAGGCGTCTGAATCGGGTCCCATGTGAATCCAGCATAAGAACTGGTGGAGCTTTGCACACCACACATCTTCAAGTGCAGTTAAAGTAGCATGATGTGAAATTGGGTGATTGAAAGAAAAAAAAAATGTAACTATTTCCACTCTTAACCTGGGTCTATGATGTCACACTGTCCACTAAATTACATATTTTTTTAGCCTCAAATACCACCCTTCACAAAAGATGTTTTTTCCTTCAATCTGGTGCCAAATGTGACTGTTAGGGTGAAATGGAAATTAGCTGGTGACATTTTTAACATCTACTCTTACTTTAGTGGTACCAGCATCTTATTTGTACCATTTCTAGCTCAACCAATAAGTTAATTACAGTTTGACACATTGAAGAAAAGAGTTCTGGGAATAGTCAAAGGCAGTCATTTAGTCTGTGAAGAATTGAGCATCAGTTGTGTGTGACAGAATCCCTTATTTAGGTTGTCGATAAAACAAAGAACAGCAGATGGTAAATAATGGATGCAAAAAAGTACATAAATAAAAACCACAGACTGGGACTCGTAATGTATTTTTTAAGACACGTATTCTTCAAAACATCCCTGGGATATTATTTATTTTTTTGCCTTCTATCTGAAGTTTTACTAGCGTTTCTTTTAATGCCTACTATTCTGGTAATAACAATACACATTTTGTTGTGCTGTGTTCCATTTCAGACAAACTGTGATCTAAGAGCTTGTCTACATGGGCAAAATATTTCCATCGTTCCTCTCTACTCTTACCTGAAATCCGCAGCACTCCAAACTTTATGTACATAAGAAATCACTGCAGGAGACTTGAATAGCTCTCTGGATACTGGGATATGTCACTATTATACCAAGGCGGGGTAGAACACCACAGAAAAACATCAACAACAACAACACAGCGGAGTGTTGATAAAGAAAGCTGGGTGTGTTGGGGGGGTGCAAAGGGTGCGCAAAGGTGGTTCTTTTTAGCTCAGCAGAATGGTGCCATCAGCTGTAGCATTTCTTCTTCTCTCCCCTCTTCCACCCCCCACCCCCATCCAATGCAGAAGACAGGAAGCTGTTTGTTGGGATGCTCGGCAAGCAGCAGAGCGAGGACGACGTGCGGCGGCTGTTTGAGACCTTCGGCCAGATCGAGGAGTGCACCGTCCTTCGAGGGCCTGATGGGGCCAGTAAGGGTCAGAGCCCACACATCTTTCAGCTTTTCTCCCCCTTAATCCCTACATATGTGATTATCATCTGTCTATCTTTAGTGTCACCCGTGGTGCACTCATTGACACTCTCTGTGATGTGCTTCTTTCTGAACTGTTTATTCAACCTTCAGCAACCCATTTTTAAACCAAGTTTTTTTTTTATTTCACACTTGATATTTTCTGTGTCTCATTGTCACAGTGTTCTGGCACTTTCTTTCTTTCCTCCCACCTACATTTTTTTTCTTTTTGTTCTTCATTTCCTTTTGTGTTTTCACCCCATCACTTAACCTTTTTTTTCTTTTCCTTTTTGAATTTCTCTCTTGATCTTATACATCGTCTCTCCATCACAGCAGCTTCTCTCACCCTGAGCGTCACATAATGCCTCACCTCTCTCTCCCTCCGAAAAGCAAAGGGGTGTAATCGTGTTTGTTTCCCACATTCCCATCATCCCTCCCGAGAGACATCATTGGCTGATAATGTTCCACTGTAAATAAAGCAGCCAGGCTCTGGGGTTTGCTGCTGTCACTCACCAGGTGGCAGATTTGCTTGCGTTCATAAAACAAACCTAATTTGAATTCTCGTCTTGGGTTATGTGGTCCTTGATTAGCAAAGCATGTCGAGATAATAACAAAAATTTTTAGAAAAGCAGTAAAATTGCAATATGCAGGTAGAATTTGGGGGATATAAAAGGCTTCAATTTATAAAAAGACAATATCTGTCTCATTCACATCTGGAGTCATGATTCTCCTTTCATTGCTCGAAATCTACCTTTTCTGTTGCTCTAATTACTGCAATTTATTTGTCTTTGATGTGCATTCGGAGTTGTGACAGAGGTTGGGGAGTAGGAAAGAGACAGGAGGAGATAATGTGTTATGCTGGCTTATAGAGAATGCAAACAAAGCTTACGACTTAGTCACAAATGCTCTTACGGGTGGTAACTGGCTATCTGTGGGTTGGAAAACAGGCAAATCTATAAGTGTCACACAGGTGGCGCACAAAATTTTGAGATCGTAAACAACCCTTTTAGCGAAATGTGATTCAAAAAATGTTCATGTACATTTTTTCCTACGGACTCACTGCAGTCATCTGATTGTAATAAACACTTAAGGATGTATAAGGGTAAGAAAATGGGAACTAGGTGAGAATTGTGTAGATGCCCTGTGGGCTTCCTATAGGGACTTATGTATCACATACACACCCTGTGATTAACCCTTTAACTTTAGAGCTCTAATGTTTGTGTTCTTTGATTTACTGTAACTATTAAACCGTTAACAAGACCAACGTAATTCCAGCAGATTCTGAAGAAGAAAAGCAGCACAAGCCAGATTACGTTGATGGTGTAATGGTTGAAAAATTACACTATTTTGTGTTTAAGCGTCACCGGCGAGCATTTGGGCGAGGTCAGTAAGGAGCCTCTGCGCACCTCAATAATGGCTAGACTGTGACAAAAACAACATTCTACGATAGCAGGACCCGTCCGTCATAATTATGTGTGACTTACATTATCCTTACGAATATTTCATGACACATTTAGCACACTCATGATGACAATCGTACGTTTCATTAGCTGCATTTCCATTACACATATGGACTAAACTTTTTTAGAAATTCTAGAAATGTTGAAAAACACATTTTCACTATTTCTTTTAAGTCATAATTATGTGAATAAACACAAACCGACTCGCATGATAAGTCATTCAAAAACATGGCGATGGATGTGAACAGCAGATACAGTCACATTTCTGCCACTTATCATCATTTGTTAAAGAGACGTTGGCGTCCTATTCAGGCCATGGAGCGGCGAGCTACATGGGAGTGGCTAGAGATGAAGCAATTTTGGGAAGTCGTGGTTGGTGATTTAACAAAGGAGGTGTGGATCAAGCAATTCCGCATGACACGCTCAACTTTTGATGAGCTGTGTGACACTGTAGGACTTCTTGGGATGCAGTCACCTTTGGTCATGTGATTCATTTTAGTTGAACAAAAAGTGTTTCCATTGCAGTTTTGTGTAAATTGTGGATTTAAACACCACATCCTCCAAGCGCAATAAACTTTTTTTTCCAATTCATGCTAGTTTTTTCCAAATTGTCGTGTTTTCTTTAGACAAATGTATTATTTCAAATCCAATTTGCGCAATTTCATAATCAATGGAAATGCAGCTATCATCATGACATTTTTTAAGGTGGCCATTTAAGGTAAAAGAAATATAAGACACACCTTTGTTTCCTACAACTCTTTGGATCTGGACAACCCCAAAATTCACAAGGCATCAGTTGTGCTGAAATTCCCACGTATCTTTGTCCCTTCCCCCTTTCACTGCTGGGTGCAGTGCTGTGTTTTATTCCTCTGGCCCACTGCCTTTATTTCTTCATGGTTTGTTTTCTCTTTTGCCGTCTCACTCTTCCTGTCTGGCTTCCTGTCTGTTTGCTCAAATGCCTCCAGCTGATTGACAGCAAACAAAATTAAAGAAGGCCCCTGTTGCCATGTCAAACAGCCACTAGTTTCATCCTCTCTTCCAGCTTTCACTTCCTTTCACCTTCTTTTAGCCCACACATCAGCTTTTTGGTTCTCCCATCACGTACCATACAGTCCTTTTCTTTTGTTCATGTTATCAGCGACTCGATCACTCCTTTCTTGTCAGGTTCTCCTGATGTGAAATGAACATTTATTAAAAAAAATATCTGTACCACCTGAAACTAGATTTGCAATTCCTGAAGAAATTGC
>NC_050514.1:25855496-25905314 GCF_002922805.2 Oryzias melastigma
ACGCAACCACTACAGAAAGTTAAGGCAAATTATTTTGCCAGGCACCCCACTCGGGATAAGGTTCCCATAATTTGAATGAGACAGACCTTGAAATTGACAGTGCTATCTGTTCCATGGTTGAAGCTTTGTCCCCTGTTGATGTAAATTTATGCTACTCAGAGGCTTTTCAGCACCCCTCTTCACCCAATAAAAAGGCCGAGAAGTTTAACATCCGTCTCTCTATGGTGCTGCTCCTCAAAGTACTTTGAAAGTGCAACACTTGCTGCCAGAGTTGAATAGAGCGGCGAATTGTCAAGAAGAATGGAGAGATGGCTTTTAGGTCTATAATTAAGTTGTGTTATAAATGTCACCCATCCAGAAGGACGGAATTCATGCATACATATTATTACCCTGGGATTTCAAAAGCCGATGCCGATCCTCTTGCTTGAAAGCAATACAATTTCCTTTTTTCTTGTTCCTTCCAAAGTCATTTTAGGCCATCAAATTCAAAAACTCAAATGTGCACTGTAATTTATGAAGCTATAGCACTTTCAGTGTTTGAGATGTTGTGCTCCTTCTCCATTAACTTTTTTTTAAGTCACAAAAAGCTGTATTTGATGAGAAATTTGAGCAAATTGTTCAGCGTGAGTATGACATTGATGATAAAGTGAGCCCTGCAGTTGTAGATGCCAGTCTGTTTTGCTCTCGGCACAACTTGGAAACTGTTATTATCTGTGACAACAAGGGGGAAGCAAGATCAAGTTGTTATGTTTAAAAAAAAATATCAAATAGCTTTAAAAGAAATCCAAATGACTCTTATCAGCTTGTCTTTAAGGATTTGTGGTGATTGGTCCTTCAAAGACAGAGCTGCGGGCAAATTGTTGACTGTCGGCTGATGCTTTTTGGTCAGGCAAACAAAGACATTTTGGGGAGGTCAAGTATAGTTAAAGAATGATGTACGGAAATCAAAAGCTTCCTCAACTCATTACTTATCTCTGTAGATCCATACAGCTGTGATGATATTTAACTATGACATATGCCTTAATCGATCATAACATTTTTTTAGCTCGCAATAGATTAAAATGCTTGCAAAATCCTGTAAGCAGGCCCAGCCCTGGTCTGCATGGCACCCTAGGCGAAAATAGAATTTGACACCGATCATAGAGTTTGACAGAGCAGTGGCTTGGACTGGGTAACTGCATTTAAAATCAAATGCATTAACTGACTCTGCCACCAATCAACCAATAATGTATTGGAAAGTAGGGGGATTTGAGCTGTTAAAAGTGTTGGGGGCACTAGACCATCAGTTAAATTTGTCTTTTTTGACCAAAATGCAGTGGGGAGTGAATTTCCAAGCAATTTTAAATAAATAAAACAGACAAACCTCTGCTTTGAGCCGATGTTTCCTCATCTTCCTTTTTGCATCCTTAAAGTTTTAAAGAAGCGCCAACAGCGGCAACAACGCGCTGCACTGCAGAGTTATTGATTACAAAAAACTTTTGAATTGTTTTATTTACATATTTAAATTATTATTATTTTTACATGAAATGAGTGGTGCATCTAACTGTTTAACAAAAAATGGAAAAAAAGAAAAGAAAAGAAAAAAATGTATGTTTAATCCCTGCAATTTGGCGCACCCTCCAATAGATGGTGCCCTAGGCGGCTGCCTACGGCGCCTATGCCCAGGGCCAGCCCTGCCTGTAAGATTTACGTGGATGGAAGAAATTCCCTTGAGATAAAGCCAAAAATAATAATAAATAGTGTAACCTTTTACTTCTGTGTTCTTGGCAGAAAATAATTGCATTTACTTTCAGGAAGTAAGAGTTTGCAGCTAATTGGTGCCAGAAGTAAAAGTTTCTGCCGGATTAAAGAGTGTTTGCTGTTGTCACAGATCAATACAAAACATTTTATCACTCTATGGAATGGTGACTGCTCTCATTCATGCAGGTGGTGTAGTCTTGAGGTTGAGTCATAGCAACTGGAATTAAAAATGTCTTCCATTGATTTAAAGTAAGAAAGGAATTCAAAGGGAGACATTTTTTTTAAGTCTATTGCTACCTTAACCTCAAGACACAATGGAATATACGTGTACATTTTTCAATTTTCTTCAGTGGTTGTTTTGTTTTGGGCTGCAGCACTGCTAAGATCACGTCTAATTAGCTGCATTTCCAATAACTAAAATTGTGTGAATTGGATTAGGGTTTTTTGAGGTGTATTGAAATTTTGAAATTGACATATTTCGCAAAACTGCAATAGAAGCACGTTTTGAAATAAGTCATATGGCCAATAGTGACTGCACTGCTGCACTCCACAACGGGCTCCACGAGAGGTCCCACAGCATCACACAGCTCATCAAAAGTTGAGCGTGTCATGTGAAATTGTTGGATCCACAGCTCCTCTGTAAAATCACCAACCACTATTTCCCAAAATCGCTTCATCTGTAGTCACTCCCCTGTAGCTCTCCGCCCTATGGCCTACATAAGACGCCGACATCTTCTTTGATAGATGTTGATGAGTTCCAGTGTCGTAGCACAAATTTGAATGTATCTTCTGTAAATCTAAATGTTGTTCATAACAGTGTTTTTGAATGACTTATCAAGTGAGTTGTTTTAAGTTTGATGCATAATTAGAATTTAATGGAAACTGTAATTGAGGTCTTTCTTCGACATTTCTAGAAATTCGCTATACTGTATGTGTAATGTAAACACAGTTATTGTGAGGGTTCACACTAAGCATTTCCTTTTCCATTTTAGGTAACCAGATGTGAGCCTTTTGCAGGAAATCTGTAAAAAAAAGAAAAAAAATGTGGGTCTAAGTCACCAGTGCTATTCAGTTAATGAAAAGAGGGCAGAATTAATCCGTGACTTTGTTAATGAGATATCTCTTGACTTAACACATGAGCTACCTGAAGGCAAGGATAAGAATAGAACAATGCTGAATAAAGCTTAGAAAAATTGATCCTTTTTCATTTAACGACTTTAGCAAAATTACCATATTTTAATTCCACAGCATCTCAGGTCACCATCAATCACTTTATGGTATATCAGTCTCGTGATCTTCCCTACATGTACACCAATATGCTCCCAAATCATGTGATCACAGTTCTTCCATAAGCCTAAACTGGATTTTTTTTTTAACCTTTTTATCATCACTTTTTAAGTTTGTTGTTGACTTTGTCTTTTTTTGAAGCAACTTTATGAAAAACTTCCGAATGTATGAACGCTCCTTGTAATAGTGAACCTTCCTCATTTGAAATTACTTTAAAGCAAAGATTAATTTAGATAGGCAGATTAGAAAAATATGCTTTTGTCATAATAATCTGTTTTATGAGTGACTGCGCACAAATCTCAAAGTGTAAATATCAAAATAATTAGTAATTACAAACAAGCCATGACTTGGCACTGTGTTCCAAAACGGAACGGGTCAAATTAGAAAAGACAGGAGAGAAGATGTTCCAAGTAACAAACGCTTTAGGTGAAACCAGGCAGTTTTATGGTTTAATGCCGCCAACAAACAACTGGTCTAATATATTTACAAACCAAATAACAAGAGAACAATGATTATAAATGATGTATTTTCCTTGCAATTCATGATGTGCCTGTCTGTTTTTGTGTGCACAGGCTGTGCCTTTGTCAAGTTTTCCAGCCATGCAGAAGCGCAAGCTGCAATTAACAGCTTGCATGGAGGACAAACTATGCCTGTAAGTATTACATTCATTGCAAGTGCTGTCATTATAACCTACTAGTTGAAGCCAGTTCTGTTTTTCCAATGGATGTGATGTCAGTCCACTGTCCATACCAGCTATTATGTGGGTGGAATTTTCAAAAATGTCAAAGAAGAGCTGTCTAAAGTCTGGTTTGACTGCCGTCCTTCAGCTTTTGTATCGAACTTGATTGCAGCCTGAGGAGTTTCAGCACAATTTTCCAAATACAAAAGTTTCAGGCTTCATCTTTTCATATGGTTGAGGCATCTGTGTCAAGACAAACACTGTGTGCTTACTGAATATAATTCTAAATGACAAAATGACTTTTTATATTTATTGTTTTTAAACTAATCAGTAGATTTAACACTGTGAAAGCTGTCATCTATTCTTAAATCAAGTTATTTTGATGCAACAGAAGAAACAATATTATACTTACAGCTGGTCTTGGTATAAGTTAATTGTTATTATAACTAGACCAGCTTTGAGAGTTAACTGCACTCTAACTCCAAGTCCTACCCCATATTACAATGATTATCAGGAGGTGTGCTAGTCTCCTTAAAAGCAGAGATCTTGGTAGTTTTCTGGTTTGGAACATTCAACCCAACTGTTTTACAATTCTGTAACCATGTCTTGATGGACTAAAGTCAATAATCCAAAAAAATGCCACTTTTTTTTGTTAGGTAACATCTTGTTTAAGGCAAAAAAAAAAAAAAAAAATGAAATAAATGATCCTGTTTTTAGTGTTTTTAACATATTCTTATGACATTTTTCTCATAACAGAGGGTATATACTGTATATATAAAAAGATGAGCTTGAAATTGCATTTCTGAGTATTTCTTCATTTAAATTGTTGTTACTCAGAAGAAGATGAAAACATTGCACTGGAAAAAGCCTATAGACGTCATGTAGAACGTACAACGGCAAGCCACAAAGTCCTTCCTCTGCCCCATTCTGATACATCTGCATCTTTGTTTTCCTCATCTGAGCTGACATATGGGTCAAGGAGGTGTGGCTGGATAGCTCCAATATTGTTAACCATTTTTATTTCACCGGTAGTGTTAGGTTGAAGTTGTAAGGGGCGAATAAATAAAGGGATGATGGGAAATGGAGGCAGCAACAGTCACGTCTACAACTCAGAGGTGAATTTTGAATTAACTACTGCTGCTCTGCAGAAACTGTTTTTTTATTTTTTATTTTGACTAAAAACATTATAACCACAATTAAAAGAGCATTGGGAATGCTTTTACAATAGATCAAAGGATGATCAGAGGGGAACTTTTAAGTGAAATTCTTGCCGTGACAATTTGGTGAAAAAATATTAGGGATCTAAAACACCTGACAAAGGTTAACAAGTAAGTCAATAATATTGTAAAACTTCCTTGTGTTAGCAGGAATTTCAGAAACAGACAGATAATACTGTGTCTCTGCTTCTGTAGGTGCTTGTTGATGTTTCAGCACTAAGTCCCTCATAATATTCCAAGACACTTGCAGTTTATATCAGATTTTGTCTTTCCTTCATTTTTTCCCCACAAATCCTGGCAAAAATCCATTTCAGATTTGGCACTTATCCTGGTGCATGGTAGCGTTCCACGTTCTGTCCAAGTTGCAGCATATGGCTGCTTAACTCTGTAATACGTAAAGAGTCACAGTAATGAAATGCTTGATGCCTACAGTGTTTAAATACAAGTTCAGTCAGCAATATAGACGATGATCAAAAGTGGGTTGGTATACAGTCCTAATGAGGAATCCATCACACAGGAAATAGCACTCAATGATGATGATTTCATTAGTTGACGCACAAAGCAACCCAACTGTCATCAAACAACACATCATTGTGAATAAATGCTGCTTTTAATGGGCTTGAATGAGGCCAACAAAAAGACTTCAGTGAAAGAAATCCTGATTTACCAAGTGTCTAATGCCAGCAGTGGGTGTGTGTTGAGAACTACACAGCTGGAAACGCACACGAACACCCAGTTTTTTTTCTGGCAGGCATCCGCACCTTCACACACTTCACTGATGTTCCGCAATAAATATTTACGGATGCTTCCTGGCAGCCAGATAGTGTCCTGGAAGCCAGATGTAATTTACACATCTTTTTGATGCCGACTCATTTTGCATTACATTGAAGTGGTGAGGGGGGAAAGACACGTTGTAGAATTAGTTTACTTTCTGAGGTTGTTTTGTACAGCAGACACCAAACTTTTCTAGAAGGTTAACCACAAGGGTCAAAATTTAATGAGGAGTAGACCGAGAGCTGTGGGATAATCACGCCGCTCACTGATCAAATTATTCAAAGCCTCTTAGTAAATTTTGAGAATAATCAACAAATTTATCCTCTCCTCAAAATATCTTGTTGACTCAATCGATAGAATATGTTTACATGACAAATATTTGCATAATTGACACTATTGAGAGCCTGTTTTTGTACAGAGAAATAAAGTTGGTGCTGATTGTTGAGAGTGTTTTCTTAGCTTTATCCCCCAGCTTAAGCAGTTATATTAGGAGGGGGTCATCGAGCCACCTGAGGTCTGTCCAAGGCAGCATATGGAGCCCAAAAGCGACCTTGGACAGATTAAAAGCCAGCCAAAAGTTCATTAATAATCCACAATATCCATAGCTCTCTCCCTTTATACCTGCACCTGTTATCTTCATCTCCCCAAATCCAGCTCCCTTTCAGATTAATAAGCAAGGTGGCCATTGGTTTCCAAGTAAAGCTCTGTTACCGATGCGGGGGGATGAAGTTAATTTGGATAATATCGTGGCCACATGTCTTCAAAAACAAACTAACAGGAGGCAGGATACAGAGAGTGGTTTGCTTTGCACACTGCCAGCTGCCAGCTGTGAGGTCTGAACCAAACCTGAACGTAGTTTTTTCTCATTCTGTCTTTTTCTCTTAATGTTCCGTCGGTGGCATCTGTGTTACCTGGCACACTCGCACATATGTGACATAAAAAATTCCCTCCCCCAACATACACAATAAAAATAAAAAAGATTTAACAAAGCTCAAGGGCAGAAGATGTCACCACAGGGCATGCACTGAAAGACTGGGCCATAGCCTTAACTGATGTTTATTGCAGACTGCAGGTGCTTCCAAAATTAAAAGGTGATTGAGTGCAGAGCAAGTTCTCCCACAGGATTAGCTGGTGAAACGCTGCAAGGCTGCAGAGGCACAGGTGGCAAAACTTCAGATGGGCAAAGCCAGAGGCAGGTACTCGCAACACCCAGCAAATTGCAGACATTGTCATGTTTGGTGTCACAGCGTGGCTGACAGGGCCTGTGGAGCCTGCCAGAGTTGGCAGCAAAAAGAGCATGCTTGTATGTGATACTGTAGTTGCAGATTCGTGACAGGTAAAACCAAGCCAGAGAACACCGTTCATCAAGTGACACATGGAGCCACTGTTAGATCTCAGCAGTATTGTCTTCCATTCAACATGTAGTCAGTTTTTGTTTCTTTTTTTTACACAATGCTCCTTATTAGAGTCAAAACTGGAAGATGAGAGATTTTTTTGTATATTCAAAGTTAAGCTACACGTACGGCTGACTGAAAATGTGTTTCTGCCTCTTAGTATAATCCGGTGTGCAGAGCAGATGCAGCCACATGTGTTAGGAAGTAGAGTCAGACCAAGGCAGCATCTTCCGTCGCTAATGAGAGGCAGTCTTCCCATGAGGCTTGCAAAGATGCAACAAGGTTGAGTGTTGATTTCAAGGCCTAAAGGGAGTTAATCTAATTACCAAATGAACTTGTAAAATTTCAATTGATAATTTTAATTTTCCGGAGCTCTGGAAAACAAGGAAAGAACTCTCACAACTTATATTTGAAAGTGTGGAATTTTAAATTCAAATTTTTTCATTTAACTCAAATTTTCCTTCTTTAGCCGCTGTTTGTGAGATCCGTTCTCATTCACCTGTTGGTAGAGTGTCTTTCCATCACAGTAATGCTGAGATAAAAGCATTATGCTACTTCAGGGCTGTAGTTGAATACTAATCCCTCAATTACCAATGTGCATTTTTCCATCTGCACATTCCGTGCCCTATACACAATCCAATAAGGGGGAGTTTCACAAGTCAAGTGTGTTGTTCAAGAAATGAGATTAGTTTTTGAACCTGTGACAAATTCCTTAGTTGTAGCTGTCAAAAATGATGGCTCCCTGGTGGCCCTTATCAAATTCAGCAAATTCGTTTTCTCTCCAGGTATGGGAGCCGTGCTGCTGGAAGTTATTATTCGGTTTGTTTGTGAGTTTGTGATTTTCTGCAGCCAGTGAGGAACAGCTGCTTTAGCACTAGTTGTTTGCCCCAACCTGTTCCTTCATTACCTGACGGAAAACTCTCTTCTTTATGCGAAATGGGAAGTGTTGATCCGGAAGACAGGCTGACACATCGGGTTGTCTGATTAGACCTTCCATGTATGTGGTTGTTTATCTCACGAGTTTATAAAGGATATAAAGTTCTTCTGTTCAGAAGTTAGGATACAACTGGTTTTTTCATGACTTTTTGGTCCTTTTGCAGCAGTTTAGCTCTGACATAAATGGCAATGTTGACAACAGCTGCAGAAGCTGTTTTGCTGGTTTAGTGTTGCTGCCAAAACGATTCATTGGAGACATTGTGGGTCTCCTCCTGTGCTGATGTCTAAAGCAGAACACTCTGTTGGGAAAACCAGACCAGGCCAGACTCGCTTCATCTGAGTCACGGTGCAGTGACTACAGGCAGCCTGAGGCTTTCACAGTCACAATGCTCTGAAAGCATTCTTCATGTGGTATTAAATGAATATAAGAACCCACAGATACACAAAGCAGAGAAATTTGCAAATCTAAATGCCAGCCTCGGTGCTGTGGGCAGAACGGAGCAACAACAGTAGAGGAAGATGTTTGCTCTGTGCCAGCCTCATTAAATCCAGCAGCCTGGCCCTTTCAAACTGGCCCAAAAAGTTAAGAAACAAAAGAAAAATGGTCAGAAGGAGGAACAAAATTAAATTAGAAAAGGAAAAATTGTGCTGTTAACGCCTTTATATTGGATTATTGATTTAACTAATTGAAATGGCACCAAGGGAGAAAACACCAGATGGGTCTGCTCTGGCCTGAGGTGTGGGGCTGGCTGGCTCTGATAGGTTCCCATCTGAGACGCTCTGTCCCTTGGGTCTGTGCTGATGCTTTACTTCTTCCAGCTCCTGCTTCATAGTTATCTGCAGCCAACACATCCTCCTTTTATTCCTCATAGAATGTCCATGAGATACATTTATTACAGGTTATTAGAAGAGAAAAAAGAAAAAGTTATTCGATTTATTTTGAAAATTGACACGCTTCTTTTCTGTTATTCAGCCTTGTGCAAAAAGTGTGATACCATAAGAGGGTAAATATGTATAAAGTAGAGATGTCCCAATCTAAATACATGATTGAAATCGGGGCCGATCACGTAGTTGATAACTTGATAGGTATCGAATGCTGTCTCCCGATCAGCATCAGATTTTTAAATTAATCTTATTGTAATCAGTGCTTTATATTTCAAGCACATTATTCCGTATAAATACTCCACTAGAAGTCTGCATGTCATGAAAGGATCATGAAATATTATTGGCGGAAAGCACAGCAGAATACGGCAACAGTTCAAGCAGGAGGCTAACAAAAGCAGTTCATTCAAGCTAGCGTGATGTTCAAAAACTCTTTTAAAAAACGCTTTAAACTGGCAGCAAGTGTCTCTATTTGTCTAAACAAAAACCTACAAATGCATTTTACCTGAACTTTTTAAAAAGTTTTTATGTTAAGCTCTCTCTGTGCTGCCAGCAGACAGACGGTGTAGGTACCATATGTGCTCGGCCTGCAAGATCGGCTCGGGGGCTTGCGACTTGATGACGTGTATTGCAATTGGTCCGGACCATTAGACCACCATTACGGGACATAGGAAGTGACACATGCGCCATTACGATGCATGGAGTCTTACCGAGTAAAGAACTGAGGGGTTGCAATATTTGCAATCAACCGAAAAAACCTTGACAACAAAATAATCCGATCGAGGGGAATCATCACAGGATAACGATCATATTTTACTAGAGAGAAATCAGGCTGGGAAGCGTTAAGTTTGTGCTAAAGTGGGTGCTAGCGAGTAGCATGCAAGTTTGTCATTGCTCGCACATTAAAAAAAAAAAAAAGTAATTTAACTTCTTTGAATTGAACTTCTTTTTGGTCGCACGGACCGAAGGAAGTCCCGCTAGAATATGTAGCGCTCACTTTCTGCTCAGTGACATAAATGCCAAAATAATAAATAATATCTCGAGCAGATCTTGACATTAAGTTGTTTGTCTAAGTGGTTACCGTAGAGTGATGTCATCACTAGTCCCAAGCCCCTGAGCTGATCTTGCAGGCTGAGCACATGTGGTACCTACGACAGCTACACAGCAGCTGCTAAGTGCTAGCTCCTGATTTATTTGTTCTAATATCCATCATAAATGCACTCATCATTGTATTAGCTAATTTGTAAGAATTTTAAGGAAAGATATGAATCCCATTTGGTTGAAAATGTTTAATAGTTCTAAAGATTTTAACGCTAAAGTCACTACACTTTCTTACAAGACTAATTATCACCCACATTTACTAAATATTAGTCCCTTTTTTAAGGTAATAGTTACTGTAATTTATTTTTACTTGTTGTTAAATGATAAAATTTAGTAAAATAAAAATAGGGTAAAACCTGAACCGCTTTATAAAATGTGTTCATTTTTAAAATGTGTTCCAAAAGTATCAATACTTGGTATCGGCAGATACTCAACATCGAATGATGACTCTAAATCGGGTCAGGCCCATAAAAAACCTGATTGGGACACCACTTGTTTTAAACCTGTTGCAAGACTCAGTTAAAGTTTTTTTTTTCCCCGACAGTGAAGTTGCAATGTTTAGCTTAGTTTTGCTGGGCTCAGGATTGTTTTAATTTGTCATTGTTCCAGGTGAAAACCTGTAGTTTGTCGTTACAACTAATTTCCAGATTTTTAAAGAAAAAATCACTCTTAACTTGTACGATACAGTTCCGTTTTCCCATCATGCCGCTTCACACACAGTGGCCGGCCTAATTTTGAACTGTACATTCTCATATAGTTCTCTGACATTTTTAAATTCAACACATCAAACAAAGAGGGAAATTTTAATCAGAGCAGAATTTGCTCTGACCCTGTCAAGATGAGACACTTTGTGAACAATGAATTTAAAGTTGTGATTATGGAAGCCTCCTCTCCCAGTGTCTTTGCTTTTATGATCTTACTAATCATATCCTGACTGGCCCCTGGCTGTTTCTGTCCTTCTGTCCTGGTGGTACTCCATGTTCTTTCCCAGCATGCATTGCCTGTAATTAAATAGGAGCCTGGTCTTCTTGACAATGTATGAGGCTGCTTTTTCTGCCTGGCAGCCTCCTCATCCTCCCTTGTTCTTTCTGCATCTGTCTCTCACTCACACATAGACACTCTTCCTCCCTCTCTTTGTCTGGATGTCACGTGGCTAACTGACTCTGGTTTCTGTCTCTCAAATGATTTAATTGGATGCAAACTCAGGAGCAGGGACATCAATATGTTACTATATCTGCCATAAAGAAGAGCCATTAGTCAATACTTTGCCCTCCACATGCTGAAGGCTTTTGTCAGACCTAATTACCCAGTGCTGTATTCAGTGGAGCTTTACCAGTGGGGAACTGGGACTCCTGTGGGATCTGCTTAGGATCACAGTTCACTCGCAGTGTATACAGCGTAGTCAGAAAGTTCACAAAAGCAAATATCACTCACTACTCTCTTTCATTAAATGCAAACAGTTAAATGACTACAGCCTTGACAGGTGCAGATTTGGAGCTCCCTGGATTTGGACCAGTTTGATCTCAAACATGGAATATCAGTTGCACATTACATCATAAAAATAATAATAAATCTGTTATTTTTTGAGTCACCGTCCAAATTTAAGACGTAAAATGTTTAAACGAATGCATTAAAATCACAATATTTGGCATACAGTTTATTTAGTTTACCAAATGAGGCAACAAAAAGTAGAATTCTGGCACGAGTTTACACTTAAATGATAGGTTTATTACATTCAGGTAAACTATTATAACAAGAAAAGCAGGCAGTTTTATTCTTGAGACTGCAGTATGTTAGATTACATCAAAACAAAGAAGATGTTAGATTTTTTTAATAATTAGAAAAAAGCCTGAGGTTGTGAGAAGATAATAATAGCATAAGTAAAATATGGGAATAAATTATTAATACAAACTGAAAGACTGGTTTATTATCATTAAAAAAATGGAAAAAAGAAACTGGATAAGCTTGTAAAATAAAGCACTACAATGTGTGTAACATGGACAACATTATTGGTATCCCTCTGTTAATTAAAGGAAAACAAAAATCTACAATTAACATTTTTATTTAATAGAATCTTCTTTAAATATTCTTTAAAAAGAACTAAAATTGTATATATATATTGATCAATCTTTGGTCTTTTTGTTGTTTGTGTTGCTCTTCTTTGACACAGACGGAACTTTCTGATAATGTGGGAGCACATTTTGCTCCAGAGTGCATCATCCATTAAAAAATATATCTTGTTTCATTCTTTTTTTAAATAATTTGGTTTAACAAAAATGTATTCATAAATAAAATAATTTAGTGACGATTGAATGTTTTTCTGTCGTTAACTGTGGGGTACCAACACTTTGCTCTGCACTTCATTAACCTTGTAAAATGTTATATGTGTCCCTATAGGGTGCCTCGTCCAGCCTGGTGGTCAAATTTGCAGACACTGATAAGGAGAGGACCCTGCGCAGGATGCACCAGATGGCGGGCCAGCTCGGCATCTTCAGTCCCATGACCATCCAGTTTGGGGCCTATGGCACCTATTCTCACGCTGTAAGTCTCAGCCCGGCGGGGGAGGAGACGGTGAGCTTAAAAAAATAAACTGTTATGATTTGAGGTTTGAATTCAATCTTTGTTTTTTCCATTAGGTATGCAACTCCTCCAGCAAACAGCTCCTTAATGGATTCACACTGTTACATGGATAGTTAAATTTAGAAATGACTGTAGTTAACAAAAACAAGAATGTGTCAAATGAAGTCGCTAAGCATATATTCTCAGCAGAAATGCATTATTTATATATATATTTTTAAAGTTCATCTGAATGTAAATTGCCAACTGTGTTCCATATTTGATAGATTTTTATTTATGAGCAAAGAAGACCCGTTCACCCTTACCCCTTTCTTTCCCATCCCACTCCACCATATTACATATTCACACATGAAAGTCACAGCCTGAGTTAGAAATCCATGAGAATTTACACTCACATGGTAGCTAACAGCTCACTCTGACAGGTGAGAATCGCCCACTTGCACACAAACTCTCACTAACACCACCGATGCAGAGCCCCCACTTTCTTTCTTTCTTTCTTTTTTTTTTCCTCCCATATACAGCACATATAGCTGTACATAGACTTCAGCATCCTAAACTGATCTCACCACAAAGCCTTTATCTTGTGTCAGTATAATGAGCACAGGGCCAGAACAGTCTTAGTAGCTGTGAAGCAAAGCTGCAGGGCAACACAGATCACTCTGTTCAAAAACAAGGCATGGGCCAAGCAAACAGAGATGTGAGAGTAAACATGCTCTGTTCCTGCGGCTATTTCACCCTCCTTTCCTTTTTCTGTCCTTCCCTCCATCCCACCGCCCCATTCCTCCTTTCACCCCACTGCTCTTTAATCCTACAGCAGATGATGCAACAGCAAGCAGCCCTGATGGCAGCAACACAAGGGTCCTACCTGAACCCCATGGCAGCCATTGCTGCCGCACAAATGCAGCAAATGGCAGCTTTCAATGTCAACGGTCTGGTGGCTACTCCCATGACACCGTCCTCAGGTATTCAACAACAAACACTTTGCTGTCACAGAGGATATTAACGCACTCTCAACTGTAACTGCTGCTTTAAAAAAGTAGGACTTACAGTACATAATAAATTGTGGCAATAAAATAATTCAGGACATTTTTCTTTGAAAGATTCATTTTGGAATAAAAACAAACTGCCATATTTCCTTTAAAAGAGGCGTTGCAGTTTGTAATGCAAGGTGAGAGACAAACCAAATCATTCGCATACATTGTTTGGCAGCTACATTAAAGCCATTCTCCTCTCCTTTGCTTATATATTATCTCTCATTCAAGTTTCTTCTGTCTATCACTCCGTCCTAATGTTTCCCTGACAGGGTGTGCTTTCTGGGAACACAGCCAATCCACTGACTTTGGATGCAGAGTCCTTGGCTTGTACAATATAAGAGCATAGATTTGTGCAAGATAATCCTGGGCTGCAGTCTGAACTATCTTTTTTGGCCCTTGTCAAAAGGAGCTTTGATGGCTCGACAAGCAGGGAGGCCACCTGAAGGCAAGGCCATTGCAGATGTATTATATAAAGTGACTTGAAGCACTACCTGACATTTGTAATCCATAAGCCCCTACATATACTTTAGGAAGCTCTATCAAACATAATCTCACATGACTAAAATGCCTTTCACCTGGATACAAAAACATAAAAATATAAATTCTTTGAGCACAAAAGGCTACTGGCAAGGTGAATATCACTGCAAAACAAAAAGGAGAAAACAACAAAACAAATGGTCCCTGCCTTCATTTTAATACCCTAATTGTGCTTGTGAATTTTTTAGCTTCAATAAATTGAATATGTACCCCAAGTGACAGAATTACACATTTAGATTCATTCTTAGGCGAACCTTCAAGATCACACATTTCTTCGACAAGTGACTCTCTCTGGTACTGTAGGAGATTGTTGTAAACTTTAATGAAAAGCATGCATTGTTCCTACTACTACTCTTTTAAGCTGCATATGCTGCACTTGGCTCTCCTTCATCTCAAAGTCCATACAACATTGACTCACTGGTTGTGTCCTAATTCCCTCACTACTCACTGTTTAGTGCTTTAAATAGGGGCTACACCATTTTGTCCTGAAATATTCCCAGAAGTCCCTGTAAAAAGCTAGTGTGCATCAATGCTCACTTGATTATAGACCAAAATACAGTGTGTTGTTGCAATGTTTAAACTATTTTTTAATAAATTATCCAAGTTTTCATCATAAGATCTATAGAAGAAGAAATAGCCAGTGTCAAATGTTCATATTTATCAGATTTTTACTTCTGCAAATGGATGACAACATATTTTCTGCTTAAAAAACAAAAAAAATTGAGCATGTGTACAAAGTACATGATAAAAAATCCAGCTAACATAGTCTTTGAGGGGTTAGGGAGTACTGAGGGAATTCAGAAAAAAAGAAATACACGCTGACCGTTACTTGCAACACGTTTAGACAAAGATCACATATCCCAAAAAGTCACCGCTTGGTGACCTAAATGCAAGTTTTTCAGTAAATTCGGCAGGTGGCCACATGGTGACATTTGAAAACTGGAGCCAGGAGTTCCATTTTTACATGCCACACTATGGCTGTGGAGGTTTTAGGAAAAAGTTAAAATTTTACGCAGACAGGACAATTTTTCTGTAAAAGTTGGCATCGGTCTGTGGCCAACTGGGAACATTTCAAAGTCGCGCAGTGGCAGTCCAGGGACTGACAGGGCTGACACCATAAAAAAATTGGGCGACAGGGATGACGCCATAAAAAATTGGGCGACAGCTGGGCAAGACGGAGGAAGGTGGCAGTCGGGTCGCCAGATGGCAGCAGCTCTGACTGTATGATATGTAAGTGTCTCCGCATGGCGGTCGTCCACATCAAGTGCCACTGACCACCATAAAAAAGGGGGCCGTTCTGCATGCCTGTCAGCTGCCTGACGGCCGCTTGACCGCCACCTGATGGCCGCTTGACCGCCACCTGATAGCCGCTTGACTGCCGCCTAACTGCCACCTGATTGCCACTGTTTACATTCATGGTCATGCTATTTTCAAAAAAATGGGGTTGCGGCATGAAATCTTGAAGATTCTGCCGATGTCTCCCCAGCGCACAGTGGCAGATGTATTTGTGACCGTAGCATTAGGGAGTAATGAGAGTATTTGAACAATGCCAATAAGATTACTTCCTGCATGTTTACAGAGTCAGAGCAAGATTTTTTAAAGTGGTATTAAATATTTGCAACAACACACATTACTTTGTCTCTTGTGTGAGTAATTTGTACTCACAATGTTATTAAAATCAACAGAAATACTACATTTCCAGAGTGTCAATTGCTCATCTAGTATGAACAACCTACCACTTTCTACATTTCATTTGCTAACATAAAATGGAACTGTATGGGAATCAGCAAACTATTTGTACACAGTTTAGTTTTTCTATAGGTAAACAAGGGATATTTCCTGTTTGTTTAACACATGATCTATCTGCAGGCACCAGCACACCCCCAGGCATCTCTGCTACTGCCGTGCCCAGCATAGCCACTCCTATCGGGGTCAATGGATTCAGTGCCCTCCCGCCTCAGAGCAATGGCCAGCCTACATCTGAGCCCATCTACACCAATGGCATTCATCCTTACCCAGGTGAAACGTTTACTAGGGGATATCAGAGATCCATCAGGGATGTGGTAACTGTTGCTTTTACTCTGAAAATTTGAGCTGCTATTATTGGTACCAAAGATCTGAAGAGAACTACAGCCTAATTGTCACAATGCAGAGTAGACTGACACATTGTGACAATTTTACTATAAATATTACAACTGAGAGGGAGAAAAGAGTAATTTTTACTTAACTTTTGGTAATATCTTCTTCTGATTTGGTGTCTCCTGGGATGCCGTTTGTTGAGGTTCAACAGGGTCTTTGACACACTTGTGAGAAACCTGGCCTTGAATCATGATGAATCTATCAGTTTACACATGACTCAATTATAGTTTATTTGACGTGTGTCAGCCCAACCCCTAGCTTCTTAATGTTGTCTAAGACTGATTCCTGAAGAATTGACAGACTCACTCCCTATCTCTGCATTATGCAAAGGCAGCTGCAATCGTAATGAACTACAAAGCGGTTTGTTTGGCATGTTGTTAATATTTGATGCAAACATCTGGGGCAAACAGGCATTTTGAAGAACTAAAAGATATGACAACCCAATTTTTTTTTTTTGACTCCTTGTGTGATCTTACCTCCTGTTGTATTTCTTCAGAGCCAGTTTCTGTCTTGCTATTTTCAAGCAAATACAGTGTGCGCATAATAGTCCATCATTTTTGTCACTTATGCCACCATTGTCTTCTTTCTCATTCTTTTTTCCCCATCTCTTTTCCTTCCCTCTACAGCACAGAGTCCAACGGTGACTGACCCTCTTCAGCAGGCTTATGCTGGCGTCCAGCACTACGCAGGTGATCTGTCTCTCCCTCCTTCACTACTTGCTCCCTTCCTCCATCTGTCTCGTTTCTTGTTGCCACTTCCTTTTCTTTGGTAACAGATCTCCGCATCATGATTAGTAGAAATAACCGAATAATCATCCAGACACTTCAGCAACAAAGCTATTGGATTTTTATACCTCAAATTTAAATAATATGGTCTCACACATGCATTTTTAATTTACAAAAGTACAGCTGAAGGTTTAAATTTGCCTTTACCTCATGCACAAGGACTGACAGACATCTCCAATAACCCTTACTTCTTGCCTTTCATCAGCTTTCATCAACACTGTGTTAGTCTCCCTCTGTTGCTTTGTATGTCTGCTTACTTGAACTGCACTCCACTCTCCCTTTGCAGCTCTCTTTGTGTAGTGATCCACCATCCAAATGAGCCTCAGTCATAATGCAATTTATTTATGCAACGTCTACAAGATGCAAATGAACAATGGAATAATGATTTGAGTTTTGTTGTTTTCAAATATGAAAATGGAAATGTGGGAAAAAAAAAAAAAAAAATCACTGGTTCTCCCTTTGCAACAGCAGCCTACCCTGCCGCCTATGCGCCAATCAGCCAAGCGTTCCCCCAGCAACCAACCATCATTCCCCAGCAACAGAGGGAAGGTAAGAGCGAGCAAACGCGCCCACCCAAGATAAAAGGTGATAATTGCCATGTTCCATTCTAATGTAGCTGCACTGCTTTGAATTAGCAATGGAGAGAAAAAGCCGGCTGGGGAAAATGTGACAAAAAGTCTCCCCTTTTAAAGGGAAGAACATTAGCAGTGAGACGGAAAGTTACGCTGTCATTATTCAAAAACTGCACTAATTCAAACTCACAGCGTTGGACTGCTTAATCAGTCCATTACAATGTGTTTAAGTGGTTATAAATATTCATCAGATTAATTAGCTGCATGCATAATAATTTCTTACCATTTCTAGTGTACTTTCATTCTTATGCCACAGCATCAGAGGTAATAAGGCATGGAATATACTTTGATGGTAAATCACTTTTGATTCCATTTGTCAATGTCAGTTTTTCAACCATATGATTATACAGTATGAGGCAGTGTATAGACTTTAAATTGAGCGTTTCCAACCTCCTGAAACAAAAACATTTTTAATCTTATGCATAGTTATAGTGAATGTCACAATGCAGAGAAAAATATCATTTTAAACTTTAGCTTATTTACTAAAATAAAGGGGATTGAAAAAAACTCAAGATTAAACCAATTTCTTATTATTAAAAAGTAATAGAAAAGACCCACAGAGGACATTATACAAGTCTATGCTTGGTTGATCTAGTGCCTTTCTTGAATTTTATCTTTTCACCTGACTGATGATTTCCCAGTTTGTTTAGACTGTGACCACAGGGTCCAGTCTTCCCAAGCAACCCTGTGCTATCCTATGCATGTGTACATTAAAAGTAGGGTCATCTGGACCCCACAAGACAGCTTACAGAACTTTTTTTTTCAAGAATTTTTATCTTCACTGGTGTCTGTGGCGGACATAAAATCCTGTCCACCATTGTCATGGGAGGGATCACATATCAATATAAGGGTGGGGTCATCTGGACCCCATGAGAAAGCACAAGGTTAATAAGATTTATTTAAACCAGATCACACAAGAAAAATAAACCATGTGCTTTTATTTTCCATTAAAAGTCTGTAATCTGAACACTAAATTGGTCTGTAAGAACAAAACTATCTCTAATATTAATGAAATTAATTAAAATAGTACCTGCCTGTATACATGTATAGAATAATATTCATTAATTTGTTTGTTCAAATAATCATATTTTTCTGTTTTACCTTTTGCCACTCTTTTTTGTAAGATAAAATTAAACACCAATCATTTTTTGATCTATTGTAAAAGTGTTCCCAGTGGTCTTTTAAATATGATCATGTTGTTTTTATTCAAAATCCCAAAAAACTGTCCTTTTCTAGAACATATTTTCTGCAAAGTGGCATTTTTCCATTAAAAATGTATCTCAGAGTTGTGGGCAGGACTGTTGGGCAGTAAGCATTGACCAATAGGAGTAAGCCTGCCCTTATTTCCTATCATCCCTTTGTGCATACACGCTCTCCAACTCGCTTACAGCCCCAACCTAACGTTACCGGCGCAGCAAAAATGGCAAACAATATCGGAGAAATCAAACTGTATAGTTTTGGGCCGGATGCCAGCTGGGATGAGGAAAATGAAGACGTACATGGACCTATTTGTCTACAAGTCAGAATGGATGCAGAAGGCATGCAATTATAGACTTTACATCACATTTAAAAGCTTTTTTTAACGACATTTTTTCATCTCCCCCTGATTAACAGCAACTTGTATACAGAAATACTCAGTATCTTAATTTGCTTAATATATGTCCCCTATAATCAGACAAAATGCTACAAGAACATGCTAAGATAAACAAAAACATATTTTTTAAAAACAACTTAATAGACTTGGACATTTATGTAACAAATACAATGTTCAACAAACACCTAAAGTTAATTAAGCCAATAAGTTTGTTTTGTGTTTATCAACCTGAACAGATTGCTACAATAGAATCTTATTAAACAGAGGCAGCAAACAGAAATAAGTCTTAGCTTCTTACTGTTATAAAAAAAAAAAAAAAAAAATCTCTGCCAACTTGTGTCTGTGTGTGTGTGTCCTCAGCCCTGCTGAGGCATAACGGCACTACAGCCAGCTAACACTGCAGTCCTCTTATCAGCCTTCTCACCAGACCCAAGCTCATCTTGTCATGCTATCAGCCCGAGCAATGAGACAGGAGAGAAAGCTAGCCAGACAGCCAGCTCCAAGCTTACTGTCCTCGAGTCCATCACGTCCCTCTCTCTGCCTCCTCCCCGTGCCCATGGTTTACTCTCTCCCTCTCCCTTTGACTGCCTCCAGTTCATTTCTGCCTTTATCCAGATTGGCCTGTACAATACGTGGCAGCCAGCTCAAGGAGTGTGGAGGGATGGAGAGAGATTGGAAGACAGTCCTACTTTCTCCCAGAAATTGGAACAAAAACTCTGCTTACATCTTAATGTGTGATCTGTTTCCTGGCCCAGCCTCTTAATGTCTCAATAGCTATCTAACATTTGGCAGGTTGTTGTTTCAGCCGGCATATTTGTGAAAAATAGTCAAATGTGAGGGTATAAGTCAAATCTGGGGAAATGTTGCATTTCTGTTTGTCAAATGATGTAAGAATTGAAATATGCTGTATTTTAGATCTGCTCACGATAGAAATGCTAAAATGATGAGTTATGACAAACCAGATCATTTGGGTTTTCCCTCATTCTCTTCTAGATTCATAGTCATCACCTGAGTAACAAGGGTCAGTGTGTGTCACCCCGGGCATCTCCTGTTTACGTTCCCATATAACCCCCCTGTTGTCTCTGTCACCTCACCAGGGCCAGAAGGTTGCAACCTGTTTATTTACCACCTGCCCCAGGAGTTTGGAGACGCTGAGCTCATGCAAATGTTCCTACCTTTTGGCAACGTCATCTCAGCCAAAGTCTTTGTGGACAGAGCAACCAATCAGAGCAAATGTTTTGGTGAGTCAATACAAAAAAAAAGATACTTTTGTATTTGGCACTCCTTTCCTTTCTTTTCTTTTACGCAATTACTGTTATGCCTTTAGTCCAACTGTGAGTCCTAATCGAGGTGTAATTAACATTTTCAAAGTGGTGTTGCATGCCACTGCACAAGGGGGGTAAGAGGGGAAATTAATGAGCAATAGTCCCTGGTTTTATTGCATAATGAGAAAGCAAGCAGCAAAGTCTGATTCTGATGAATGAAGCCAAGTGCCAAAAACTGGAATTCCTTAAATTGGGGGTTTGGGAGTCCAAGTATGAAAAAAAAACAAAGCAAAAAAAAAAAGTGAAATCTCAAAAATAGACTCATTGGGTGAAATGCCCCAAATTTGTGAGCGATAAACACATATTTGACTTATGGCTATTGCATTACTGAATTAAATAAGTTGTTTGAATGCATTTAAAGTTATTCATGCAAACAGGTAAAGATACTTCAATCCAAACCAAGCCATGACATTTAATGTTTGACAGCAAAAACACATGCAGAGAAAGGGAAAACTATGGAAGAGGAAGCAGCAGACAATGCATGACAACACATTTTCTATATATGTGTGTGTGTGTGTGTGTGTGTGCTTCTGGGTTTTTCTTTTATTTTTTTTGTCTTTAGCAATAGGTGGTCCAAAAACTTTAAATTACAAACAAATGCTTTGGCAGGGGGGGTTAGAAGTAACAAAACCCACTTGATTAGAGTTAGTACGAGTGGAATCCACAGACTTAAAGCGATAATAGCAGACGGCTGTGGACTTTTCTGTTGATTCACTTGGACAGCTGCACTCAAGAGACCCACTCTGTTTTTTTTTTTGTTTTTTTTTTCTAATTTGGTAGATCTGCAAAGTTCTTGCTTTTTCCCCCACTCCTCTTCCATCCATTCATGTCAGACAAGGTTCCTTTTTTTCACTTAAAACACGTGCGCTCTTCGAAACAATCCATCTTACTTACAACCCTCAAGGGTTAAAAAGGGATGAGTACAGGGTCAACGAGGGGGTGACCTTATCTGTCCCATGTTTCTTTTTGAGACCTTGTAATTAGGATGTTTTAAAAAAATGGAGTTTAACCCTTTAACACCGGAGCCTTATCTGCAGAGTTTGAACTTTAAGCTAATATTTTCCAACCAACAGTTGTATTAAATATTCTACAAGAAGGTGAGACAACATGATCGCTTAGGACCTAAACTAAGTATCCAATTGGTGAGCAGAATAACCAGCTGACACCAGTTTGTGTTCTGGTGTCCGTTCTTTTATCTTCTCACTTCTATCTCACATTCAGCCACTGTTAATTACTTTTGATATTTTCAGGTAGCCGCAATACAACCGTCATTAACTTTGAGTATTAATTTACTTTAGTATTACTTGTCTCATGTGCTGCAGCAGCCATTTTGCTTCACCAGTGTCCCTTTTAATTTGTGTTCTATAGTTGTGTTTCTATCCTTAGGTAATAATTAATACAATTTTCTTTAGAAAAATTGCTTACTTTAGTTTTTACAGGTGCTTTTTTAAGATACTATTTTCTTAGGAAGGGTTAAATACATTTAGGAGTTTTGCAAATACAGTAAACATCATTATTTGAATTTAGCCAGATGGCAACAAGTTTAAATTGAATCCAAAAAGAAAAAACAGAAGAGTAATACATGAGAATCAATTGCTGCTGTCTGTCAGTCTTTGAGAATCAATTGCTGCTGTCTGTCAGTCTTGGAAAAATCTAAAATGATTTTCAGCAATGTCACTTTGTGCTCTTTGGAAGACTGTGAAAGTCGTATCTATCATAGAAAAGTTGATGTTCATTGAGATGCAGTTAGTCTATAGACCGCAGGTTTGCTTTGTCAGAAGACGAGAACCTTCCTTTCTATTAAAGTGGACTTTGATATACAAAGTTGCTTTGGAACAACTCACAAGACTTCAGAAATGGAAAGCTAACACAAGAAACCAATATGAAAAGGTTTGCACAGCACAAAGCCTCATTTTGGCTAAATGTAAAAAGCTTTTTATCGTGACAATATCAAGTTCAGCTTTGGTAGAATAATGTTGCGTTGGTTTGCTTCAATGGAATATAAAGTCCCACTTGTTCTCTCCATATGACCCATTCCCTGAGAGAGATGTGAGCTGCAGCCTCGATCCAACAACCCAATCCAGCTCTTGCGGCTAATTGTCAAAAAGAACCAATATTCAGTTTTTGGTGTTGTCTCCACACGGATTTAAATCCCTTGTGTTGACGTGTCACTGCGGACAGTCGACCGATCAACTTCTATGCAGTTTTTATTTCTTTTCTTAAACTATTAATATCTCAGAAAAAAAAAAACCTACAATTTCTTTACAAAAAAAAACATAATTGGCTGCAAAAGTATAATTACATTCTTGAAAAATTCTAGTCAACACCTCAACCCAACGTGAGTGGTATTTTAGGACCCTATTAGTTAAGCCATAAATCACACATCATACAAATGTAGTTTTGTTCATATTAAATTGACATTTTTTTTAAACTTCCAGATAAAACGGTTGATTAATTTGATTCTTTTTTACTGTCACTAATGTGACTTCATATTCTTTAGCTAAAGTAAGTTGTATTTTCTAGATTTTGATGTAAAAATACACAAAATAGCAAATAAACAAACAAGTCTATCAATTATGCAATGTTAACGAAAAATCAACGTACACATTTTTAAACAAATCTTGTCACATTTTGAACTAATGACCAAATCTGCAGCATTTTTTTTTTTACAAAATGAATGATCTTTGAACTTACCTAAAGTTCATGCATCGTGAGCATATTTTTAAGACGTTTTAATTTTTAAATCTATGTAAATGCAATAAAAAATAGCAACAGAAGAAAATGGAATTTTAGACCCAACTTACTAGTGAGTTTTGCTATTTTGGGTCATTTGTGTGGCCCTTGAGGGCACCAGGTTGGTGACCCCTGGTCTAGACGCTGCTGTCTACCATCTGTCTGCAGTGTAATACTCCAAGTTCCTGATTTCCTACAGCAGAAGCACTTTACACAACATAGGAAGGAGAAAAAAAAATCCACATTCTTTTAAGTTTACCCCAGATCTCGATGGACAAAACATTAGACTTAATCCCCTGAGTTCAGTCACTCAATATTGACTTAAAAAGTGATCAAAGCCTACCCTGTTCAGTGGAATTAGCTGGAATGATCATGAAAGTAAATTTCAAAAGGTCTTTGGAGAATAGGATAGCACACACAGTAAGTAATATTGCTTTTCATATTCAAGGAAAATGGCTTTCACTGCCAATGTGCCTTAAAAGCTGCTGAAAATGTGGTCCATTTCTTTATGGTGTTCATGTCAGCGGGGGCGTTTAGCATTTTCTGTCTATTTAACTGTAAGACACAGAAGGTCAGTGCTTGTGGTATCAATTTATTCTGCAGATATGCAGAGCTTCATTCATTTGACCCCTTACTGTCATGATGAAACCATACAATAACTAAAGAAGGACATGCAAATGCACTGCTAATGCACGAGAGGATAAAAGAGCCAACACAACTGTTTATGCTACCAGAGCCCCTTCAAAATAGAAATGTCACAAATACATATAATCACTGCAGAATGTTTGTTTTCAAGCTGAGGAAATGTAAGCTGTGCAGCATCTAAGCGGGATTTTTAAAAAGATATTAACATCAGCTCGTTAGTTATGATGCGTCTGTAATCATTAGTTTGGGAGCTTTCAGCGTCCAGTGAATGAATAAATTGCTAAATTAATATCTTCCACTAATTAATGTAACCACAATGGTTGCTGAGAAACCTGATATTGATGTTGATAGAACTTTGACATGGATCGTCCTCGTGAACTTCCAGTGGTACCCATGGAGACCGGTTTCAGGGAATAAGCCCCTCCCATCAGTACTATTCAGAAACAGCTTTAGAAGTGATGTAGAAATAAGGTTTTTGTGGAGACCTTGACAATATTTCTTTCCAGCTTTTCAGTTTCTCAGCTGAGATTTTTTGATACAGATCCAATTCATTTAACTAAAAAACACAGGGAAAATAGAGAGAAATAATAAAGGCAGTGAAGCAGCTGCTCTTCTGTCTAACTATGGAGCTATTAAAATGAAATTGTGTGAACGAGATATAAAACATAATGTCAGAGATGACTAATCGAATGAAATGCCTGAATTGCCTACAAAGCAAATCAGGGCAGTTGAGGGGCAGCACTCTCTGTAGAAGCCATTTATGTTGTTCTCATTAATGTTTTTGAGACATAGTTTGAAGCTGAATGTTAATGAAAGGTTAAAAAGAATGAAAGTTTTTTGAATCGTTTTCTTTTATTTTTTGTTTTACCGTCTCTTTCTCTAAACAGAATGCATGAGGATAAATGGGAAGGCTTATTCCAATGGAGTTTTGCAATCCACACTTGTCATTCAAACAGCAAAAACATAGCCAAATCCTTACAATTCCTGATTCCACGTGTTTGACACCAGCCTTCTTTATTAAGTTCCACTCCAATCATCTTTTGATCTATTGTAAAAGCTTTCCTTTTTTAAAGTATTATTACCATACTTTTCTGAATATAAGTTTTTTTTGCATAATTTGGCCCGGGGTGCGACTTCTACTCAGGACCGTTTTATATGTGATTTAAAAAAAAAATGAAAAAATAAATAAATGGCTAATATATTAGCCACATATATATATATATGCATGTTATTTTCTGACCAACAACTGCTAGACGGCTCTTCAGGTCTGTATTTGCTACTAACAGCAACGCATAAGAATAAATGCCATCCAAAACAAGCATGGACGAGAATCTGATCGTTCTCCTCTTAAACTTTATGATATTTTTCTTATTTGCATCAAGATATTATTTTATTTTATTTTTTTTCCCTCCTCTGACTATTGTGGGACAGTAAGTCATCAGCTCCTGCAGTAGATGGTGAACTGTACTGGGGAAAAAAAAAATTGTTCAGAACAGAAGCATTTCATTTTTCTCCCAAAAGTGTGACATATATTTGTTGTTTTTTTTTTTTTTTTCTTCTTTCTGATGCTTTTTTTTTCTTTTTTCGCTGCATTAAAATGTAACCACTGTATTGTGGACATGACTATTGGCACGGAGAAAGCTTGCCTCCAATTCCAGTCATATTCTCTCCCACTAGCTTACAGCCCCTCAAAACCCGAAGCTAACATTAGCAGTACAACAAAAATGGCGAGCAGTATCAGAGATATCCAGACAAGATATTTCCAAATTCTTTCCCTATTCACTATATCGTGCACCATATAGTTTGTTTGCCATTTGTAGTACTTTTCACATCTACAATTCCAAAACTGAGTCCACTAGAAATCCCCCTAGAAGTCTTTGCGGAAAACTAACATACATTCACTACATTAGCGAATATAGACCACAATGCATTGCAGTCGAACAATTTTTGTAAAAAAATGAACCATCCGCATTGTCATTATCAAAACACACTGGATTCACAGATAGACGTTGTAAAATATTCGCACTGATTCAATTTTCATTTCATGGAATCAGTGACGTCATAACCTGTGTTTAGAAAAACAGAAGAAAAGTAGTGAGCATGGTGTCCGAATTGCTTTTAGAATCCAAGGCACTAGATTGTCCTGCACTATATATATATATGTTTTTTTTAGTAGTTAGGGATTATGGTAGGAATTTGGACATAGCCATATAGTTTTGAGCCAGATGGTAGCTTAGACAAGGAAAATGAAAATAGATCTAGTCTTCTACAAGGGGATTTATCAGAATGGGGCGGAGTAAGGAACAGCTTGTGACCCGCCAATTTTAGCTTCTACGTCATTGCCACAATCTTTTTCAACCGGCATGTTTTTCATCTGCTCCTGATTTACAATGATTTGAATAAAACCCTACTCAGGAATGCAAATTTATGCTTAATTTTCTTTATATATATGTCATTCATCATGAAAATGCCACAAGAACGTTAAAAGCACCAAAAACACAATTTTCTTTTGAGTGGGTCTTTAAAAAGTTTGATGGTAATCGCACTACTTTGCAGAATTTGAAACATTTTTTAGGTTTGATGCAAAATTTTGACACTTTGCAGCTTCAGGATATTTCTTTCAGTTTGAAATTAGCATTTTCAAGCTTTGCAGGCACTATTGCAATTTTTAGAGCATAGAAAAAAACAAATCTGTCATCTATATGGATGAATAATATGGTTATACAAAAAGCTTTATTTAGGAAAATTACATTGTAAATAGTTTATTTTGCTAATGTGCTTTTCACATCCAGAAATGTTTTTAAAAGTAAATTAAGTTTTTTTTTTCTTTTTTTGTTGTTTCTTTAACCAAAAGTTTACACTTTGTTTTCTCCCCTCTGCCCTTTGACCCTCAGAATCACCTTTTCCGTAGGTGCATGTAAACGTGGGGTATGGGGATTCATTAAAGCAAGTGAGTGTGTGCAGCTGTGTGTGTGAACAGGATCAGTACCAACAGACAGGGCCCTTCCTGCTCAGTTTGTTTAAAAGGTTTGTAAAAGCATCAGCCTTATCTCACCCGTACTGACAAAAGCCTGCCCTCTCTCCCCAAATTAAATTGGACCTATAGCGCTGTGATCAAATCAGCTGGCAGGCGGAAAACTCTGCCTGTCAATCACAGAGGTGTCTGATAAGAGCAGGCAAGGAGTCCCGGTGGGGAAAGCTGTGGGCTCATTCTGCCTCAACACCCAGGTGATTACTGAGAGCAGCAGGCACCTCCGTCCTGCACACCTTGCTCCAAGCATCTCATCACGACCCCCTGCCCTTTGCTCTTTACTTAGATACATGCTCAGTCACACACACAAATTACAAACACACTTTCACATGAATAAACTGTCCCTGCATTCCCTGTTCTGGGATCCCTCAAACACTGGGGTAACATTTGCAAACATGGCTTTGCTTTGAAAACGTACCCCTACTTTAATTCATTTTTCCTTTCTCTAATCTTTAAGCAGCTATTGTCTTTCTGTTTCTTTGTTCAAGTTAAACTGGGTAACTAATACCTCTTCTTTGTTTGAATTTTAATATCGAAGTTATTAGCCTTTGTCTTGGTGTGTCTTATCTTTTTAATTCATAAAGTTTCAATTAATCCACTGAAAAGAGAAAAACAGAGAGCCATTGTTGTGTCATTGTTGGCACTAAAAGGATTTTTTTCTCTTGTCTTCTTTCATTTTCTGTGTTTTCTTCATGTGTCTACCCCACTCCCCCATTGTGTCCATTTTCTCCCTTCATGCCTCCTCTCTTTCCTGTTCTGTGGTCTTATGTCAGGCTTTGTAAGTTTTGATAACCCATCCAGTGCTCAAGCCGCTATCCAGGCGATGAATGGCTTTCAGATAGGCATGAAGAGGCTGAAGGTGCAGCTAAAGCGGCCAAAGGATGCCAACCGACCTTATTGACTCGTCTGCTATCCGTACCCAGGTACAGTTACACACGTCCCATAAGAAATACCTCAAATGGTGAACTTCACTCAAAAAAGTGAATTTACTTTGTCCTGTCACAACACTGTCTGAATGTTCAGTGCATTAAACATTTGTATAAACGCATGCAAAAACATTCATTGCACAATATTTTCTTATTCTGAACCTTAAATGGCAATTCTTTATTTTCACTATTACATACATTTATAATTTCTGGATTGGTTCAAATTAAATAAATATACTGTATATATTTCTAGAACAATTGTAAAACTTAATCTGTACGTATTTCAATATCCACAGTCGTGAAAAAAAGGGGAATTTATAATAGTAGTTTTTGAGTTAAAATAAATACATATTTTTATATTTCTGAATAATGCTTCTAAATGACCTGATCATGATCTGACTATTTAAAACGAATACAAGCAAATTTAAAACAAGCATAGAAAACTGTATTTTTTAGCGTCTTCTTGAGTTAACTGACCAAAAGTTTGTGCAATCCTGATAAGTAAATGTGTTTGTGTTGCAGTCACAGTCCATACTTTATGCAGTTTGTTTCTTCATAATGGGCCTATGCTAATAAATACATAATATATTTTAGATTTTGACCATATCCTATCTTTCTTTCTGTCTTTGGAGACTGTTTTTATTCTTAAACTTCGAAACGTCATTACAGATTACAATGCAAAATGTCGGTCACAAAATGCTATCCTTATTACACAATCAGCAACAGGTCTGCTCTTGTTCAATTCAGACACTAATTCACAAGCAATACAAGGTCTCTAAAAGACAGCTTTGCTACTGTAAATTAAAAAAACATCCTATTTACCAGTTGTAAAGTTCAAGTGACCACTCATGTGGAAAACAATATGGTCTTTCCTTCCCATCAAGGATATCTCATTTCCTCCTCTTTGGATGTATTTACTCCTTTAGCAGAAACCCAGTGAGTGTTTGAACCATGTTATATTGTGTGATGCCTTCCTTTTTTGCAGTTTTCTCATGTTAGTTCCAGAATGTCCCAATCCCAGAAAACGTCCCAGTTTGGACGAAAACATTAATACATGCTCTCATGTAACAACACTATCTTCTTCCGCTGTTTGTCAGTAGTAAGAGATCTGGTTGGTTCCTCCACAGGTATAGGTATTTGAACCTCGGGGATTCCCATCGACTAATAGCAGAGATATTTATGAATAATGCACTTGATTATAGTGTTTCATGCACACCATCCCTATTTGCATTTTTAACCCCATCGTCATGCTCCAATTTATGTGAAAGGCATCTGAGAGTTTTGTAAAGGCTCTAGTCTGCTTCCATTCAGGGTCTGTCCCTATCCTGCTATAATCATGCCCTCTGGAGAGAACTGATATCTGTTATACCTTCAGTCTACTAGACCTGTCTAGGATATCAGAAATGAGTCCTAATCTTTTTTTCTTGAACTTTTGCTGCCCCAAAAACACATAGGATTTGTGTTGTTTCATCCAAGACATTAATTGATATTATTTCTTGTCTTAACATCAGTGAATCTAAATGCCAGTTGCATCTATCTAGAACAGGGGTCTGCAACCTTTAGGACTAAAAAACCCATTTAAGTAAGTTTCTCATTGACCAAAACTCAGTGAGAGCTGTTAAGTCCCAACTGCCTGTTTAGAACATCCACAAGTCATTTATGGTTTTATGGCAATAAAGTCATTCATTTGTACAACGTAGCTTTTAAATATGACAATTATTGAATTAATTTTTTTTTAAATATTTTTTCTATATAATTGTTTTTTTTCCATTGGACAACAGGAACAGGTTCCTTTCAAAATAAAATACACCCTGTATCACATAAGATCTTACAGCAGATTTACTTGAATTAATTATGCAAGAAAGTCACCTTAAACATGACAAGATTGGTGTGGAATCCAAAAAATGCAATAAAATACAATAAAAACGTTGCCCGTGAACAACAACTTGACACTGTTGTGTAGTAGAAGATACAAATCTGTGCTTTAAGATCATTCTATTAATAATCAACTATCATTTTGTTAAACTTTTTGACATACTAAAAATCTAAACAGATATCGTAATTAAATAACACAACCTAACCCATTATTTATTCACATCGATAGCATTTTTCCTTAGGAGCTGCATGTGGTTGCAGACCCCTGATCTAGAACTTTGGCATGTCTAAAATCTACAAGTTGAGCTCCCTTGAAACACATTGACCTTACTTTATTGTTCAAGCCCAATTGGTCCTGTCCAAATAGGATTCCAATATCTCCAAGATATATTGAAGATATTTGTATTATAGGGACTGAATTAGTGGGATTTTCATGATGTGGCTGATGATGGAATAACAGGAAAATTGTCATTAGATACAACTGCCAATGAAGATCTAGATGAAGATTTCAGCTAGATCTGCTCCATCTCAAGTACCATCAGACCATCTCATTGGTGCTTCATAGGGATGCTTACATAAAAGCATAAACTGGTCTCAAGTTCTGTCCTCTACATTCATGTAAAGTTATTATTATAAAGTCTCCAGCATTACAATATTGATGTCTAAGTCAGTTTTGAATTCATTTCAGGGGGTTTATAGAGCTGTTGGTCGATTACACCCATAGAAAAGAATAGAGGGAGGACGCTGACCTTTAGTTGAATTAAAGTGCTGTTTAATTATAGTTTAAGAACTCTGGGTGTCTTGTGCATTAGCAGCTAGTTTCATTGACCTTGTAGACATTTTAAAGGTGCTCATTAATTTTACCATTTGAATAATTCCTGTTTTGGGAAAATTATTGTAGTCATTTTCTAGAATGAGTAGGAATTGGGAGTTATAATATACTTTGATACGGTTTCATCTGTAGGTGGTAAGAGTGCACCTTTAAAATCTCAGCAGAGAAGCTCTTGTCTAGTCTACTGGACTGCAGGTTTATAACCAGAGCTCTGGGTTTTCTAGGTCCTTTGCCTCAGGTGTGTTTCCTTTAAAGACGTCTGTTTTTTTCCTGATGAAAGGCTCAACTCCAGTATTCTTGGAGAATGTTGCTCATTATAGTTGGTGATGTTCATGCTCTAGCAAATCATCTATAGGGATCACTGTAGATGTGGTGCATAGCAGCAGAGTGTTGTCCCAGTACATCTATTATGTAGAACCACATTCACACTTGGGTAAATATCCACATTAGATGTCATGCTTACTAAAGCTTTCCGTTAAAAGTCAGCTGAGTATTTAATATTAAAATTATTTATTATCTGAAAAAAAGTATTTGCTGCGTCATATGCTTCATAAAGAACAAAGTTCTAACAGTAAAAATGGAATCTGTTGTAAACAAAAATATTAAAGATTTTTACAAGTGCATACCTGTTGCTGATCATGTAGTAAAAAAATGACCTTTTCAACCACAGACCTCTGGTTAGAACAATCTAGAAAAGACGTATCATCAGGGTGGTGTTATTAACTAACATTTAGGTAATTGACTATATTTTGTTGCAGTTTTTTTTTTTTTTTTCGTCAGGGAAAAATAAAACAAGTGGATATTAAAAGCATGCTGCGCAGCAGTTCCAAATGTAATTTAGCCTCAGTGCATACGTCGTATAGTGATAATAATGATTATCCCCCTGGTTTATTCTCTCTGTCCCTTTTGTTTCTCTTTTGTAAGACACAATCTCACCATGCACTATCTTCATTTACTTTATTTTTACCCTTAATGAGTCATACCTTTCAGATATAACCACAAAAATATGGTTTATTCAAAGTAGCAATGTCTCTCAATGGACTACTTTGACTGTGGCACATGATTCAAATAATTATCACCCATCTGTTCCAAGGCACAGCTGCCAAAGCTAAAATATAATTGATCCATGCAGTCTGAACTGGTTAGATAACTTTTCATTAAAATAATAAAACTTCTACTTGTCTGTAAATAAAATAGTGATAATACCAATAACTGGTATTGAGTTTCGCTCATTGGAAGCCACAATTTGGCATCTGTAATTGACTTTAAAGCTGTCCAAGTCCGAGGAGTATTTGAAGGGAGCTTTTTGCCCTGCTAATTGCAGGGAAGCATTCAAAGCCGACTTGCCAATAAGACAAAGGAATGGGCTGAATTTGATTTTGGACATAAAAGGACAAAAGAAATGTGTCACAGAAACGCAGAATGACAGGGCAATCACTGACATACACTTGGGAAACCACCAATTACAAATGCCTTTTAACAATATTTTCGTGTCTTGTTCACATGTTTTTGAGTGTGTGTTTCATGTTTTTTTCACCATTTCTGGTCCAGTATCATATTTTTTTTCTGTCTTTCTTCTGTTCTTACTTAATTTTTGCTTTAAAGTTGAATCACAGCAAATGCAGAGACATTTAACACACAAAAAAACGTTTACTTCTGTAAAACTTATAGTGTGGCAAAGTAAGGCAGATCCTTTAAAATGAACTATTTTTAATAGTTTGACATGCATAACTTCTTACGCAATGGCAGACAATTGCTTGAAGTTGAACAGCTTCATTCTCTGGATTCCTGCTAAGCTTCATCATTTTGATGACAAACACTGATGGAACCTGAATGATGAGTTTCTTTTGTGTTTTTTTTTTAGAACCCAAAACTTCAATTTGCAGATAAGCCCTGAAGCTCTGTTTTCCCTTTACTCTGACAATTTGGCTTTGAAGTTAAATTAAAAAACACCATCAGACAGAATTCTCTTCGTCTGGATTCGGGAGTTCTTTTACTTAAAAATTGCATTTTGTGACTTAAAGATAAACTTCATGCAGAAAGTTAAAAGAAACACTCGATACAAAGCCACCCTCATCGTAAACAACATAAGGCAAAACCAATTACTACTACAGACAAGACTAGTTTCTGAAATGTTCTGACATAAGGGTTATCTTTGTGAATATATGAGTTCAGCCTTTTACCCTGGGAATGTTGTTAACCTGAGAGAATTTCACCAAAAACACCAAAGCTCAAAATGCTAATTTTCTGTACTGACTATTATTTGTTCTCCTTCCTTTGTTACCTTGCTGTTGGTTTTGTTTCATGGTAATCACCTTGAAAACACCCTTTGATTTGTCAGACAGAGTAAATGAGTATAGAGTACAATCATGAAAGGGGTGATTGGAATTCTGACTTAAAGCAAAGAAAATCCCACTGTTTCCTTTGTTTTTTTTATTTGCACTCCCTACAACCCGGCAACCTGATATGGCCAATCACAGTGTGAGGTGGCCTTTCTCCGCTATAGCCACACACACCCCGACAACTGTCACGGGGCCAAGTTCCCACAGCTGTAAGTTGAACCCATGGTGTCATTTTCTTTGGGATGACGTCATGTGGTGGGACTGTGACTGCGTTGCATGACGTGGCGTTCCGTGATCTCTCTAAACTCTATCTCTTTATATTCTGCCCTCCTTTTATATATATATATATATATCTATAAATATATTTTTACTGTATATTGTATAATGGCAGTCTGTGGAGTGCAGTAATTGATGCCTTCTTGGGTGGTACCTGTAAATGACGTGCTGACTGGTTGATTGGTTATAACTGAAAGTGGCCTCTAACCTGTTGTGCCATTGTACTGTGTGCCCTTGTGATGTTATACTTTTCTCTTGTGCGGTACATGTGTATGGGTGTATTTTCTATCTCTGTATTTCACATTTACATCACTAAACAACTAATTTCTGTTTCAGTAAAGGTAAAATAATAATAATAAAAAAAAACCTTCAAAAATTCCCTTTTTTACTAGCTTTTCTGAAAGTCTCCTGTCCCAAAAGTAGCTTTTGGAATGGAATTTTTGCATTTAAAAAAAAATGAAAAAAGGGTGTGTGTTAAAGAATTAAAAAAAAAACTATATGATCATTGAAAATGTTAAGCTAGCTATGGCCAAGTTGATTAGATGGATTTCTAATAGGTTCAGTCTACAAAAATGAATGTAGGGCACACACTCAGACCCAAATGGTAAAAAGTGTTGTTGTTGTATTTCAGGATATACAGTAATTTTAATTAGATCCTAGGATTTTGATAATTTCCCTAGTAGGTCTTTGTGTTTTACTTTATTGAACTAGATTTTTTTAAACAAAACTACATTGATCAACTTAATTGATAAGAGAAAGGGGTATGTCTGAATTCCCTCACTATATAGTGCGTTCGCCATTTTGTAATGCGATTAAAATCTATTACAAAATCGAGTGACTTATAAAACACTTTAGATAAGGTGCTGCAAAACACTCAATATAATGTTGACAAAGGTAGTTAATACATCTATTAAGCTTGTAAGCAGTTTATTAATGTGGCGTTCTGGAGGAGTGTCTTCTCTAAAACTGGAAGGTCATGAGTTCAAATCCCAGCCAAATCATACCAAAGACTCTAAAATGGGACCCAGTGCCTCCCAAAATTCCCAAAAGAAACCAGTGTGCTTCGATGTTTACTATATTGGCAAATATAGACCACAATGCATTGCCTTTGAACATTTTTGTGGAAAAAAATGTGTTTTGATGTCATTTTTTAAATAAAGTATCAATGTTTTCATCATCAGAAAACAGTGGAGTCACATATAGACGTAAAATGCTCGTATTGATTAGATTTTCACTTTGTGAAATCGGTGATGTCATACTTGCCGTTAAAACATAAATAAAAAAAGAGTGAGCATGGTGTCCAAATTGCTTTTAAAATCCAGGGTACTAGATTATCCTGTACTATATAGTTTTTTAGTCGTTAGGGATTAAGGTGGGAATTCTGACTTACCCGATTTATTTATGAAATTGCATGAAAAATGGTTGGAGTGTGGGGGAGCCTGATGAAGATTATGATGAACAAAAAATCTCAATCTCACAGAGCTGAAGTGTGAAAATGTTTTTTTTTTTTTGTTTTTTTTTTTTTATAAAAATCTGTTTTTATAAAAAAAAACTAATAAAATGACTTCAGGCCACCATTTGTTTGTAGTTCATGTACAAGAAAACAGCCACAGGACAGGGCGGACCTGTAATTGGTACTCTTAGAGCTATATGTTACTAATGGCTGGGTTGGCTTTGTTACATGAAAGAAATCTGAAATTTAAATTTCAATTCCCCAGTCAGGAAAACAGATCTATTATGAAAAAGTAACAAGCTCATTTATAGGAATGGAAAGGTAGAACAAAGTGTGGCTCGGCTCGCCTTCACATCACAATGTCAAAGCCTTTCATGTTCACTCCCAGAGACTGATTTGCAGTGATTTCATAGCCTTTCTTCACTCATAGCATAGCGTGCAACACATTAGGACTGACAGACTGTAAACAGGATCCTTTTTTGTATAGTATCCACCGCTCAATGGCAGGGATGCATTTAGAAGTAGTCCAGGAAATCAAACCAACCCAGCGGTTGAGCTTTCATGGGGTCCTAATTAGAGGCTGTAATTCAAAATTGTCCCTTTTTTGCACCTTTGCTGTTATTTTCGTTGTAACATGTTTCTTTTCTAGAACTACTTTTTTTATTCTCTTGGCCTTTTGTTGTTTGCTTGTAATGAAATAGAAAAAAAACTGCAACAAGCAGAGAAATGTAGTCAGTTTAAATTAGGCCTTCCTTGGATTAGTTCTGTCACAGTGTAGATGTCTGTTTCATATGGTTTAAACACAAATCTCCCACCCCACCCTTAGCCCACTTATTTCTAGCTGTGATTGACACTTGTTTTTTTTTTTTTTTTTGTTCTCCTCCCCGTCTGTTTCTCATGCTGTTGGCTGTGCCTGTCAGTCTGTGTGATAACTAGCAGCCAGCAACCCTGAGCATGTTTGCCACAGCCTCACTGAATCCACTCACCTTATTCTCCTGTGGTCCTCTGTTTCTCTCTCCTCCTCTTCCTTTCTGTCTCGCAGGATGAAGGGCCACAACACCTTATTTCCACAAGTGCAGTAAAAGTACAAAGACTTCTTGTTCTGCTACATATCATGAAGGAAGGGTGGTCCCTTGATCCTCCTGGAAAGCCGCAGAAAGATTGGGTGACTGAAAGATGGATCCCAGAGTTGATTTATTTTTCTTTTTTTTCCCTTTTTTTTAAATACTACGTTTTTGTTTTTCTTTCTTTGCAAATGCCTCTTTTTTCCTGGTTTGCTTTGGCGTATGTGGAAGAAGATTTTTTGCAGAGACCAACTTTTTGCTGCTGTTTTTTAGACATAATGGGGAAAAAAAAACTTTATAGACTCATTATGCTCAAAGCATGCATACAGACAACCGATATAGATAAACAACCAGAAAATAAACCAAACATAAACAGTTAACAGACAAACAAACACTGGACTACGAAGAAAAAAAAAAAAAAAAAAGAACTTTGTACATGTATAAATACGTGCAAATGCCAACACAAGAACTTAATCAAGGTCATGCGTGTGCACACACTAATACACACCAACACACACACCAGCCTGCTGCCATTTTGGTTTTTGTGCCTACACAGGTGTTGTGCTCTGTGACAGGGCAAGCTCTGGATCAAAGAAGAAAACAAGACGAAGAAGAGACAAGTGGAGAATCCAGGATAATTTACATGCATCATTCCTTAGGAAATAGGGACCAAAGGACTAAACGCTTTTTAAAAGATTATAAATATATAAATATATAAATATATATTTAAAAACTCATACCTTGTAGCTGCAAGTATTACAATTTACTTATAGGGGGAAAAAAATCATTAAATCAATATCCAGTGGCCTACTGTAAGTATAAGTTAAAGAAAATGGAAATATTGTATTAAAAAAAAAATGAAGTGGAATTGTAGTGTAGGGGCTGATCTTTTTGCTCTGGATGCTGATTTAGCAGCAAGTTGTAGAATAGTGTAGTAGACTAGAAAAAAAAAGTAGATTTGCTAACTTTTGCTGTTGTTTAAAAAAAATACTTGAAGTCGTAATGAAAAAAAAGGGGTGGAATGAAGAGGTAAAGGAAGATGCTCAATATCTCTTTGTGTGGAGCAACTCTTTTGGATTGTAAAGGTATCAGCCACTGGATATCTCACTCATAATGATGTACAAGTTACCACACTCTGAGAGCTACAAAGAGACTGTTCTGAAAGAAAAAAAAAGGACAGAAGAAAAAAAAAGACTGAAGTTACAGATGTCTGTGCTGGACGGAGTACAGATGTTTAAGGCTTCTCGCTAGCCTTTGTGTTCATGCGACAATCCACTGTAAAGACCAAGAAAATGGACATTGCTGTCTTTTTCCCTTTTTTCTTTTTATTTAATCTTATTCTGTTGTTTTTATTGAAACCACAACTTGTTAAAAAGATTTGTTAAAGAGAGATGGACAACTGTGAAGCAGTGCTAGAGCGAGGTGACAGTCACTGAAAGTCCCAACTGAATGAACCCAGTTTAAAGATGACTTTTATGTGGCGTTCCTTCAAAAGGAAAAAAGTGTGTCAATCAAGGAGGATGTGCTCGTGACATGCCAAGAGTCCTTCAGTCTTCTGGTGATGCTGCAAAAAATCTGAAATGATAAAATGTTTATCTTGTCTCTTGGCAGTTAAAAGTAAACATTCTTTTTTTTTTTCTTTGAATAAAGTCAAATTACCCACATTGGTGGCAAAGGGGAGCTCATTTAGCTCTGCCAAATATAATTTATTCAGACTCCACTGTAAACATGTTCACTGACCTGCTTTCTCCATGTACATAAAGTTTACAGGGAAAAATTATTTAAAAAAAAAAGCCTACAACAGGCAAAACCAAAATTAATTTTACCTCCCACTCAGCTCTCCTGTAGCTCCTCAGACAAAAAAAAATCTATAGCTTGATTCTTTTGCCTTCATTTTGACTGTTTTGAAGCAGGCTCCTCTCGGAAACTAGATCAATATGTTTGGAGTGGGCCTAGAGGGAGGAGCAAAGCTGTTTCAGTCACTATGAGCACTTCTCAGTGTTCTCAGCAGAACACCGGCTCACATCCGTACACCAGTCCTCTGAGCACCAGCAGCTGCCATTAAGAGGCAGGCCAAGGAGGGAAGAAAGGAAGTCAACAGCTTGTCACATATAGAGATCGTTCGTGACTGCTGCTGCTGCTGCTGCTGAGTTGTTGCAGAATAGTTTAAAATAAGAAGCTGGAATCAGGCCTATGGGGACAATAATTATAGATTAAAAAAAATAACATTTAAGGGTGGGACAGTGGGAGCACTTTAGCCAACCGCTCAATCCACTTCCTATTTACAACTGCATCTTTGCTTGATATTCAACTGTGTTTCAAATCAAAGAAGATGGATTGATCAAATATGCCAGCATATTACAGATATTAATACACTGCCTTTGTCATTTAAAAAAGCTGGAGGTCGTGATATCTATCCATTATATCAGCATGCCTATTACCTCCTATCGTTCTGCAGCCATGCCTTTGCAAACCGCAGCTCAACTGTTCACATCTCCCCCCATGGAGCAGCATTTTCAAGCTTGGCCTAATGCCTGCGCTTGCTACCCTTCAATTATCTCCTGCACCATATTAGACATGCTATCTCACCTTTCCCTCTAATCATACTGTAATCATCAGCCTCTATACATTAGCAGCAACCAAGTGAAAAATCACCGGGATAATCACTTGGACCAAATGACGGCAGAGATGGTCCCCTGTATGCACATGGATAACAGAAGGAAGATTAGGGAGAATTATGTTTGTGCCTACTCCCTGGCAAGGCTGCTGACAGCTGACCTGGCACCGATAATACAGCTAAATTTACCCGAAAAATACACTGGAGGAGTGGAACAAAAGCTTCCGTATAATAACAAGGTGTTAATATTGCACCGCAGAATGACATTACCAGGAGATAAAAGAGGACGAAGAGCATAAAAAAAGTATTTTGCTTTCATTTCACTACAAAGGTTGCAGCGGTGGTTGCTCAAAAGTGGGTCAAAAACAGCAATTTTGCTGAAAAAGGCTCAATCCTGTCTAAGCACCTGGTGTGAAGCTTGTGTCCTTGTGATTCTTTTTTCATCACCAAAACTGTATCTCAGCAGTACGCTACAGAGGTCAATCCAATTTTACAAAACTATTTTCTTACACCTTTTTTTTTGCTTTTCTTTTCATCCGTTCTGCACAGCTATAAAGCAGTTTCTCTTCATCAGATATAAAATATGAAAGCACAGCCTTCTAAATTCAAAGTCATATAAATGTTTTTATTTTTTCTGCTGTTGGATAAACTCATGAAAGCAGAAAGTTGTGCAAATTCAAATCCACAGCATCCAAATTCATTACGTCTGTGATGCTGCAGTTATAAATGTGCAAATTAATGTTTTATAAGCAATCAAGTGTCCTGTTCTCGTCTTGGTGACCTCTAAAATACACCCAGTAAGAAGATAACTGAAAGCATGCTCAACTGAACATCTCCGCGTTATATCACATTCTGTACTTGTTCCCACTGCTAATAGCAGGTTCGGTCCCCAGTGAGCCAAAAACCCAGCTTAGCTTAGTACCCTGCTGCCTGGCTTGGCTAATAGTGCAGTGCTCATGTACCATATCTGCTATGCCAGGACTAATTTAGGCAATGTGAAATTAGCACTTCAACACTTTTAACATGGGCATTTTTACTGCCTTAACACCCTGGGGAGGAGGTTGCTAAAGAGACGGGCAAAATAAGCTTCACTGTAATATGATTCTCCTGCTGAAATTAAAAGACAAAGTGATTTTTAAAACTTCTCATTACCCACTTATTTAATGGGTTTCTGCATGCCTTTCCATTAGTTTGTTTTTTCAGTCCCATGTTTTTACCTCCAAATGTTAACCAGCCAACAAACCTGTTGCCAAATGTTTATTTGTCCACTTGCATATATGAAAACTGTTGTAACATTTTTTTTTTGGGGTGAATAATATGTAAATATAATTGTGGAAAAAAAATGTTTAGCACACTGGGCCAAATAATAGTCTGCTGTTGAGCTAAGCAGCTTTGACTGTGGTGAACTAAAAAAGTACATTTGAGTTTAAACTGTTGGGTTTTTTTTCTGTGCAAAATTACAAAAATCTGCCTTCAGAGTAGTCATGTTCAAACCACCTCAGACAGTGGGTGCTTGTATGCATATTACACCCATTTTAAGCTGGCAATACACTGCTCACAAGGATCATCATCCATAGTCGCACATATCCTTTGGGGCTCACGGCCAATTGCAGGACAGAGGAGAGGACTGCTAGAGCATGGATTTCAAACCCCCTGGGTGCATAACATTCACCCTGAAATAGGAGTGATTGTCAAGGAAAGGAAGTGAAATGTAATTGACTGAAAGCGGAGAGATAATTAAAGGAACCTGTTGGACAGGAGGGACGAAATTAATGCCTCTCACTTAATAGCTGCTTTGCGAGAGAACTTTTTCGTCATCTCATTTTGGCGCAGAAAAGATTTTTTGCTGTGGAAATGGGATTTTTTGCATTGGAGAGGGTGGCTGATGATAGTGGAAATGGGCACTGGGTGGTGGGGGTGCTGTGTGCTAAACTGAAACTCCACAAAATCACTCCCAATACTCAGGGCATCAGGCATTATGATGTCATGATTAGTGGAGAGGTTCAGAGCCTTGCCTTACCCCAGATCCGGGAAAAGATGGAGCAGACAAAGAGATGCAAAGCAAGTGTGTAGAGGGGGGGAGCACTGAGCAAATGGAGGTGCTGACAAACCATCTAAATCTGGCTTTTACTTGGAACCATTGCATTCTAAATATGGCAACCAGCCAACAAGGCACAGTTAAGAATTGTGGGACCATAATTGAAAAAAAAAAATAAAAAAGATGGTGGACACTTTTTTAAAATGTATTTCTCAATGTAAATAGTCTTTAATATATAAAAAAACAGGGCAAGGTTGTACAGCTCTTGTGTTGAGAAGTTCAGCTCTGTGGGACAATGATGTCACTGTAAATGTATCCACAGCAGTGCAGGGATTTAGGAGAGTTTTCAGTCTTTTTAAGCCCCTTAGGTTTGGGCTGTGAACAAGCATCCTACAACCCGTAAGCGCTGGAGAACAGCTTAGAGTATCTTACTTAATGTCAGACCTAACCCATGGCCCCAAAGGGATCTGTTAATTAAGATTCAGTGTCCCTGAACACGTCATGAGTTTTCTGCAGAAGATCGCCCGTGCGGCACCTGGATTACCCCAATTTGGCTTGACAAACAGATTTGACGACATTTCTGTTTGACACTGTGGAAAAAGCAATCAAAAGGAAGAGAACTAATAAGAAAACATCAGCTATGATATCCTGTTTTTTTAATTTCCTTGAACGTATCAATGTGAAGAAAGCAGAAGTTGTTTGGCATGTACATAAAACCATTCTGAGGACATGTAGAAACGATGTACGTGCTTTCAGAGAAAAGGGACAAATGAGAGATCAAAATATGGATCCCAGCAGAACCCCTGCTCGCTTGACTCAATCTCCACCGCTCTCTTGACAACGCAGCTGCATTATATCTGTACATACAATATAGCTTATTTTTCAATTCTGTTCGCTATTATTTAAAACCGTAAAATAGATCATGTTCAAACGTTTAAAAGAAAAATAAAAGCATAGCTAATATATTTCAGGAAAAGTACAAAAAATATGAAATAATTTATCGAAAACAGATAAGAGGATTTTATTTCTTGTATACACTGATGTTTAAAAAAATGATTTTTTTTTCTTTCTTTGTCATTGGCTGAAGCTGGGGTAGCCTTTTATTCGGTTGTACTTATTTTTTGTGCACAATCCCTGTGTGAAATCCCCTGTGAATGGAAAAGTTGAGAGATTTTGCTCCTTGAAAGCAGTCACATCGATACAAGAATTAGTAAAGTGCACTGTAAAAGGATGATTGATGGAACCGGTCTATGGATTCAGAAAAAGAAAAAAATCTATTGCACAGCTGACTTCATGTGAATCAGCATTTCTTTACAAAAAGTGACATTTGGGGTTTTTTGAGCTAAAAAAATAATTGAGTGAAAAATATATAACTAAAAATGAGATTTAAGCAAAGAAAAAAACAAAACCTTGATATTACACTGGTATTGGGACCTATCTATGTGGTGATATGTTATTGTTGTCTGCCGTGGTTAAAACTGGTGTCTTTTTTTTTTGGGTAACCACTCACATATCCAAGTCGTATGTTCTGTTCTTGCCTATAGGACATCTCTACCACAGTTTCTTACCTGATGTGACTCCATACACTGAAGACACTGTGCCAGCAGTAGATCACGTTGCTCTTTAGTCAAGTGGGTTTGTTAAAGCATTGAGGGAATTCTGCCTTAAAAACAGCCTGTTTTCTCTGACGGCACTACCTGTGACGAGCGGTAAGTCGCTGTATCCTGGGGATGTCAAACATTTTTTTTTTTTTAAGTCAGTTTTGACCCAAGGCCCATTCTGACACAAACATAGAAGTGGTCATGCGCCTCTGTTTTCTTTGGTTACAAGGACCAAAATGTAAACACACTCAGCTAACTGAGCAGTTTGCTTCAATCAAGTGTTCAATAAGAGCCTTTAAAGTGTTCACAGTTAGTCATAGGTATTTTTGCACCACGGATCTTTGTGTCATGAGCCCTAAAATTCCCAGCTTCCCTGTCTGATTTCATTTCTGTTCGTTCATTCACAATCAATCATGATATATTTAGGTATTTGTAATCATAATGAAATAAATAACCATGTCTTTGTATTATTTTACTTGCATTTTTTTTCTTATCTTTCTGTTTGAAACAGAGATGTAATTTCAATTAGCGTTGGCTCGGGTCCGTTTCCCTAAATCGGGATGATATCTCTCATAGTGCTCCTGAACTCTGTAGTTCTCTAGTTCATTATATTCTACTTAGACTAAAATAAAGCACACTCCTGTAGAAAACGGAGCCTGATGTGTCTTTTCTTATTTCTTCATTTAGCCAGATGAAATAAATCCGAAGGAAGGGATACAAAATCACGATGATGGAGATGAAGTAGTCAGAGTCCTAATGTCACAGGGATTGCAGTGAGAATGCATTCAGGACATGTCATTATATTAATTGAGCTAAGAGTGCTGACCAAAACCGAATACCAAATTAGATAAGACAGTAGAAAACCGTTTAAAAGGGTGAATAATGCATAATAAATTGAAGGGAGATTGGAAGAGGGAGGGGAATAAATTATGAATTGATTAAAGGGAAATGGATATTCAGCTCTTGTCATGTGGAGGTGTTACATTATAAACAATATCAGTTGCAAAGAGTGCAGCTGGTCATTATCTGTAAATAGTCAGCAGGAGGCCAAGTAATTATTCAAAAGTTTACCTCATGTTGAGTTATTGAATAAAACTTTATTATAAGGAAGGTCAGCACTATTTTGTAGCCCAGAGTCTTGTCGGTCTTCATTTATCATTTGATAACTCGTGGCCAACATTAGAGGCTTCGAAGCCAGCTATTGTAACAGAATGAGATATCACAACTGACTTAAAAAAGCCATTGCAAAGGTGTGGAACTAAAACAAATGTGTTTCTTTAGAAATAGCCTCAGAAAACAGCTACAAGTGTCTATTACAGTATTAGGGGAATAAAAACGAGGCTCTGTGACACTAATTGTTTCCAGAAATAGAGTGAGACACTGTAAGAAACATCAGTGACCAAGCTATCCCCAGACACCCAACATAATTTCTTGTTTATTGCCCTCTGCGCTGGCTCTGCACAGCAAGCAGTGACGTGGATACAGATTTATGGTTGCTAAGTTTACAGGTGATAAAAAGACCAGTGATGGTCAGTTGAGTCAGTAATACTCGGCCATTCTCATGCGGACTCCCATGCGGAGTCTCAGGGGATCCTTTCTTATTGTGCAGCAGACACTCTATGATTCCACATGACAAACTGGATTGTTCCTCAAGTGAGTCCTGCTGAATTATTTTGGTCCTTTCGATTGCATCTGGTACCCCTGAGATTTTCCTCTACTGTTGCCTTTGAGCCATAAGCCTCGACAGCCACCGTTGTCGATACTCAATCAGATCTGTAACCCCTAAAGCTGATGAAATGTGCTAACAGGGGTTTGTTTGTTTGTCTCCAGGAAGGAGGGGGGCAAAAGAAAGAAAATGGAACAACAAGACTCTTTTGACAGTTCAATCTTTTCCAATGTTTTGGAGTAAGGGATAATCAAGAAGTATGGATTAGATAGGTGAAAGTTATTACATTTTGCTGGCTTTATCCATGTTTGAGCTCTAGAAAAAAAAGGAGGTCAAATTGCTTAAAACATGGTTTTAGCTATTTCCAGGTTTATCCCAAAGTCTAAGTCCGATCTACGCTGAGTTGCAGTGCACACACGCACACTTCTCTCAGCCTCATTTCATTCTAAGTAGTTTTTCCATTATTTCACGATATCTTTACCCTGCTTTCTAGTGTGTGTTTTGTTTTTTTGATACTGATGACTCGAGTTGTGTTACAACACTATGATATAGACAGAAACACAGAAATGAACTATGGATTTCACTATCACTTTAATTAAAGTCCCACTCCAATCATCCTTTGATCTATTGTAAAATCATTCCCAAAGATCTTCTAGAACACAGAAAACAGTTTCTAGGACATAGTTTTTGCAGAGCGGCAATAGTTCATCAGAAATTCAACTTAGAGTAGTGGGCGGGACTGTTGGCGTGGAGCATTGATGAAAATAGAGGTGGACAAAACAAGGCTGTTACCTCATGTTCCAGTGAAATGAAGTCAATTCAGTTGCCAGTTTTCCAGATATCGTCCGATTTCTCAATTTTGGGACCAGACGATGTTAGTAAGCAGAGATTGGTCCGATAATCTGTCAATCAAATGCCTTGAATGTTTGAGGTGGGGCCAGCTGGCACCACATGTTCTTATTGAGGCATCTGATTGGCCAGTCTATAACTTGAATATCTTGCGGAAACAAAAAAGAAATTAAAATCATGAAAAAAAAAAAAAAAGTTTAGCAAGAACATGTTAAAAAGACACACTGGAGCAAGAAGGGTTATTCTGACAAACAGAATGACAGAGAGCTGTTTATCTTTCAATAGAAGTCTATGGGATTTTTGCAGGGAACTTCAGTTTTGAAACACAAGGGAGGAGGGGATGATCAGTCCAGTTCTCTCTATGTACTATGGCGTGGAGCAACCCTGGGCTCAGACTGCATCCAGTCCAGGTCCAGTGCAGCCATCGGAGCAGCGTAGCTACGGCAGATGACTCACTTTGGCTACGGACAGGCTCTGCTGTCGACCTTATGAGACACGATAGCCAGCCATTTATATAGGAAGTACAACTAAACAAACCCCCATTCTGTCATGAATTTGGATTAAATGACTGATATGACGGTCTACCACAGATTTTGTTACTATGTCAGCAGAAATGACGCAATGTTTACACCACGGGGAAAACATAGCGAGCTGACAACTCATTGATAGCAAGTATGGTAAGTACAGTGGAAAATATGTTTTATTTTGAAACTTTACACTCGCTTGCAGGATTTCTGGTTTAGGTCACTTCATTTGCCCAAAGTTCACCAAAAAGTGCTCCCATATGAGTATTGCATAATTTAAGTAATCTAAAGACTCCGGCAGTTGCATCAGAGCTGGACTGGAAGCAGTGCCAATTTGGGGTAAGCATTGCCTTCATTTCCCATCATCCCTTTGTTTACACCCTCTTCTGCTACCTTACAGCCCCTCAGAACCCCAAGCTAACATTAAGGCTGCAACAAAAATGGTGAGCAATATTGGAACTATCCAGTACTACAGTTTTGAGCCAGATTCCATCTCAGACAAGGTAAACAAAGATGGATCTCTTTGTCTGTGTCGGGAGTCAGTACTCTGTCTCCCCCTCTGGTCACTGGTGGGAGCAGTCATCAGAGTGCTGAATGCACTTCATCTCCCAGCAACCCTAGTGCACAGTTCCTGGGTACTGCTCAACTGACTCTCAGTTGCCAATCACCCACAGGACACGTAAGCACTGCTCAGAGCCTCACTCAGTGCGAAGCATTGTTTGTGAAATGACACTCATCTCTGATTGCCTGCCGCCTGCCCTGACCCTCGACTGGACTCTGACGACTCTAGTCTCTTTGATGCTCCTATGCTAGTGAGTGTCCTTTGCCCGCCTGACCTTGATTTAGCTTTGTGGACTTCTTTCTGTGCTTAGTTCCTCCTAATTCACTAAGTTTTGAATAAAGAAATTCTTTTAATTTTATTTTTATGACCTCAATCATGTGAAAAATGCATCATTCTTATTGGAATGGCTATTTAAATCATATATACAGGGGCTAGCTAAGAAGTAGGTTTTCCGGTAACAAAAAATAAAATGTCAATTAAATTTGATTAAGTAAATGATAATGTTGTTTTTTTTTGTTGTTTTGTTTTTGTTTTTTAAATAAAGTATTTCCTATGTGAATTTATTTAGACTAAATTACCATTTCAATATATTTGCATAATGATACATATTTTTTAACATGGTTTTGTTTTTAAAAATTAGAGATTTCTGACAGAAATCTCCATTCAATTTTCCTTTTTGATCTTATCCAATGTCTCCTCTGAAACAGAACTTTTGCAGGTCATGGTAAATATTTTATTTTGAATATCTCAAACACTTCTAACGCAAAACCTTGCATATACAATATGTTAGTCATCTGAATAAAAATGTTATATTTATGGTTTTTATCATCTTTGAATGCATGCATTTCAAGCCTTGAAGAACAAAAAAAGTCCTATTTAATAAAAATTAAAACTGAAACAATAACTTGTACCAAAAAGAAATATGAATATGTTTTAACACCTCCTATGGACATTTTTCCATTTTCTCTTCACAGCTTTTAATAAAACGATGAAGAGCATATTTGCGTATCTGAATAGATTCTGAAATGGTAAAACTGGGGGTGTTGAGTGTTGCTTCCATCCTTCTTAACATGCAGATTCTTGAATAACAAAAGCTTATAAACCAAATGAAAGTGTGAAGGCGACCTGGGTAAGCAAAGCTGCACAATCCCTTTGATCCTATTACGTATTACAAAAGCTTAATCGATATCTAATCAAGGGGAATACAGCATGCCGTGTCTTACAGCACTCTTTGTTGTCAGAGGTGAGGTTGCTATGGTTACCGGACAGGTGTGGAGAGCTCAGGCTGCAGCCGTATTGATGGAAATTAAGAAGCATTGATGAGACTTGAAGATGCGGGGATTGAAAAGGGAGATAATTAAAGTGAGGGAAGCAGCGGGGGATGCGGGGGAGGAAACAAAAGAGATTTAGGCTGGAGATGTTGCAGACAGGTGGAACTTGGACATGCTGCCGTCTGCCTGCACCATTTACCACCAGAACAGCGGGAGGGGAATCTGCTTAGATTTTACCATCCCAGCCACATGAGCCACACTTAAAGTTATTCTTCAGACATGTTTTCCATCTATAATAACAGGGTTAACATATTAAAAACTGCTTAATTTACAAAGAAATGCCAACTACATAAAATTTGGCTTCAATTTAGAAGACATATTTAAAGAAATCTTAATTAAATGAAACATATTTATTTAAATAAAATAGAATAAATCAACCACAATCAATGCAGCGTTAGGCTTGAGGTCAATAAACTTGATTTTTTTTATGTATGCAGCAGATAATCAGGCACATTTAGATTTGTCTAAAAACTCCAAATTGAGGCAAATAGCAAGGATCTGGCTTGTGTATATTTGCACAGGTAATTCCAATCAAGCTGGTATTTGTGTCAAAATTAAATATGAATACAAATCAGCAGAATTATTTGCACTAAAAATTGAGTATTTGCTATCTGACAACTGGACTAACATGATCAGGAGCTGCCTTGAGGTTCAATACACAGATATGATAAAAGCTCATCTGGCAATAACCATAACATCCTCACAAACATTTTCTGAATTTTTAGAATGTTTGTACTACTTAAATTGTTTTTTTTTTTTTCAAATTTTCAGATAATAATTTTCAAAATAAAGTTACCAATCATGGAGTATGAATACTTTGTTATATCCATAAAACTTCAGAGAAGGGTTTAGGAAATTTTAAAAAGCTAAATAAATTGGGGAAAATATGAAAATAATCATAATTCCTGATTTAAAGAAATATTAAGATACTCTTAAATCTATGCTATAAGCAAATAAATTTACAAATAAATAAAAATTGCTTAAATAATGTTACAATACAATAAATGTACAAGTAAATACAGTTACACAGATATAAATTGGTATTAAGAAATGTTTTTCTATTCTCAATGCATTAGCAAATTAGAAAATATGGCTAAATATGAAGCCCATTCTCTCCTATTTTAAAAATATGACATGGCTGTTATAAAAAAGGACCATATAAAGTATTCAAGGAAGGCAACAGTAGATCTGAGTCATCATAGTCGACCTGGGTAAAGTAAAGATGATGTCACGGTGCTGCACAGACTGTGCTCCAGAGGAAAACTTGTCAAGCGGTGTGTCTGCTCGGTATGTTGCTTAACCCTTAGTTCATCCGAGCGGCAGGAGTCCAGCAAGTTCTGTTCATTCTGACCCTCAGCTCTGCCCAGTCCTACGGCGAGCCGTCTGTCATCACCTGGTTAACACTTGAGATAATAGGTCATTAAAGTTTCCCTTCAATCAATGAGTCCAATCGAGTAATCAAGGCCGAGATTGAATGAACCCAAAGCAGCGTGGTGCCCGGTGGGAGCGAAAAGCCTTTAATCAGTATTGGACAGAGTTTTGCTTTCATCTGCAGCTATATACAGAATTACTCTGCTTTGGTTAGCAACACACAACCGAAAACATTGGTGATTCTTTTCCTCACTTTAGTAGAAAATTACTTTTAAGATGGTAGGGTTTTATGATGCTCAGGCTGTCAAAATCTGTTGAAAAGCAAGTGCATCATTTTAATAAAGTAAGAGCCTCTTTCAATGAGTACTTATTATCCCTCCATCAGTGGTAACTAACTTTAACATCCGTTCCTTTCGAATAAAATGTTTTTATAGGATTCTTGTGAACATGTTTTTATTTCAGATATCAATACTGGAAAATACTTGACTCTTAACATGCATTTTAAGTGATGTTTTTGCTTTTTTAATAATTTACCAAACAACTTCTATTAAATGATGGCACTTTCATTAATTATGTCACAATTAAGAGTCGTTACTTAAACTTGGGCTTCATTCCAAAAAAAAATGAATACAGGTAGACTTTATATCCACCACATCAAACTTGTCCTCCTTATTGCAACTTATGTTGTGTTTTTTGGTGTTTTTAACATGTACTGTATCATTTTTCTCATTATTGAGGATATCAAAAAAAAAAGATTGAAACTCTTCCTGAGTATCACTTAGTTAAATTTCTGTTTTTTTAAAAAGGCCACAAGCTCCCTGCTCCGCTCCATTCTAACGCATCCACTTGCAGACAAATAGACTCATGTATGTCTTCGTTTTCCTCGTCCAAGTTACCATCTGGTTTAGAAATGTACGGTTGGATTGCTCTATGTATTGCTTGTTGTTTTAGTTGGACCTTTAATGTTAGGTTAAGGTTGTAAGGGGCTGTAAACAAAGGGATTATGGGAAATGGGCACAGGTTTACTACCCACCAACAGTCCCAACCACAACGGGAATTTCAGATGAACTATTGCCGCTCTGTAGATACCATGTCCTATAATATGATACAGTTTTTTTATTTTTTTTATTTTGCACAAAAACATCAAAGTAGGGCTGGGTAAAAAATAACATCTCAGATTTTTCATTCCAAAAAATGACTTTAAATTTTAACCGATTTTACTCTCCCTATTTTTATTTTTTTAACAAAAAATGAAAGAGAATATACTTAACAAAAACTAATTTATTTTAACATTTGCAACTAAATGCAAGCTTTAAAAATATTTGTAGAAGAATCAGGTTAAGTACCCCATAAAGAGAAATACTACACGCATTCAGAGCAATTTTGGCACCAATTGCCTTAAAACTGTTTTTTCTGAGTGTGGTTTGATGCTCCAAGTTTGAAGTCTCA
>NC_050514.1:25905471-25910449 GCF_002922805.2 Oryzias melastigma
TTCTCTCTTCTATTTGGCCCGCTAAAGGTTATCTTCTGGCCCGCCAAGTGGTGGCTGAATCAAAATAAATAAATTAAATCATATTATTTACTTTCTCCTTTTAATTCATGACATTCAATAAAAATATTGTATTTAGCCCGCGGACCAGGATCCCATTTAGATTTTGGCACTTTGAGCAAAAAAAGTGTGGGCACCCCTGGTCCAGAACAACAAATTTGAATTAATCGATTAAATGGATTTACCACCCAGCTCTACAGCATAAATAATAGATCAAAAGATTATTGGAGTGGGGCTTTAAAGTCTCTTCTGCCTATAGTTGTTATGTGGTTAACTCTTAATGTCATTTCAAGGTATTGTCAACACAATTGCATGAAATTTGAAAAAGACAAAAATGTTACAGAAAAATTCACAACTAACAATTAACGTCAAAAAAGCTTTTTTTTTTTTTTTCAAGTGGAATCAACAACTTGGTTAAACTGAGTCAAAAGTATATATAGTTTGTCCTTCAACGAATATATATATAAAAAAATTAAAATGAAAATTAAAAGAATGAATAATTCATGAAATAATGTTCTGTTTAAAAGTGTTTTAAGAGAATATAAATTAGTTACTAAAGTTGACTAAATCTTTTAATTAGAGCTTTAAAAACTCCTATTCTTTGCCTATCTTCTTTTTTTTAAGATAACAAAATGTTGACACATTATCACCCCTACAGGTGGAATTTGGCATTGCATGTTTCAAGTGAGCCAGCTCCTGACAGTATGAAAAAGCTGGACAGCGGGGGTGTATTTTTATTCTAGTCAGTATAATTATTTCTGTACTCGAGTCTTATTTATTTATTCATTGCATTCATGTCTCTGCGGAGAATGCTTGTCTGGGATGTTTGAACTGAATAAAGAAGAAAGCTTCTCTTGGGTGGCCAGTAGGGTTGCCAGCGAATTTCCAGCCTGCACTCTCCCTCCTCCCTCTCCTCCTCTCATTGGAGGTGCCATCATTTATAAATCAGCCAAATTACCAGACATTGATAGTTACTGTTGCCAAAATTATATACAATCTTGCACACATGTCTGAAACTGCACATACCGTGCGTTTGTGTCCAAGTACTTGAGTGAGTAGCCAACTCTGCTGACAGCTGAGCTGAGCTGAAGTGAAAGCACGAGGCCCAGCGATGGAGAGAACAGAGAGATCAAGCATTATTATCAAAAACAAGTGTGGTGCTCCCACTGCGGCCTCACAGCTTCTTCCAGTCAAGCTGTTCGTTTGTTCGTTTATTTGTTGTGTCTGTGTGGACGGTCCATCTTCTCTTGAATCAATGCTGCTTTCAGTATTTTAATACTTGAGGGGGAAAGAGACAAGCTGAGGACAAAATGGTGAGATAATAACACAGATAGGGCTGCCACTTATTTCTCATTCTTGCGAGACATTTTATTAGACACTATTCACCACTATTCGAGTAGACGGTCTTTCATTTGTGACCCGCAGCCTCATCCATCTTTATGCGAAGCAAATTAATCATGCCAGGGTCACATTTTAGGAGTGTATTTTGTTCTTACATCATCTCCAAAGAAGTAAAAAGTATCCAGAGATATACTTCACATTCTAAATCAACATCAGTTTAGTCCCAGAGGAATAGTCATGCAGAATGCCAGCAAGGTTTATAAAAAGACATATCACTGCAGGGAAGTTTGCCTAATTCTGTTCTGAGAGTATCTTTCATAAAGAGACATTGTGGCTAGCCTACTAATAGAGCTGTGAGGGGAGAATGATGCAACTCAGAGGCAACACTTTAATTTGCCCTTGGTTTTGCAGAGGCGTCTAGGAACAGCCATTCTGTTCCAAAGCTGATTGGCCCGTTTACCTTTAGACATGGCCAACCATTCGCCTCTGAGGTGTGAGGTAGCTGAATTTAGCAAGTGCTCAATTTTGTTCACTTCTGTTTCTTTTTTGGGCCTGGGTAGGTCGAACAAAGTAGATGCAATCCCTATGGCTAGGAGTGCAATGCCTGAGTGTCTTTTTTTTTTTTTTCTTCTTGCTCACCTTACACTCTTTGCAGCATTGTGGCTTCTTCATTACTTTTCTTGAAACATATAAAGTTCATGCTTTTCAAAAGATGTTTGCATCCCACTTCACCTTTTCCAGAATGCTATTTGTATCTTAGCAACCTGTGCAGCAACAGAAGATCAGAGAAACTACTTATTGACCTGTTGCTATGACTACAGCGGTAGGCAATAAGTCGGAGGATGCATTAACCCTTTCTGATATCGCTGTCTCAATAGATAACAACTTTTTGTGACTAAGTACAGAGTGTGTATGCGTTCTTGCATAAATAAAAATAGATGTGTGACATATATTTTCAAGTGGTGATGAACGCTTTCAACACTGAAGGATGGGTTCAAACTAATATTATTCTTTAATAAATCAATGCTTTCTTTTTTTTTTTTTTTAACCACCTGCCACCCCCCCTTGCATCAATTCATTGAGAGATTTGCATGAGATAATTGTTGGCACCACATCCACTGATGCATTTTTTATTACGTTTCAATTAGGAATTGAATCCAATTAGGGAAGGCATTCCAATCAACAAACAGGAGTCTCCTATCAAAGCCCTGCCTGACAGCGTGGAGAAGGTGGCGAGCTGAAAACCGAGCCAGAGGTCCAGCTATTGTTAGACCGTCTGCGCTTCATCTGACAATGAACTTTTACACAATGACTCAGCAAACAAGCTAACGGGAGAGAAATGATTATTTTGACAACGAGAAACACAGTCCACGCCTCACTCCTTTATTGTTATTCATTTTTTTGTTTGAATGCATTAGGAGCTCAAAGCAATCAGACAAGGCTGCCAACAATTAAAATTTTAAAATTCAATTCCTTTTATTAATAACAAATCATTGAGCATTTTAAGTACTACTTACAAGTAAGCCCCTGTGATTCTTAAATCATTTGAGTCCCACAAGAAATTAAGTCAGTCATGAGGCTGGAGCTGTTTTTCAAATGAATGTGTTTGCTGTGATCATCTAGGAGCCCCGCTATAATCACAAGCTGAAATTTCCTCCCTCAGTACACGACACAATAATAATCAAACACAAACCAAACCCGACTTGACAGGAAAACTCAGGGGTGTGAAGCACCCTTTATATGATTGTGGGAATTTTCTTTCTTATGATGCTGTCATCGCAAAGCTGAGGAAACTGAGGATTTTAATTCCAAAAATGTTTTAAGAAAATGTGATAACATATTAATAACCCTTATATTTTATTTGTCTAGTAATTATCAAATCAGCTGGAAACTTGTCCTAAGGTGCACAGAAGAGAAGCCAGTGCTAGCAGACGCACTGTGCTTTTGATCTCTGAGCAGAGCAGGGCCAAAAAGTGCCAAGTGTTTATGCACGGTGTTACTGCCCCCTAGGGGGAGAGATTGGAGATTATCTAAACTGGGAGCGGCAGATGGCTGTTGCAGCCTCTGTAGCAAATAGCACTCTTTCTATCTACAAACAAGGAAAGTCGTGAGGAGAAAGCGCTCCCATGAGTTTCTGTCACCACTGCACTAATCAGATCAGCAGCGCAGAGCCATGACAGGTTGTACTCACTCGCACTCACAACTGTTACTATTTTTTGCAGCGTTTATGGAACATTTGTGATAGATAGGCAACACTGAATTTCTAGTTTTACAGTCATTTAGAGAATGGTTATTAAATTCAATGATAAAAACAGATTTTTTTAGTATAAAACATAAAAAACTAGCTGCACTATTTTACTTCAACAAAAAACATTTGACACAGAAACTCAGTTTTTCTATATTGTATTTTTAGTTCAAATTTTCCACTCCCCAAACCAAAAACCTCACACAAAGCACACAGTGATTTAAGTCATCATCCGGCCTTTTTCTGCTTGATAGCAAGCTTTTCAAGGAGTAGTAGACCGGCCCATCTTCCCCTTTTTTCCCACTGTCAGTCTTGCAGATGTAGCACAAATACACACAGAGCTGAAGCACACACACACACATAAAGAAACAGACACACCAAGAACCTTTTGCAGCAAATTGAGGTGTGCAGATTGCCCACTTAGACTGTTGCATTATCCTTTCAGTGTTTACTTTCCATTTTCTGCTATCATTTCAGCTCGTCTACTGTGCTCTCTTTGTACATCTGCTCCTGCCGCCTCTGTCAGGTGTGTGCGTGTATTTCCTGTCCTCATTGTCCTGTCTCTTGTCATCCTTTCACCCGTCCCTCATCTCTCTGCCATCATCAAGGACCTGCTGGCCTCCTACGTAGCGCCAGTGGAGAGAAGGGTCTGTATCTCAGCAACGCACCTAGCAACCGTTTCTTGTAACTATGGATTATAACCTGTTGCCAAGGGAGACAGAGATGGGGGATTGATTTTTTATTTGTTTTCTCTCTGTAATAAATTCAAAATTGATTTTTTTAAATTCAATTAAAAATGTATAAATAAAATAAAATGTATTTTAAAAAACCTTTTTTTTTGTCATAATTTTAATTCTTTTTAAGATTGTTTTAAGCTTTTTGTCTTTACAAACTGGTTAAGTTTAAAGATTGGCTACTAATTAATATCACTTTTTAATGGTCTGAAGGAAGCAACATAGACATGTATAAACAAGATAAACAAATATAGAAAATTGAAAAAAAAATCCTAAAATCAAAGTTAAGACGGTAAAAAATGTATTGATCATAACATACACCGTAAAAAGTGGCTTGAATTAACAAAAGCTCTGTAATTTGTTATATTTTCCAGTATTGTTTTTTATCAAATTCAATTTCTGAGTTCAGTAATCCCTCAACTGAAAAGTTTAATTTGATGAAAAGAAAACATTTTTAATGTAACAAATCACAGAGCTTCCCATAATTTATTTACTTTTTTCAGTGTATAGTACATGTCAAGTTAAATTATGAAACATTTCGAACATGTCTTTAACCTACAATATTTATTTTGCACAACTAAAATGTCCTGAACGATTTAGA
>NC_050514.1:25910631-25926785 GCF_002922805.2 Oryzias melastigma
CTGCCCCTTTGGGAGATATCTCATCCAGCAAACAGACTGATTAAAGATGTTCACCCACTCTTCCTTGCAAAATGCCTTGCACACACTGCATGCTTAAGACGCACTGACACATTTCCTCTCTCGCCGTTAACGGTTGTAAACATGTTCCTTTTCCTTAAACGGTTGCCCTCTTTGAACTCATCGTGGAAGCACCACCTTTTTTTTTTTTTTTTAGACTTAAGATGATGGATTTTGGGGTGGGGTGAGGTGATCATCAATCCTGAGCCGTGCACCAGCACTTCTGTGTCAGCCTAACTTTTCTCTTTTTTTTGCTGTCATAAGGGGATTTTTGCTCTCTTTTTCAAACTTATGCAGTCATATCTGAGGGATTTTTCTTTGATATTTCAGATCTTCCACAGTTTCCCTTAACCTCCATTTGTGAATGACATTTCAGACAGTGGAGACGGCAAGCAGGAAGCCGTTTGATATCTTTTCATAGCATTCCTCTTCACTTTGAATCAGTGATAGGCTTCTTTTTAAGGAGTTCCTGGAGTTGCTTGGCAAATTCACTTTCAGTTGCAGAATTAGCTTCAAATTAATATGAAAACAAAAATAAATAAATTATTAATGAGGCTAATTAAACTTGTCTTTAATTAGGCAAATTAATTAAGTTGAGTTAATTAAGTTTTGTAGCTGTGACAATTAAAGTTTCCTAAAATTCTTTGGAGATGCCTCATGATACATTTATTTTTGTATGTAATTTTGCAATAATAATTGATAAAACATATATAGATATATTTTTTGACTGTTAACCTCTTGATGCTTATTGATGCAAATGTCCATCAAACCACTTCAGCTTCAAAGTAGCTTAAATTAGCATATATATGAAAGCAAAAACATACATCGGAAAATTGAATCACTTAACAAAAGTTCTGTTGTTTGTTACATTTAAAATGTCCTTTTCATCAAAATAACATTTTGAGTTGATGACTTACTCAACTCTTTAAAAATTAATATTTTCAAACATAACAAGTTAAATAACTTTTGTTAATTGATCTAATGTTTCAATTTTTACATTTAAAGTGTTTTTTTTTTTCAAAGTTAGGCACATGGTTAAAAGCAGTTATATCTGCATAGAACATTTTCAGAATGCCTTAATTTACCCATATATATATATATTTTAAATGCATAAAATGTACAATATTTGCACAACACTGAAAACCCTGAAAAAGAAATGTATACCAACGTGACCTATGCAGGTCCTTGTGTTTTTTGTTCTATTGCCCACTCTCTGGTGAGTACCTTCGGATGGCTGTACAAACTTTTCATTAAACTAAGTCACTTTTCCCCCCCAATCACCTCTGAGCTAAACTACCACACTCTATGTGGCGTCCAGCAGACCAGCTTGTGGATATGAAAGCCCACAATTCCCTTGCTATCACCTCTCTGGTCTCTTGCAAGTACACTAATGATAGCCTGCCATCAGAGAGCCGCTGGAATGGAGCGGTAATGTTCTTGGAAAGTAGAAGCTGGTGAGCTTGCTGCGGTAGAGAGGCCTGCTCTGCGCGAGGTTTGCTGGCACTCCCTCGGTGTGGATAACCTGCATCCTTCAGCTCCGTGTTAATGGACAGATAGGTTGAACCCTGATGGCTGGGTACGTGTGATAAGAGTCTTGAATTTGATAGAGGGTCTGTACCGTGGACTCCTGCATACATGTATGAAAATATGCACCTTGAAAACACACAAAAAAATGGCCAAAACTATTGAAAGTAAATAATTGAAACATAAAGTCTAAGGAAATTTTAAAAAATGTTTTCTTTGCTTTTTACTCCTATTTCCATGTTTTAAATAATGTTGAACATTAAAAAAAATCATTTATAAAGCAGGAATCATACTTTTTTTTTTTTTTTGTACACGCCTTACATTCAGGAGGGCAAAGAGAAGGCTGAATGTATAAAGTTTAGTGTTTAGACTTCTTTATTTGACACAAAATACAGCCCTAACATAGTGCTTGACATCACAATGAATTACGTAATATGATAATATATTGTAAAGTTTAAGCAAATCCATTTTACCTTTCATCTTTAAGTAGTCTGATTTGTGAAGAAACAGAAAATCAGTCTCAAGTATTTACTGCCATCTAGTGGTTGATCGGAGTAAAACACAAACCATGACACTGGATTACTTTTATAAATGCACACAAATACTTGATTTAAGAATTAATATATAAATAAATAAAAATATGCTTTATTTATAGTTTCTTCAGAACACAGTACTCCAGTTGTGTTCTTTTGTTTTCTAGCATTTCTGGTCAATACGGCCCATGGGTTACATATAGAGATGTAATACACATTCTCACCCCTGGGGGGCAGAACAAATCTACCTACCTAACAAAAGTGGACACAGAACAACCAAAGCACACTCCCGGGAACAAAGGATTAGTTGGTGGCCCAACACAATCAAAAGACTGTTGTATGTAAATCATGTAAATCCACTATGGAAGAGGAGGGTTACGCCAGGCTGATTTCATGCCCAGTTCATCCACTGGAAATAAGCCTTGGGCCAGCAGGCCCCATGTTTGAGTATTTAAATAAAAGAGTGGTCCTGCCCATGTGTTGTTTCTGCACTTTTCACAGAGAGGATTATGCCAGAAGCCAGAATAAAACGTATTGTTGCTAAACATTTTTGTGCGCACAAAACATTTTGGTTTACTGTTGAAAAGTTACAACATGAAACTGGCATATATCTAGTTCTTTGCAGGTCTTATCACCATCATTTTCCAGTTACATAGTCAAATTATGATCAAGGTAACACGCTGCTATTCCAGTCAAGCCATCAGTCACTGTGGGACAATGGGAGCTCTGCGGTTAGGGTGAGTAAGTAGGTAAATAATGTGGAAGAGGAGATAGGGACACAATTAAACTGGCAGATGCAAATACTGGCTGCAAAGGTTGTGTGGAGGAGTGTAAGCCTTCTCAAGCAGCTAATTGATCAATTAAGTAAACACAGACTGCTTCAGGAGGGGCGATGACGTGGGGCTAGAGAATGGATGCAAGATGAGGTGCTGAGGATTCATTTCTGCTAAACTTATGAGCGTGGAAATGATAATACATCAGACTGCATTATGGGCAATGATATTATGAGACGGCACACGTGCATTTAAGAGCCTGAAAACATTTAATCTTTGTTGTAAAAAACAGGCTGTTCATCTTTTTATGTTCAGTTTTAAATTGTCCTCACTAGTGTATTTGGCTCCAACACACAAACACTTTAGAAGTGTAACAACTGTTTGTCTTTATGAGAGGTGTGCAGTCACTGGCTTTGACAGACATGATGAATGTCATTTATGTGGTCACTTGTACTGTTTTTAACGCAATTTTGAGACCACCTAGTATCTGTTCTTACAAGAGGATGTGATACGGTAAAGATTTGTTTCTGTGGGTTGGGTTTACGGTTTTAATTATTTTATTTTTCTTATATGTATTCATTTTTTTTTCTTTTTTCACAATTTAGATTCAATTTAGTAACCTACAAACTTGGTTTACTTAGTAAGTAGTCATGGATGCTTTCCTCTCAGAGCAGTTAAGTCTTATTTTTATTGCCTAACCTGAGATTCTGTTTTTTGGTTTTACCAGACAATATTTTCAGGGTTTATCCTGGTTTAAGTTCTTTAAGTAGTTTTACAGTTTATTGAATGAGCTATTTAAAAGTCCATCTGCTGCCAGATATAGAAATGGGGAATGGTTTGGAAATGGTTCATTTCAAGCAATCAATCAAGGCAAAAAATAATACGAAACAAGAGAAACAACTGAAATATATATCAATTGAGACATATAAAACTTAGGATAATTAGTCATAGACTTGATTGGAAAATACACATACATTCACATACTGTATTAAGTAATTAAATTATTACTCGTAGTCAAAAATAGCCACATTGGCTTTTATAGCCAATATGCAGTGAAACATATTAGATTTGTCAAAAATTATTCAATAAATTGCTTGAAAGGGAAAGTGAGGAAGTAAACTATATAATACCATCCCTGCTTAGCTTTACTAACATTTTTATTTTCTTTATAAAGGATCATTATCTGGTTCTTAACTTCTGATCTGTTATTTATACTTTACAAACACAGATTCAGGCCATTGAAAATCTGTAACTATCAACACATCACATGATAAAACCAAATTTTGATTATGCAGGTAAACCTATCGATATTTCAGAAATCAATCTGACATATCCTGATCAATTATCAAAAATAAGCCTGTATTATCATTGGAAAAAAATATTTTCATGATAGAAAAAAAAACTTTTAACCAAGAGGTAATTCACAAATACTTTTTAAAGATTTTAAAATATCTTGCTGAATAGAGAACCAAAAAATAAATTACTTAATTTGTACCACTTTTAACAAATACATTTTTTTATGCTTGATTAAGGACAGTTTGAATGGATTATTTAAAATTAAAACAAGATATTTAAGAAAAAAAAAGAAAGGTACTAAAGTTCTAATAAATCCTCCATCGAGAGGTTCGATCTGGGATTTGTACCATGTTCATTGTTAAATGGACCAATTAACAGTACCAAACTGTACCTTTTGAAGGCCTCCATTCCATAGAAAAATAGATCTGGACGATTGGGGCTGAACCGCTAGCCACCCGTTGATGGTCGGAAAGTGGTGACGACATTAGAAAGCACCAGTATAGCGCTAAGCTAGCATTTCCATTTTTCTCTTTACGGTAGATCTTCTTTCAAACAACATTAAATTCCTGATATATATGACTTACAAAAAAGTAAAGCAAGAATAAGCAGCTGGATGACCTCCATTGTAGTTGCTGTTCTAGTCATTACCCTACAATGACGCAATGACACGCTAGCGGTCTACACCACTTATGCGCCATAAAAACAAACCGCTCAAGTGGGAGCGAGGCTTAACTGAGTGGAAACGCTCGCCTGAATCAACTGGTTTGTACTGCACCACTCCTTACTGGACCGGACCATATTGGACCACTCAGTAGAAACGAGACTTGTAAAAGTCAACAAGATATATGCATCTTCTTTGTGTTTTGACTGCTCCTTTTAGGGGTCACTACTGTCTAACCCTAATCTCTTCTTTGGTTTTCCTCTAGCCTTCTCTTTTGGTTTACCCAACCTTAGCATAGTTTACCAACATATACACCCTCTTTCCTCTAACTCTGTCCAAGCCATCGTAATCTACATCCCTAAATTTATCTAAAAAAATCATCTAACACAATCTGTTCCTCTGATGTCCTCATTCCTGATCCTATCTATTCTCATCACTCCCAAAGAGAACTTCAACATCTCCTGTTCTGCCACTTATCGCTTTCTCAGAGCTGCTCTCTTAACTAACAACGTGGCTGCTCCCCCCACCATCCTCTACACCTTTCATTTCACTCTTGCTGACACTCTTGTCACACCTGAAACTTTGCTCCACCTGTACCTCTTCACTTCCTTCTCACACATTGTTGTTCTAGACCGTGGACACTAACTACTTAAGCTTTTCCACCTCTGTAACCTCACTGTTCCACTAGAGTTCCTCTCGAGTTCCTCTCGTTTATACACAAATATTCTGTCTGGCTGCAACTGACCTTAAGTCCTATCCTTTTCAGATCAAACCTCCATCTCACTAGATGCTCCTCCACCTGATTCCCGCTCTCACTACACAACACAATGTCATCTGCAAATGTTATGATCCACAAAGATTCCAGTCTAACTTAATTTGTCTGGCAATCACCACAGCAAACAAGATGGAACTCAAAGCTGATTCATGGTGCAGTCCTAATTTCACCTTAAACTTCTCTGTCACACCTACAGCACATCTACCTCCCAATACTCTTTCCCATGACTTTAATCAGTTTCATATCTATGTAGTTTTGATAACTCTGCACATCTCCCTTGTTACACTTCTCCTTTCCTCAGGCATTTTCTCACTCTTCAAAGTCATTTTAAACAGTCCAGTCAGAAACTACTGCCACCTCTCCCAAACATTCCCATAACTCCACAGGGTTAGAACCAGCGGCTTTTCCACTTTTAATCCTCTTCCTCCCCTTCATCACTTTATTTATTACACATATTTGGAACTTCCTGTTCAACACCCCGTGCTCTCAAACAACTTTCATTAGTTCTTCAAAGTTATCCTTCCTTCCTTTTTATGTGCATGAAAGAAGAAATATTAATTACAACCTCCAAAATAAAAACAGACCCTGACAAAAAGTACATCATATAGGGAAGATGTGTCTGTTGTTGAAACTCACAAGCATAATCAGGTTTAAATGGAGGTCATCATTTTAGCTGTTAGCAATTATCAAAGTGCAAATAATTTTGCATTTTGATTTAGAAGACTGTAGATCTGTCAGAATAACCTCAGGCATAGTTATGTGACCTTTTATTTGTACTTGTCTTGTGTCTTACAGTGTCTTGACTAAGCAGAAGCTTGATGCAGACCCAGGTTTAAGCTAAATAAAACAATGTATTTTAAAAGTTTATAAGAATAAACTGGGCTGCACGGTGGCGCGGTGGTTAGCGCGGTGGTTAGCGCTCTTGGCTCACAACAAGAAGGCCCCAGTTCGAATCCCGCCTGGGACCTTTCTGTGTGGAGTTTGCATGTTCTCCCCATGCATGCGTGGGTTTACACCGGGGACCCCGGCTTCCTCCCACCGTCCAAAAACATGCTTCATAGGTTAATTGGTGACTCTAAATTGCCCCTAGGTATGAATGTGGGAGTGAATGGATGTGTGATTGAGGCCCTGCGACAGACTGGCGACCTGTCCAGGGTGAACCCCACCTTCGCCCATCAGTAGCTGGGATAGGCTCCGGCACCCCCGCGACCACGAATGGGAAGAGGCGGCCAAGAAGATGAATGAATGAAAGAATAAACCTCATTGTATTATAGTAAGTTATGTAAATCAACTTTGCGACATAAGCTGTCTAGGTGTATTTTCAGACTGGAAAAATGATTTGTTCTGAACTGAGTCCGCTTAATATGATCCGGATCAAGTAAACCTTGCGCTTGGTCTGTATTCAGACTGGGACCTACCGGCGATTTCTGTTCTGGCCCAAAACTTGTAAACAAAGCTGTGTGATTTAAGACATCTCATTGGCCAGCAGTTACAGGGGCGGATCAAACAAAAGGAGAAAGATGGAGATGCTGCACTTTGCAAATAATTGTCAAGATAGTTTATATATTCAGGCTTTTCGCTGGTCAGTTTTTTTACGACTGTATGTAGGCTAGGTACAAGCAGCGGCTGGGTGGCTCAGTGGGCTAGGTGAAGGGCTGGCACTCAGGAGCCCTGGGATCGATTCCAGGGTTGTCCACTGATCCCCACCCAGATTGGGTCCTTAGGCAAGACCCTTGACGCTGCTGCCTAACTGGGTCCCTGTGCCCCTCAAGTACAGGGTTGTGTCAGGAAGGGCATCCGGCGTAAAAACTCTGCCAAATCACTGATGCGAAACAGTGGGTGCTGTTACGCTGTGGAGACCCCGAAATGGATAAGCCGAAAGTGAACTACATGTAGGCTAGGTACAACACTTTTTACTGAAACTTTTGTGTGGTGTAGGCCTGCTCCAAGGCAGTTACTAGGGACAGTACGAGGCACAGTGAGAAGTGTCCATGACATCTAGATTTTCGGGAAAACAGTGTGAGAAGTAAAGGGTACCATGCTAAAAGTTGTTTTAATGAACCTGCAGTCATCCAACCACATTTTAATGAGTGGCTGTAGCATCGCTGCTCCACGTTTGTCCACTAATCACCAGCTGGTTCAGTTGTTCCGATCCCAGCACAGACCATATTCAGACTAAGGAATTTCAGAGCAAACGGAAGTTCAGTCCGATTGTAAATTAGACAAGATCATCTCAAAAGATGGGTCCGAGAGCAGTTGGTCAGAGTTCACTTGTAAGTATTCAGACAGAAACTTCCGGATTATCGAGGGAAACAAATGTGTACAGTCTGAATTACACCCTAACTTTAACACCACTGATCCCATCAACTCCTGAAAAGTGAAGCTCAAATAAGCTGAGCAGTTGTACCACAACAAAAAGTCCTCAGTGACCTTTTTCACCTGCTGGCCAGGAGGTTGGAGATGTAAAGAATGTCATGAAATTGTTTTAGTTGTAAATCGATCGCAACAATTCATTTGTGCTCGATGCTTTTAGGACTGTACAAAGAGCTAATATTCTCACAGAAACGCCAACATACATGTGTTGGAACAGTCTCTTCACACGTAAAGACCATTTCTCTTGAGGACTTTTTTAGTCCTTTGAAACATTTTGTTCCATCGCTTTACTGATATTCCCACACAAAGGAAATCTACATGACTTGAATTAGATTTAAAAGTGCCAACATAGTCACTTTTATTTCAGTCAAGAGATTCAAACCTCTTTGATGTAGCTGTCTTTGATCACATCTTGCCTCATTATGAAGCAGTGTAAAAGTGTGTTATCCACACACTTTGCAAGAGGGTAATACAATGACAAGAGACACGCTCTGATGTTCTAAATGTGCGGAGTAAGTGGTGCTAAGCGAGACTGGTTCTATTGCTGACAACCAGGTGGACAGGTCCCCACCCTCATTCCCTCAGTCTTTCATTTGAATAATGCATGCTAATTACCTACTTGCTGAGAGCATAACTGTCACCCCACAGGCCTCAGCTGACATTTACATGAATGTATGAGCACAAATAACCACATGCATGCACTCATAAGAGGACACCAACGCACGCACACACACACACACTCATACGACTGGTGAACATGCACTCGCATCTTTACTGACACATGTACAATGGGAACTTCTCATAACCGGGTTGATAGATATTAAGGATATCCTGTATCAAAATTAGCTGTCAAAAGCACTTGTTGTTTGATGACAGACCATGTCCGGCACTGTGCCATGGCACTTCTTAATGTTACATTTTTGAGTAGCTATCTTGAGTCCTAGATAACTTCTACATCAAGGCTAGGTTCAAATAGACAGTGAATGCTTAAATAAAATGAAATAAAAATCGCAACCTTCAGTTAGGTTTATTTATTTTTGGTTGCATATAGGGCTTGTTTGCCGACTGTCCTGCATTCAATTATTAACTTTTTATTCAATTTCAAGAAGTTTTTATTTTAATAAACTATTTTTCATTTAATTTAAAAAATTGTCCTAATTCTTTTTTGTGTTTATGTTTATAAAGTAATTTAAAAAAGGGAAACTTACCAAAAACCATTCACAGCAATTAAAAACATCTGAGATTTCGAGGTTCATGTCACATTCACCAAATTTATGAAAAATATTGATATTGATATTGTTATCGATAGCGGCGATATTGACTGGTATCGGTTCAGTATTGGATTGGTGTTGGATCGATACCCGAATGCTCAGTATCCCCCAGCCCTACTCCACAAAACGTAATCCTATGTTTGCAGAATTTTGTAATTTCTTTTTTTTTTTAAATCTTTTTTAACCAGATAAAGAGCAATAAAGATTAAGATCTCTTTAGCAAGGACGACCAGACCAAAGCTCAGTCCAAATTCTTCCCTTCCCCCTTCCCCTCCATTTGAAGGGGCATTTTTATTACAAGTGTGTCTGGAATTTATTTATTTTTTTTAATCTGACCCCCCAAGTGGAGGAGTACAAAGTCCTCCATCGCGAGGGTAAACCATGCCGGGCTGAGAAGTGCTTTTCTTCACGTGGGTGCGCTCTGAACCACAGAAGTTTACATTAAAATGTAAGTAATGACTTTTTGTTGTAGCATGACCTTTTTAATGTTATGAAACAGATGTTGTTATGTATATTCAAGCGCTGGAAGCTCTGCACTAAACCTAGCAGACTGGCGATTATCGATGACATCATCAAACAAAAGTATCGTCCGAAATATGAGACACTATTTTTTTTCATAACTCTCCGTTTGGAGGGCTAAATGAAGAGGAAGGGAGAAGGGAAGAGTTCTGATTGGGCCCAAGAGTTCAGCAGCGCAAATCATACAAAAAGCACTTTATTAATAGAGGAAAGACGAACAGAAAAGAAAATAAAATTCAAACTATTACACATTTGTACATAAAACAGGTATTTCATAATGAAAAGTTTAAAGTAAAAAAAAAAATAAACCAATTTTCGGTTTTATGTGTTGTTAAAAAAAAAAAAAAATTCTTGTGCAAGCTACTTTTCAATTTTGAAGTAAGCTATTTAAGTGGGATATTAAGAATAAATCCATCCATCCATCTTCTTCTTGTCATCCGGGACTGGAGGCAGCAATCTATGCAAAGATGCCCAGACTTCCCTCTCCCTAGCCTCTTCTTCAAGCTTCTCTGGGGGGGACCCCGAGGTGTTCCCAGGTCAAATGAGAGACGTAGTCTCTCCAGCGTGTCCTGGGTCTCCCTCTTGATCTCCTCCCAATGGGACATGCCCGGAACACCTCCTCAGGGAGACGTCCAGACCAGATGCCCGAGCCACCTCATCTGGCTCCTCTCAATGTGGAGGAGAAGCGGCTCTCCTCCGAGCACTCTTTGGGTGACAGATATTCTCACCCTATCTCTAAAGGAACGAAGATCGACTGGTAAATTAAGAGCTTCGCTTTCTGGCTCAGCTCCCTCTTCACCACAACAGACCAGTCCAATACCCTTGTCGATCTCATGCTCCGACCCCAAGATATTTGAACTCCTCCACCTGGGGCAGGAGCACTCCACCCACACAGACAGGGCAAACTACCTTTCTCCGGTCAAGAACCATGCCCTCAGACTTAGCGGTGCTGACCCTTATCCTAGCCACCTCACACTCAGCTGCAAATTGCTCCAATGCATGCTGAAGGTCCTGCCTCAATGAAGACAACAGAACAACATCATCTGCAAAGAGGAAAGATGAAATCCTTTGGTCCCCAAACCAGATTGAACAGAACCGGTGATGAAGGGAAGCCCTGCTGGAGTCCAACACGCACCGCCGGGTATGTGAACTAAGCTCTATTGATCCAAAAACAAATATGTCTGGAAATCTATTTCGCATAAGTACAGAAGACCTCAATCCCATGTCTAGACACCCAACACATACATTAAAAAACTATCCCATTTATTGCCCAAACCTTGACATGTTTCCAGGAAAGTCAAAAAGTTCAAATCATTCACAATGCAACTTATCTGTATCAGTGCAACACTTACATTTTCATCATGTTAACTCAAAGCTTTTTTATCCCATAAAGTTGAAGTTTGGTTACAAAGAAAACCACTCAGCAAACTGAACATGTATATCCACTGATAAATTACTGCACATTTAAAACACAGGTGCAGCTGGTTTAAGGTGCAGCTACATTATGTGTAGTATATGCATCAACTACCAAACTTAATTGCTAGAACTTGCTGGTTCAACTCTGACTCCCACAAAAAAAGTGAAACAAAAAAAAGTCGAGCTGAAGCTAATTTGACCATTGGATGTCTATGCCTGTGAAAGGCCTGACATTGGTATGCAAGACATGTGCGTCCTCAACAATAATTTGGGGATAAAATCAATGATGCTGCCAGCGCACACCCCATGGTTTTTACTAGCTCCATCAAAGCCTCAGGAGGTGTGTGTGGCTCTCTTGCACAGAGGTTTGACAGATCTTTAACAGCTGTGTTGGTGGAGGGCCATGTGTGAGTATGGATGAGGATGTTGACAACACTGTCCATTAAAGCTGCAAATGACACATGAGCACCAGCAAAGCTGGCATGTCCCACTCCCATCATCACTGTCACAAGTTTTCCGGAGCAGAGGTTCAGTCTTGCATTAATGGATTCATACATGACAGATTCCTCTTGATCACATCTCAGTTGAATCTCCATTAAGATGTCATTGCGGTAGTTAATGTATTTGAGATTTTCCCCTTTCGTCTTGCTAAACCGTTATTTATGACACTTATTAGGAAGCGTAACCCGGCCATCAATTAATGTCCTGCAGGCATGCTAAGCAATTGGGCCCATTGGCATCAGACCAAATGTACTGGAACGTTCATTAATTCTAAAATCTACACACAAGACCACACTTTCAAATGAGCACACTAATGCACTTCTTTGGGGGCAGATTCACACACATACAAATTAAAGTAATTTTCACAGAATGCACTTCTGAATAAGGTCTAATGTATCATAAAAAGGAAAGTTTTCATGAGGTATGCTGCAAAACTTATGTATGGTGCAATATTTTTCTGTATGTTTTTAACTCATAGAACAGCTTTGATATAAAATGTGTAAAGAATTTGTTCCACTCTGTTTCTGACATATTTAATTCCATTTTGAAGACATACATTCAGCCAGGTGGGGAAAAAAGTATTTATACATCACAATTACCCCCCCTCACACACACACACAATCAAAGCAAGGAGCCATCATGTCAAATAAATATAAAGGTCCAATATCCCAATGTTTTACAGATGATCAACTTTTCTTCTTCTTTTTTTTTTTTTTTTGTAATTTCTATGTATCAAAAAACAAAACCATCTCAGAGTCGAAAATAGCAGCAAAATTTCTCAAACAATTACATAATTCATTTTTAGAATGTATTCGGACTGTAAAAGTCCAATGGTCTGGAATAAATTCCACTTAATTTGATTTGGATCGAGTCCGGAATTTTGCATTTGGTTTGCATTCAGACTACCATCAAGTGGACAGTTCTGTTTCAAACCAGAGCTTGTAAATCAAACCATGTGACTAAAGATCTCTTCAGTCATTGGCCATAAATTTTGAAGGTGGGGTGAAGCAATGAGAGAAAGAATAATGAAAGTCCTATGCTTTGCAATCCTTGTAGGGATAGTTCACTTAAGAGCAGCTATAAAAGTATACTGATAAGTGTTAATAATGTATGGATTGTTGGGAAAACGGTGTGAGAAGCAATGCGTATCATGTTAAAAGTTATTTCAATGAGCCTGCATTCATCCATCCAAATTCCAATAAGTTTTTGTGTCTTGTTGTTGCTTGGTTAATCTGTGTAACCATTCCGCTCTCCTTAGCTTGTTTACATCAAAAGTGGGCTCATCTAGACTAGGGATGTCCCGATCCGATCACGTGATCGGAAATCGGGGTCGATCACGTGGTTTTGGACTCGATCGGAATCGGACTCCTTTGTCCGATCAGGATCGGATATTTAATTAATTCTCATTATGATCACAGCTTTATATTTCATCTTATCATTATGGATAAATAACCCACTACAAGTCTGCATGTCATGAAAAGATCACAAAATGTCATCACCAGAAAACGCAGCAGCTCAAGCAGAAGGCTAACTTGTAAACAAAGCTAGCTAGAAAGCTAACTTCCGGGATCAATAACTCTTTTAAAAACGCTTGAAACTGGCAGCAAATGTCTCTATTGGTTACTAAACTTTATCACGTGACTAATTATCACTTATATAACAAGAAAATTGTATTTTTTCCCAGTTTATATTTGCTATATTTTTACTTGTTTATTCAAGCTACTTCACAGAAGTGTTCTATTTAAGTTTTTGATGATAAAAGAAGATTAATTAAATATAAATAAAGGACAACACAAATCTGTTTCTTCAGTTTATCTATGTTTTAAATGTCTTATAAAAGTATCGGATCGGGACTCGGTATCGGCAGATACACAAAATCAAATGACTCGGAATCGGATCGGGCCCAAAAAAACCTGATCGGGACATCCCTAATCTAGACCCCACAATCATTGATTTTTGAGTTTCACTAATGTCCATGGCAAACAATTGATAAAATTATCTCTCTCTTTTCTTCAGAACCAATAACTAAAATGAGTTTTGTTCTAGTTTAGCTGAAAATATTGTTGCTACCCATGACTTTGACTAAAATACAGTTTCAGATAGATAGTTCACAAGAGTGTGGGGTTGCCCAAGGATCAAGTTTTGGCCCAGTACTTTTCATGTTGCTGTTCCAAGTCACCAGGAGGCATAGTATTTGTTCTAATAGCTATGCTGATGACACACAGTTTTACATGACTGTGTATACTGATCACCAAGAATCAGTGAACGTATGATCTGTAAAAAAGGAACAGTAGTAGAGTGGCAAAAACTTCTCAGTCTTTGTAACCCTCCCGCTCTCATATGGTTGTTTACATTAAAAGTGGGGTAATCTGGACCCCACAAGACAGTGCGCTGAACTTTTTTTTATCACTGATTTTTGAATTCCACTAATGTTCATGGTCCAGATCCAGTAGCACCAGGACAGAGTTCTGAGTCCAAGTTACATCTATAGTAACTGACTATTTAAATAAAAATATTCAAAAAATACACACACACACACACACACACACACACACACACACACACACACATATATATATATATATATATATATATATATATATATATATATATATATCATTCAATATTCCAGTTGCCAAATATACTTTTAATTATTAGCTTGAAAGAGAGTGGGAAATTTGTCTCTAATCCCACTTCTACTTGTTTAAGTTATTTCCACGGTTGATGAAATTTAAGGCATCATCTGTGCTGAAAACACATATATATTTTTCTCTTTTAAAACTAAATGAACATATTACGGTAAGAATTTAAAAGTTTACTTTTTTAAACTCACTCTAAAGTTCTTTGTGAAGTTGTCAGGGACTCCTACCTCTAAATACGATGGATTCATTGCTCGTGGGGCAAAGGTTTCTGTCAAGCCCACGACTGAGTGATGAATGTGGGTGCACCAAGGGAAACCAGGTGCCGACTGCACAGACTCATTTTTTAACAATGTGTGTCCCTGAATGTTGGAAATAAAGGGATGGGGTGAACATGATTTAGTTGCTAGCGCACCCATGTGAGCAAAGCTATGCACATGTTGAAACAAAGCACACATGTAAGTCAAACAAATCGCAAGCAATTGTTTATATGTGCGGGAATCGAAAGGAACAGCCAGATACTTCTCTCTTTCTCATCTCCCTCATCCTCGCTCATCCTGACAACCCCCATGCCCTCTCCGTCACACTGCTGCCTCTCATCACAAACCTAATCGTCTCAACCCCTTGGCAAGTACGTGCTGTGTGAATTAAAGCACCCCTGCCCTCTTTTTTTGCTTGCTTTCTTATTCGTCTTTGTCTTCTTCCTCCTCCTTATACCTTCTCTCCATCCCTCTCCTCTCCTAATAATATTCACTTTTTGCACAGAATGGGTGTCCAGCCTTAAGTGGCCGTGGCGTCAATAATGTGTTTACTTATCTCCATTTAGCTATTGAGCTTCTGACATTTTCAATTTATGTTTACAAATTGCAAACATTAACATGTTAATGTGGAGGATGCCTCACAGGACGTCCATATTCATTGAGAAAGAGTCACAAAATAGGATAACAAAGCGGGTCTGGCTCAGCTTGTTCTAAAGTGTCTGTGCAAGTCAGTGTATCTATTTATCTATTATACACTTTATCTAAGCGCTGTTTTAACACTTTATGGTCATGCTGGCTCAGCTCCCACAAGTAGTTATTTTATTATTATATTAAATATATAGCAGCGTAAGAAAAATAAATAACATAACCTGATTATTAATAGATGTAACAATCTCCAGTCTACAGGTTAACTTCGACAGCAGCCATCACTTCAAAATAGCCTCAATAACACCTTGACAAGAACCACTGCACTGCTCTGCTCCTTATTTTTAAACGAGTAATAGGAAATTACTAGCAGACAATTTAAATCATTGAAAAGGGATGGATAATTGAATAATTATAGTCAAGTATTCATTCTTTTTCCCTTTCTGCTTTGTTCTTTACTGGTGAAACACTAAGCTAGAGTGTCATGAAGGCTAAAGCAAGGTGTGGCCTGAACAGGTTAAAGTGTTCCATTCTAGATGCATAAAAAAATGCTCTTGTTAATGCAAATATGGTTATGATTTTTTTTTCTTTTTTTTTCTTTAGAAAAAGGACAATCAAACATGGGGAATCTGGAAAAAAAAAAAAAAAAAAAAAAAAACAGGAACCTTTCTTCTCCTGCAGGTTCTAAGTATTTCAGTACCGATCACCCGGTCAAATCAAGAGATTTGTGGGAGGAAAATGTCTCCTTTGCCATATTTTACAGGTGTTGTTATTTTTTTGTTGTTGCTGTTGTTGTTTTTTAATCACAACTTCTGCATCAGGATATTTGCCTGGTTTATTTCTTGTAAATCTTTTGTTAAGTTTAACCCTCCGGTCGTGTTCGCATTCAGCCCCCTACTTTAGTGTTCCCG
>NC_050514.1:25926858-25995947 GCF_002922805.2 Oryzias melastigma
CTGGCTCAAACTCACAGGACAGAGCAACAACTGGAAAGTCAGTTTGTCTGGAGTTTACTTTTCAGGCTTGACAGCCATTGTGACACTTAACCTCACACTAACCTAAATTGTAAGAAACCTTTTGATCAAAGCACTTAGTAGTCAATGTAGATATTATGGTCTGTCACTTTTCAGTCTGGACAAAGTATCAACCGGAACTACAAGTTTCCTTATAGAGGCCTCTCCGTGTCCACATAACAAAACCTAGCTGAGGGAAATTAAGATGCGGACAAATGCAAAGCCTGGAGACAACAAGGTCTGTTTTAGATAGATTGATGAACAACTTACAGGAACTAATACAGAGGAATGTGTTTACTTCAAATACAATAAGACTAGCTTTTGTAAACAACTGCTTAAAGACCAAATCCAATGAAAATCATGTTTTGGGTATTTTTAACTCAATTTTTCTCATGATAGAGGACTGACACATTCTCAATTCCAAGTCGTCACATATTGACATATGGGTAAGGACCCCTCTGGGTCAAAAATGTATGTTTTGGGTGTCCCCAGTTTGTTAGTTTTTTTGACGTACTGGCTTTTTCAGTTAAATTAGGGCTCCCCAAACTCCGAGCTGCAAACCAGTAACAGACACAGACCCTACCGGTATTGGGCACAGTACCAGTGTACCAGACGCGGTACCAGACGAGGACAGATATCAGGTTAAGGTTATTGTTCAGGTGCACTCACAGGAGAGGTGCATTAAGGTGATTAAGTTTCAATGTTAAGTTAATGTAAAGACGTAACTGTCCCAGTAACCTTTGGGTGAAGGCGAGATGCACCCCAGCCTGTCACAGAAAATCAAGATTAAATCTGGGTTTTTAAATATTTTTTATTCAAGTACATTTTTGAGCTAGATGTCATCTCAGACGAAATAAGCAAAGATGAAAAATTCAGCTGCAAGTGTACGCAACCGAATGAAAAGGAGTAAGGAGCTTCAGGCCCACCAATTGTAGCTTCTACGTCATCTGCAACAAGCTTTTTCCAGTGTTTTTTTTATATGCTCCTGATTCACATGAATGCAATTTTAAGCTTAAATGTTATTTGTATAGGACCTACATTGTAAAAAGAAATGCCACAAGAACATGTTAAAAACACAATTTTCCTCTGAGTGGGTCTTTAACTGGGCTTTCTTGTTGAGAGAAAAATGAAATAGAGGCTGTCATGGATAAATAAAACCAGCTACCTTAATTTCACAGCAGGACAGCTGACCAACCAGGCAAATCAAAGTGACTCGAATGACTTTTGTAGGACCATTGAACTGCAATTGCGGTGAAATAGAGATTACAAGAGGACTACAAGGATTTGGAGGATTAATAAAAATACATTCTTACATAAAACAGATGATAAAAAATACAAAGAAGATAAAAGGTAACAGCTTGGCCAAAGATCAGCCAGGAAAAAATGATACAGCAGCTAAAAGAGCAAGAGGAGATTTCCAGAAACCATGATGTAAAGATACAGTCAAGTGACAATATATCAGAGGTACAGAATGACTACAGATTTTTTTTTTTTTTTTTTTTACTATTCTCCATCACTTCCTTGGCTGTTTTAAATAAAAATGTATTTATTTCTCACTTGTTTTCAGGTTCAACCTATAACTTGGAATGTCCTGATTTGATCATGTAATCAGAAATTGGGATCAAGTGGTTGATGACTTGACCAAATTGGATGTTGTAGCCCGATTAGTGATTGGATATTTAATTTCTTCTTATTATGATCAGTGCTTATATTTCAAGCGTATTATTCTGAATAAATACTGGATTATTATCATTATATTTTATTATTATTATATTTCAAGCTTACTATTATGGATTAAGCACAGCAGAATATGACAGCAGTTCAAACAGGAGGCGCACAAAGACATTATTCACAGATTTGGACTTCCAGGATAAATAACTCTTTTAATAAAAGTTTTATAGTAAATGGCGTAAACTTGTTAAGCGCTTTTTTCTACCTTCCTTGAAGGCCCAAACGCTGTACTGTCACAGACTTATTCACGTACACATTCACACACTGCCAAACACTGGCACCAACCTTCTACCAGAGTCAGTGTGGAGTTCAGTGCCCAAGGACACTTTGACACATGGGCAGGCAAGGCATGAATCAAACCCGCAATCTTCCCATCAGGAATCGACCGACCTACCGCTGCACCACAGCCTCCCATTTCAACATATCAAAACAGGATAGCTGTAAGACTTACTAACTATTGTTTAATATCACATTTTTTTACAACTTGCCATAAAAATGACCACCAGAGTTTTGCAACTTCCAGACTAATTTATGTAAGAAATAAACTGTCAAAATAAGTCATTGAAAGTAACATTGATTAAACAGTTAGCAAAATATCCTTAATGCTCTTACGTCAGTATACTTTTGCAAAATAATCTGAAAATGTTCCAAGTTTAAAGCACCTTTGGCAAACAATGGCATTTTTTGTTTTATAGGTAATGGATATTTATTGTTTTCATGTCAGTTCAAGTTCAGTTAGTTGTGTAATGTGCATTGGCTAATTAGCTAGTTAGTGAAAAATTATTTACAAGTTCACAACCTTTTAAGAAAACATCCTAGAAATCCTCCTTTGGTGAAAGACTGGACTGTGTTAACAAGAAAATTAAAAAATTGTCTCAGAGTTTAAGGTAATTTAACGCTTTTAAGATATTATTTTAGTCTAAATATAATTAAGATTTTGTTAAGGAGCCGTGACTATCATTCCATCTGACTCTTAAGGCACAGTTAAGTGATTCTACAGAACTCATCTTTTGGACTGTGAGCTATCTATAGAACCTAAACAAAAAGTCTACCAAGAAATTGGGACCTTTTGAGGCCATGCTAACTATCAGCACTGTGGAGCTTACCTGCAGCTGATCATCCAGTTAATGCACTCATGTCAAGTCAGTATAACATCAGTTAGTCATGAAACAGCAAAACCCCATGTGGTACCCCAATACGTTACACCTTTCAGTGGTGAACAATTATATTTTCTGAAAACGCCTTTGTGCATAAAGTTGAATTGTGCTCTGAAAGCTTTAAAGATCAACTCTGTTTTTCAGAGCAGAACACTAATGGTTTTCCTAGGGAGCCGGTGCATGGATTGAATAGCCGTCTCCATATGCACCCAGACACGAGTTACCACAAAGTCAGACAGTTTCTGAAAGAGCACTTCAAAAATGATTACAAAATTGCTGTAACCTACATAAACAAGGTTTTTAAGCTGGACAGCTATTATGTCTGGGTAAGTACTGAGCACTGAACTTACTGAAAGTCATTTTACTGTTTTTAACAGCATGTTGTAAAAATCTGAAGTCTGATTGATAGAGAAATTGGGCAATGTAGCAAATTGTAGGAATGTTGTAGCAAAACTGTCTTGTAGACTATACAATAGTTGGTACATGATCATATGGGAGGTAAGTAATATATTACATGAGTTAAAGGTTTACAAACAGGCTACATTTTGTCTGGTTAAAAAGTTAGCCGTTTATTGGAAGAGTTTATCTTTAGGATAGATTCAAAATAAATAGCTTACAGTTTAAGAAAACATATTAGAAATGAGGGTTTATGTTAGAAGAGTTAGGAGAACTTCAGATGCATTTAGAAGACTTGTGTTCTCATGGAGTTTGAACAAGCAAATTCCTCAGCAGAGATTCACAGTGAACAGCAAGCCAAGTGGCAGTGACTTTTGGCCCATCTTTTCAGTTTTATTTGTTTTTGACTTGCATCTTAACCCTGTTTTTTTGCACAGTTTCTCTTTTTGACGGGAACATGTTTGTGCCACAGACGATTAACTATGAATGTGCTTATTGTGATTTTAATTTCCATTTAGTTCTGTCTTAGGAGTTCTTCTCTTCTCCCTACATTTAGCCCTCCAAATGGAGAGTTATTGGCTATATTCGAAATTCCATCTCTACTCACTACATAGTGCGTTCACCATTTTGAATCTACATGTCCAAAAATCAAGTGCACTAGAAATTTCCCAGAAGTCTTTGCGAAAAGCTAGTTGCATCGCAAATATAGCAGATATGCATTGCGGTCAAACAAACGTGCTTAAATGTATTTTTTAGATAAACCATCCACATTTTCATCATCAGAACACTATGTAGTCACAAATAACTTGAAAAGTTCATTTTGATTTCACTTTGTGAAATCGATGACGTCATACCCGGCTTTTGGAAAAATGAAAGAAAAGTAGTGATCTTGGTGTCCAAATTGCTTTTCAAATCCAGGGCACTAGATAGTTCCGCTCTATATAGTTTTTTTAGTAGTTCATAGAATCGTAGGTCACAGGGTTATGGTGAGAATTTGGACATAGACATGGAAAAATAGTCTCCAAATTCAGATGTCACTTCCACGCGATGCCGTCACCGATAGCCGCCAGTCAGCAACGTTATCATAACGTTTCCAGTGCTCAAATATATATAACAACAGTGGTTTTACAACTTTAAAAGTTCTTTGCTTCAGAGCAAACCTACGCAAAGAGAAGTGCTTCTCCTCGTCGCGCTGCGCCGCTGAAGTGAACCCCCTCGCGATGGAGAGCTCTGTATCCCTCCAGTTGGAGAGTTGCCCCTTAAAAAACTATTTCAGACACCCCTTCCACTACAAATAGAGGGGTAGGGAGAAGGGGAGAATTCAGATTCAGCTTTAGCTTTGTGTCAGAGAAAGTATTACATTTCTTTTATGTAATCCTTGATGGAGTGATCTTTCCATGCCCTTCTGTTGGTAAAATGATAGGGTTCTGGTTCTGTTAAACTTTTTAAGTTTTTAAAAGTCTGCAATTATTTTTTTTTTTCATTTTTTTTTTTAAGTTTACAATACTTGGTAGTTTTGTCTTGTTTTTATTTGCTCTTATGCTTTTATCATGAGTGTCTTTTTTTATTTTTTTTTTTATTTAATATATATATATATATATATATATATATATATATATATATTTATTTTATTGTTTTTAAGTATTTTATCTGTTGTGTCTTTGTGGCAAATGGACCCTGTGTCTGTAATAAAGTATCTTCTACATTATAATAGTATCCTGAACTATATATATTTTATTGATACTGAATACTTGCTTTAATATCATTTTACTGCTATTTGATTATTACAAAATTTGCCGGTATAATTTATCATAGTTTATGTATATCTAAAATATCCACTTTTCAAAAATGTTGCTTATTTTTTAACTTTCATTTAAAGGCCCAATCCAATAAAAATTGTGTTTTTAAAGCATTCTATTAACTTTTATTTTCATATATACAGAAAATTAAGATTAAAGCTGTGTTTCTGAGTATTTCTTTATTCAAATTGCTGTGAATCACGAGCAGAAGAAAAAATATATACAACTACATCCATGTACATCTTTGTTTCCCTCGTCTAAGCTGCATCTAGCTCAAAGCTGTTTGGCTAGTTAGCTCCAATATTACTTGCCATTTTTGTTGCACCGGTAAAGTTAGGTTGGGATTGTGATGGCCCACAAGCTAGCGGGAGAGTGTAAATAAAGGGATGATGGGAAATGAGCATAGGCTCATTCTGTGCCAACAGTCCCCCCCCACAATTTAAAGGCGAAATTCTGAGCTGCTGATGTTCTCCAGAAACTTTGTCCTACAAAACAACACAGATTTTTTACATTTTTGCTAAAAACTATAGATCAGAAGATGATCAGAGTGGGACTAACTAAACTAAGACCCATCATCTTTCATTTATAAATAACCAATGTTTGTAATAAAAATGTGATGTTGTGGTTTTTAACAGTTTTCAGCCTCAACATTAATGGTTAATAATAGCTACAACAGAGTAAGGTTTAGTGTTTCTGTTTTACAACAATATCGTATCAGTGTTAATCTCTTTTTCATTTAGTTTACCAGTAAACAAACAAACAAAGCATAGAGAGTGTATCATAAACCAGCCTCTCAGCTTCTCTCAGTTGCCTTTTCAATCAACCGACACTTTCATTTTTTCACTCCAAACCATAGCTTCTTGGTTGAAACCACGATTACACGGACAGTCACTGACTTAATTCACATAAAAGGAAAATGAAAAGCCAGAGCCTGAATTCAGCAGTTCAAACCGAGTTTGGTGCAAGCGTGGCTCTGAGACTGTAACAGAGACTGCCTGTGGCTGGAAAGAGAAGTAAGGCAAAAGCAATCTATAACTGAGAGGCTAGTAATGAGAAAGATGTGCCAGCCGTCTGCTCACTGTGATAAGATGAGGAAGTTCCCTCAGGGCCTAAAACATCCCTGACCCAAACAACAACAAAGACAACAAATGGGTTACTGCCCAAACCATCCCTGTTTTTTTTATTTTCATGCATTGTTTCTGTGTCTTTTTCTTTCTTTTCTCCTCCTTTCCACTCATCATTCTTTTCCAATTTGACTCCCCCCTTTCATCTTTCTTTGTTGTCAGTGTCCCTCTCTCTTTTCCAGCCTTTTCTCCTTCTCAATTGGTGCCTAAATCCAACTCTATATAAAGCCCTGCTGCCAAGTAATCGGTTTCATCAGCGTTTTTTATTAGCTAAAGAAGAATACATGGTAATTAAGGGGAGTGCAGCCAAGCGTGACGGGAAGAGGCTTCACCCAGTTGCTGATGTGGAACAAGAGGGGAAAAAAGGGAAAGAAGAGAAGGAGAAGAGAGAAAGTGCGGTGTGCAGGAGCAAGGACACACAAAAAAGGAAATAGCAGAGAAAGGGCAAGGAGAAAATGGGAGAACACACAGAGAGAAAGATAAGGAAGGGCTTGAATAGTGACAGGAAATGAAAGACTGGAGCGTGAGGGTCACAATGATTTTTGGTGGTGCTCTCCAGTGTTGTGTGAAAGCTCACGCCGTTTGAATGGAAATGAGACTAATGTTGTGTTAATGCGGTCGGAGTCACACTGCACCAATATGAGGACCTCGACTGCCATCATCTGCCTAATCCCCTGTGTCCACTTAATGCCACTTGGCCATTCAGGACAAGTGCACCATGAGGGAGCTATCGGAGCGATGGCTATGGTGTTGTTTCATGCTAGGTCGATTTTTACGTTCTTCAGCCTGGCACAATGACACGTGTTAATGAAGTGAACAAGAGATGCTCCTCATTGTTCAGCAACTTCATATTTTAAAGAGCTGCTAAGTCTGGTCGAGTCCTTGTCAGACTTTTACTGTCGTCTTTCTTGAAGTACACTTGACACTAATATGTACTGCATCATTTTAGCGTTATGAGAGTATAATATATAAAAAAACATTTCTCTTATATTACATATATTTTAGGAGTACATAGGTTGTGTTTCTGCATAGTTTGGTTGGAGATAAGACTCATACTCAGATAAGTCTTATTTGTGATTAAAAAAAAATAGGGGTGTAATCATTAATCAATTAATCGATTTATGTTCCTATGATCCAACCCAATCGATCTGTCTCAGGCAAATTGTTAATCCAATTGACCTAAAACATTAAGAAAAATCATTTCAAATTTAGATAAATTAATAATTCGTCTTGGAAAATACAATTTGTGTTAAGGCACGGAGGGTTTAATTTACTATAGCCTAAAGAAATCATCACAGTGGACAACACACATGTGATGACAGCAAAAAATGATTAAACCATCATAAGTCCAAGGTGTGGAAACACTGAATTTTGCAAAGACGTGACCAGACAATGTGGTATACTGTTCCAATAATGTTCTGTATGTTTTATTTTGATGTGGAAAAATAACTGTGGGCTGAACTCTATGAAACTAAAATGTGAAAGGATTTGCCATTAATTCTTGATAACTTGTTTGTTTGTACACATATTTAATTTACACTTGATTATTTTGCAAGAAATCTTGCACCTGCAATGTTCCGTAGCAGGTATTTATCTCTGACTGAATTTTTGCCTAAAGCTGTCCTGGATCGATTTAAGATCGATGAATCAGATCGAATCAGATATTTAAAAATGAACTAATATTGACCGTGAATTGGATCAAATTATTGTTAAAACTAAAACACCCCTATAAAAAATAAACAAGATCATATGTTCATTATTTTCCCACTAACAACCACTAGAGGGAACTGTAGGTGAGTACCGTATTTTTCGGACTATAAGTCGCGGTTTTTTTCATAGATTGAATGTCCCTGCGACTTATACTCCAGTGCGACTTATATACGAATTTTTAATGAGATGAAATATGGACCGTAAGTCTAGAGTGCCCTCTTATGGTGATCTATGCAATTACTTTATTTACTTTAGTTATTCAGACGTGACACAGAGGACGAAGAATTTAATGGATTTAGTGATATGGAGTGAGATTGCGTGCAATTAATTACAGTAAAGATACAAAGTTGATGAGTTCTTGAGGCTATAGTTAAATAAAACTGTTATGTTATATAAATGCTACACCTTTTCGTTTTTTTTATGATGCTAATTAGTGAATATGTGTTGACACATATTCAGCCTGTTTTCTATTCACTTATGAATGTTATAACTTACCTTCCAGGATGATGTAATATCGTTTTTTTCAACCAGTTTGTAAAATAAATTACTTGAAAAAAATGCGACTTATACTCCAGTGCGACTTATGTATGGTTTTTTCTTCTTCATTATGCATTTTTTGGCCCCTGCGACTTATACTCCGGTGCGACTTATAGTCCGAAAAATACGGTATATACCAATATTTGCTACTAACAGGAACACAGAAGAAGCACCGTCCAAATCCAACATTTAAGCTATGTCTGAATTCCTTCACAACTCACTATATAGTGCATTCATCATTTTTTTTAGTACTATCTGAATCCACAATTCCAATGCCCTAGAAATTTCCCGCAAGTTTTGTGAAAAACCAGTGTGCATCTATGCTCACTACATTAATAAATACAGACCACAATGCATTGCGGTCAAACAATTTTTGCAAAAAAATAGTGTTTAAATGTAATTTTCTAATAAACCATTCACGTTTCCATCATCAGAACACAGTGGGGTCAAAAATAGATGTTGTAAAATGTTCATATTGATTAGGTTTTCCGTTTGTGAAATTGGTGAGGTCATACTTTGTTAAAAAAAAAAATAAAAGTAGTTGTCAGAAACAGGCAGATGACTGCATCCGAGTGCAGCAGGTTTATCCCATTGTGCTCTCTTATAGGGTCCAGATGACCTCACCCTCATATTAATGTGTGATCCCTTTCATGACAAAGGTGCACAAGATTTCATGTCTGCCACAGAAACCAGTGGAGGCAAAAAAAAAAAATTAAGCATGCTGTCTTGTGGGGTCCAGATGACCCGCCTTTTAATGCAAACATGCCTAGGATAGGACAAAGGCTACTTGGCACAGCCAGGACAACAGCTAAATGTCCACAAAGCTAAATCAGGGTCAGACAGGCAGAGGTCAAGCACGAGAATGACTGCATCAGAGTGGTCATGGTGCAGGCGAGGGTCAGGGCAGGCAGCAGACGAAGCAGGGTCAGATGAATAAGAAGATGGGGTCATCAGTGATGCAGGCTAAATACTGCTGGGAGTAATTACTAATGGGAACCAGCTGTGGGGCTCCTGGGAGTGACAGCAGGGGCTGATGGGAAGTGAAGTGTGGAGAACCAGGAAGTACTAGAACTCAGGAGATAGTCCACACTGAAGGCCAGAAGGGAGACAGGGGACTGATTCATGACAGTAGTGAGCATGGTGTCTGAACTGCTTTTATGATCCAGGGCAATAGATAGTCCTGCCTTATATAGGATTTTTAAGTAGTTAAGGATTCGGGTGGGAAATCAAACATTGAGAAGCTGATCACATTTTATCATTATTTTTTTAATTGTCATCAAGACAATAATAAAGAAAAAGTTCATCTCATTTGATTCTTTTTTTCCCTCCTCAAACTATCGTGGGCTAGAAAGTCATCAAAAACTGGCTCACAGAGAGATGGAAGTACCACTGAAAGTGGCCGTCATTCAGCCTCTGCTCCACCAGTAGGGGGTGAACCACAGTGTAATTTTTAGCAGTAGCTCCCACGTATCTGGAGCGTCAATGTATGAACATTTTCTTTGACAAATGTTGAGCATCAAATTTGACGCACATTGAAAAAAAGCAGAGGAATGTGTATTTGACATGCGGGTATGAACAAAGCATTACAGCATGGTTGGCGAGGCGATTCAAAAGTTCGACTTACAGTATATACAGTGTGACTTATATTTGAGGATTTTTTCTATTTTATTATTCCTTTGACTTTTACTCCAGAACAACTTATAGTCCCAAAAAAAAAAAAAAATTACAAAAACACTTAAGAATCTGTAAGGCACACAGCATCCCTGTCAAAATGTACTATCATTAGCACAGATTTTTACTTTGCAGTAAAATGTTTGTGTGCCAGTGTAAAGGCAAGACCCTTTTCCTCTGTACAGGATGTTCATTTTACGCTCAGAGAGTTGAAGCAGAAACCAGCAGACCAGAGAGACCCTGACTCTGAGTATATTTCCTAAAACACCGTTCTGCCACCAAGCTGTGCTAACATTAATTTTCTGCTGAAACAGCCACTGGCCTATGAGAGCAAGTTTGCCAAGAGCTGAAATATCAATTATAGTGTTCCCCCTGCAGAGAGTGCAAAGCTTTAATCTTCACAGAGCCAATCAACATGTCGTGTGGAGTAGAGAGAAGTGGGGAATTGTTGGCCACACTTAAAAAGGGCAGCAGTTTTCACTCATCTAGTTAATATTGACAAAAGGGGTCTGTCATGTTGATGTGAGCTGAGCTTGCTTGTTTTGTTTTACCGTTACAACAAAAAAGAACCTTCTGGTCCAAAAAAACATTTTGTTTATATTTTTTTGTAGAACCAAAGAGCAAAAAGCTGTTTTTTACACCTTCACAGCTGAAACTTAAGTATGTCCTCAATGCAGAGAGGGCAATAGATCTGCAACTCAGACAAGAACAAAAGCAAAAGAAGGCACAACTATACACATTACTCCTCTAGCCCAACTCAGGCATAACACACAAAAAATGTCCTGCCAACTCAGTCTTCTTCACACACCGGCCCCCACCGAGCGGCAGCAGCAGCAGCAGCCTCCCTGGCTGGCATGTCAAGACTGTAATTTTCCGCCACACTTCCCCTGCTGTTTGCTGGCTCTTTTCTTGGTACCGCAGAGATAGCAAGCGAACGGTGAACAAGGTGCGGGCCTCGCCAGCTCTCCTGACTTTCCACCATTATTAATGCAGCAGCAGTCAGCGTGGCCGCCAGGTTAAAGCAGCAATCAGCGCACACTAAATAAGATCATTCACAGCCTTTTTAAGGAGGGAAAGACACTGCAGCCGTGAAATAAACACACAAACTGGATTACGGTGCAGGGTTCAGAAAAAAAACTAATATTGAAACCCCAAAACACATATATATGAATACATATCATTTTGATTGCTTAAATAGTTTCCTTATCACAATTTATCAATTTACATGCAAGCTTTTGATTAACTACTACTATATTCACCCTTCAAACTCCTACTGACTTTTTGTATTATTTTTCATTTTGACTGTTGATTGTGTGAATGCTTCAAAGCATCCACATCACACTTCCATCAAATTTAGCAATCTAAAACATTCAGCTTGTTTAAGACATTACTGCTTGTACTTTTTGTGTACTTTATAGTTTTTGATATTTTGAGCAAAATATGCATCAGGAAGTGAATGGGATTTTTTTTTTTAATTCTTCAAAAACTTTGTGCACTTTGAAACTATTGTTAACAGTAATTTCTAAATAACGTGGCAATGAGCTGTTATATTAGCATTATGCTAGCTCATTTTGGTAATTTTACATCTACCAAGGTTTTTTATGCTAATTTTGTCTAATATTTTAGCAACATGCTGACAGTTATTGGCTTTTTTTTTATCTACTATGGTTGTTAGGCTACTTTTGAGCTTAGCAAGGAATTTTTTGGCTTATTTGTTATCTACTGAGGTTTGTTAGGCTACTTTTGAGTTTAACTAATATTTTAGCAATGGGTTAACATTTTGACTAATTTTACTGAGAATTTTTAGGCTATTTTGGAGTTGAGCTAGAATGTTTGCAATGTGTTAGCTTTTAAGCAATAAAAAGCAATTAAAGTAAACTGCTTCAATTTTTTCAGCAACCAGATTTAGAAAAAGAATTCACACTAGCATTAATGCAAGTCATGCAACTTTTCTAGTTTGATGTGTTTTTGGTGTTTGCAAACCTACACCTTGCCCAGGTACTACAGTTGAAAATTAGCTTTGCAGCCAACACTGAACAGAAATGTTCATTACACAATCCCTGTTCAAAAAAAAAGATAAAACAACCCAAATATGTGGGTAAAATGGTATTTCTTAAGTAAAATATTGAAATATTATACTGTTAAAACGTACTAGAGTCCTTCAAAAAGGTGGGTCTGAGTTTATTCTGAGAGTAGAAATCAATGAAAAGGGTGCTGGAATGTAAAAGTATTTTTAACAGATTGCTTTGTGCCTATTACACTGTACTTCATACCTCTATGATTCCCTATAGATGACCTGAAGCACAATAGATTTTCTGGCACAAGTTCCACAGAAATCCATTGGTAATTTCAACCTGATCAATTATCCTCTCAAGCTTATCACATACCTACTTTTGCATTGTTTGTTTGAGAAGTTGTGGGAATCTTCTGTTAAAAAGTCAGATTTTAAGCAAAAACTTTGTTTTTAATTTGGGATAATTATAATTGAAAGTGTTTATTCTTTAATTAACATCTTTAATTTAATGCCGCTCAAATTTGGACATTATTAGAGGTCTTTTTCTTTTCTGTTGATTGATAGGGGGAGCCAAGATTGGACTCAACAAAACTTACTTTGATTTGTCCTGCCCAGAACAATCCTTTCTTTTGAGAGGACTGTTGACAGGAGTGTGACGAGTAACCGAGTGCTTGAATAATCAGGATCAGCTCCCAAAAATTCAAGTATGAAATTTCACGACGTCCAAGATAGAGGATTCATGACCTTTTTTTAGTTTAATACAATTCAGGAAAATAATTTTTTTGCTCTGAAATGCAGAATAATAGTGGATTTTAAGTTTATATACTAAAATGTAAGCCGCAGCACTACTGTCACCGGAATTAAACAAATCTTCAAAATGAAGTGTCAGTGAAACTTCTCATTTTAATAGTAAGCCTAGCGAGTGTTTTTTGTTGTTGAAAAAAATGACACTGAAGTTCCATTTACTGTCATAAGTTGCTTCAACACCAGAGGTTTAGCTCCATTCTTTTGATTCTGGAAACTGTTCAACAGTTCATGCAATTAACATAATTCCAGAGAATTCCAAAGCAGAGAAAAGCAGCCTTGCACTGATATGCAGTGCTGCTCCGTAGTGAATTAGTAGTTAGTTAACTGATTGTACTGCTGAAAAAAGCTACTGTTTGTTTGGTCTTTGTTTTTTTTTTGCTTTTTTAATCGGCTTTGCACCAAAATGCAATGCTTAACAAATCAAAGTGTCGAAGAACTTTGAAGATGCAAAAATGAACCAACAAACCTGGAAGTTGATGGGGGGGTTGTTTAGTGACAAACACAATTTCTTTCTGTTTAAGTCTTTGTATTTTTATCTGTTTTGTTGATTCTGATCTCCTGTTCTAAATCAAAAATATAAATGATGGTAATAATATAAATCATTTTAATTTACTACATGCATTAAAAAGACATAGCATATGTACAAATACATGATATTAAATATTAAGAATGATGGTTCGATCTCTGAATCGCTGAGCTTGATCCGTGAATCAAGTCAAATTGCTACATAAGTAATGATCTACAAACCTAAATGTTGAAGTGGGCGGAGTAAACTCTGGTTAACATGCCCTTCCCACTTCAGCCTCCATTTCAATTGTTCAAAGTCAAAAACATGAGATTATCTGTCCAGTGTTTATACATTTATGATTTTTTTATTGAGTTTATCTCCTTACTGTTTTGGGTAAATTATTCTCATTTTCTTTTCTACTAAACGTCCACTCTAGCAAAGGGCTTAAGATTTTCTTTTAAACTCAAAGTCAAAATAGCATGTAGAATTGATTTTGGATTGTTATGAATTATGTTTAAAATAATGTGTGAAGGAGACAAAAAAAATACAAAATTCTTTTTAAAAAGTAATGTTGTCAATATTTTTTCTGAATTTATTCATTTACTGCATTGTTTTAAGAAGTCATGCTAATACCTATTTTTGTTAAATAACAAAATTATGGGATTTATCAAGTTTTTTGGTACTCGAGCGGTTGGACATTTGTACTAACCATTTGTATGGTAAAATGCACCAAACAAAAGTGAAATCTTTTAAGCATCATGTACAAAAATCCATATTACTATTATTTTCTACCTATTTTCTTTGAAAACGTGTTTGTTGAAAGAGCAATTCAAGTAATTCTTTGGGAAAAGTACTTTCCCGACTGAGAGAAAAGTACACAAACTGCATTCCAGATAAAAGTCTTTGAACTGAAGTGCGTGATCCCAAAACCCTCTCAACGAAATCCTTTAAGTAACCAGACATGGTGTGGTATTTACACCCAACTGCAGTGTTCAGTGAACAGAAAAGAGAATGTGCAGCGTAGGTGAAGTATAGCAATTTTTCAGTACTCTGCACTTCTACAAATATGATGGGATTGAGTTAGTGAAAAAAAGCATTTAGACAAAGAGTGATGTTGAGTGAAGAGATAGCATGAGCAGGGTGGGTGGGAAAAAAAGCTGATTGCGTTGAGCCATCCATGGTGAGGGACCGACTGTTTTTCCTGTTCTGAGACGCTGGAAGAGTAGTCGCTGGGCAGATAGATGGGAGGAAAACGCTCTGGTGTGGCACTGATAAAGTGACTGAGGACCACTACTGCCACACTTGAACAATTCCAGACACAATCTTCTCCGCTCTTTTCTTCTCTTTTCTCTGCTGCCAGCCGCGGTTGTTGCAGGCATAAGAATGGCTTCTTCTCTCCCTCTCGCTTATTTTTCCTGTCTGCTCACATACACAGCCTTCCTGTGTTTCTTAAAGATTTGTTGAAGAGTAGGAGGGAATCTCTCTGTGGTACAATGTAGTCTCAGCAACCTTTCATTAAAGAAACAAAATGAGAGGTTTGTAAACTGTCAATGGCCTTTGCCACCACAGCTTTTTTCTCCTTCAGCTTATCTTTCATGTCCCCAGCCTGCAGATTCAATATTTCAGGTCTGTCACGTGTGAGTATCTGCAAAAGTTGGTGAGCCAGAAATGGTTTTTGATCCGTGTTTGCACATTACTGCAAAAATGACTTCAGTCATTGCACCAAATACAGCTAAAGTGTGAAAAGAAAGACATTAGTACAAAGGTTCAGGTTGCCAGCATGCAGATTTGCTGACGCCGGTAATAAAATAATGTGAGCCGGGTGTGCAGGAGTTGACATTGCGTATAGGTGTACAGCCAGGCATAAGCATACAGAGACTATGCTACTACCAGAAACCATCACAGCCTCGACAGATTAGAAATTGCATGAGTGAGGATTCATCGCAAATAATGAGAAATGAGTTTTAAATTGTAGCTCAGGCACAGTGAAAAAATGGGCCCTGTCAATATGTAGTGAGTGTGATGCAGAGGGAGGGAAAGACTGCAAGAGCAATGGAGGATTTAGAATCAAGAGAGATACAGGGAGACAGAGCAAGAGAGAGAATGAGGGATCAGGGGATGACTTTGTTTTGGTTTACTGCTTATTACCATCATAATCCTTTGTCCTGTTTCCACTCTGCAGTCCAGGCACACCTCTCGCCTCGTCTCTGCTTTAGACACTGTGATTGCCTTGTATTTAAGAAGCCTTCTGTGAGCCCCTGTTCCGACAAATGCTTTTCCAATACCAATCACAGCTGAGTGCACCTCATTTGAATTTGTGAAAGGGGTTTTGATTCCATCAGCAGAATGCTCCTCCAAGCGCGCCACAAACCATTCAATAAAGTGGCGACGTGAAAGCCTCAGAATATTCACACCTTGCGTGTACACTATACGAAGGGTTCGGGTGAAGGCTGCCTAGTCTCCTCAAACGGCGTTGTTCATTAATCCCCCCTTTTATTCTCTACACTGGATCTCATTAGATGTCCTCTTTAATGGCATTTGGAAATAGTAAAGCGTGTGACTTTCAAGTGACTGTGATGAAACAGAAGCATTTTACTGATCGTAAACTTTGATGAGGAGTGAAAAAGGCTAATTGTACGCTCTGTTCTGGTGTTTGATAGTGTTTATGCCACCTGGTCACCCTCTAATCGGTATGTATACGTTGAGTGTGTATTGAGTTTCAATCCGACTCTGAGCTGATGGTATAGACCAGCTGCTGATATCTTAACTGCAGCTGCTTGTTGACCTTCAAACTTATCAGTGCATATCTTTTGACAGAGCAATTGGCTGCATTTTGGTCTGTAAGGAGTTTTGGATAATGCATGCAAATTAAAATCTTTTGTAAATCCCTTCACTTGATTGCTTTAGAGCCACTGAGAGTTGTTCAACACTAACAGTAAAGGACATCCTGATTTTCAAAGTCATTTTCTCTTCATTATTTAGCGTTGCATTGAAACCTCTCGTTTTCTACACAGAGATAACACCCTGCTAGTAAACTGCCTGCTGTAGCACAGTTAGCTCAGTAAACGTGACGGTCTTTTAATCTCCTTTATTAGTTGTGTTTCTGTGCTCATTTTGAAGTTCACTTAGTCCTTGATGGGACATTCTGTTTGCATCTGTTTAGTTTCTATTCTGGGGATCACTTATTGAAATGCAAAAAAAGTCTGCATCAAGAATAATTTTAATATATTCACAAACATGTAAAAAATAATTATCTGTTCATGCATTCGTCATCTGAGTGAGGAAAGCAACAGCAAGCAATTAAATGCAAAAACAAAGCAGTGGGAAAACAGTCATACTTGTCATTTTACCTCAAATATAAAATATGTGCACTGTAACAAAAGGGTGTTAAATAAAATGCTATACAATATACAAATTGAATAGGAATCAGGAAGTATGTAAGTAAACGCAACGTAACTGTTCATACTTTGGATGTTGCCAACTCCTTTGTGATATTGGGTTATATAAATAAAATTTAATTGAAAATCTATCCATCCCTGCCTATCCAAAGACAAATAATTGGGGTTAATGCTTTAAGAAGAAATATCATGCAATATGGAGAATAAACGCATACTAAATAGGTTGACGGACCACATATGGCTGTAGGGCTGTAGTTTGTCCATCCCTGCTTTACCCGGTCAGTGTTAAATAGCTGATTCTGAAGTAGAAAGAAGCTAACTTTACTTAAATAAAGTGTTCCATAACTGCACAAATTTGCTTTTCTCTGCAACAGAAACAGCAGATTTACCTGGATTACATCAACACTGTAAAATGTTGAATATCAGCACATTCCAGTATCCACTGGAATTCTGTTGCATAATCTATGAAGAGTTACAGTGTTCAAACGGATGTCAACACTCGACCTAAAGCTCAGCTGTTAGGAGGTTAAGTACATACCTAGACCTTCTTCTCCACAGAAGTTTCCTGCAAGTCTGCAGGACGACCTTCAAGGTGCTTCCAGACGAGCAAGGAAATAAGTCTCAGGGCACATCCTAAGTCAGTGGTGTCAAACTCAAGAAACAGCACTGAAATGTATCTACTTTAAAGTCATTTAATCAAAAAAATAATAGTGAATAAATAAATAAATTTTAAATATTCCAAATAATAAATATTTGCTCTCCATAAAAATATATCCTGTCAAAATAATAAAAAATATAAACATGTTGTATACTAAAACATACAAGTCCTGGAAAAATACATAAAATGTGTAATTTTCAGCTAAAACAAATCAAATTGTTTTCTTTGCTTTTGTGTTGTTTTATCAGAGCTGGACTCCTGGTATCATTTTTTAACATCAAGTTTGTTTATGTTTGGTGTGTGAGGTCCTTTGTCTATGTGAAAAATATCAGAGTGATATGATTTTTAAAAACCTGGTTTTGTAAATGTACTTTTTAGGTGTTAATTTAACAACAAACTAAACCAAATAACTTATTACTTGAGACTACTCGAAAATATTTGATGTTTTCCTAATTTTGTGCAACACAAACAGCAAAAATTCTCCCAAAACTTCTAAACATTCATAAACAAATGATCTATTGTTTATTTATTAATATCTCAAAAAGAGCAGTTTACTGCCTGCATCAGCTGCTGTGTTTTCAATGCAGCTTAATGTCAGCAAAGCTAAGAAACAACAGACGAACGTTATATGCTACTAAGCTATTATGTGGAAAACAGAGAATGACATTATTATCATATGCTGAGTAAACTAAAGACAGAGAATGACCCAGTTTAATAGGGAATTTGCAATCGGGGCTGTATTTGTAGTATTTGCTGTAATTGTAAAAGAAACACAAAAACACAGATTTTGAGGATAAAATGATTAAAAGTCATTCATATAAATCACATTTATAGAACCGATTGGTGGACACATTTTAATTTTATTGTTACTTTCCCACGATGGCGATGATATTACAGGTGAGGCGCTGGCTCACCTGTCTCCCCTGACCGCATGTTCCTGCTGAGACTTGTTTCAAAAGGGAAACACAGAATTGATCCCAAACCCGCCCAAATTATGTCCACCCGCCAAAATCTACGTTAGCCTGCAAATTTAGAATCTAAACTGGCTAATTGGGGAGGAAACTGTCCATTCTGGCAACACTGGTCTTCGGCAAGGCAGCTGATGAACTGAATGATGGAATTTGTAGTTTGTTACCAGCAATATAAACTGATCTCACAGGCTGATGTACCCCGCGAACCTTGACTTTGACACATGTCTTTGGAAAGAAATGCCTGATCTACCTTAGCTGGCCTACTACGATGTGGAGAAGCAGCATCTCTGATCTGAGATCTTCATGGGGGTTCCAGTTCTTCACCCTATATCTAAAAGAATGCTAAATCTACCCAGTAAAGGAAACTCTTTCCAGCTACTTGTTCTGGGTATCTTATCCTTTCTGTCATGAGCACAACAGGGGGTGGTAAGAACATAAATTGACCAGTAAATCAAGAGCTTTGCCTTTTGTCTCATCTCCTTCATTACCACAGCTGATCAATACAGCAACCACATTATTTCAATTGCAGCTACTCACCTGCTAATCCCAAGCTCTGTGTTTCCCTCAATTGGAACCCCAAGACATTTAAAAATCTCCCAAAGCGGGCAGGAGCTTTCCACCTTCTCAGACAAGGATCTTGGCTTCTTCCAGCCGAGAACTAGGACTTCCAACTTTGATGTACTAATTCTCATTTCAGGTGTATTACACTTGACCAAAAACTGCTCTAGTGCACACTGATGCCACAGTTCCTATAAGTCAGGAGAACAACATCTCCAAAAAAGCTTTGATGTAATACTAGAGCCCCCTACCAGACTCCCTCCAGCCTCTGTTGCATCTTGAAATTCAGGTAATAAACTGTTCTAGCATCCCTGCCTAGTATTACTGATGAAAATCTGAACTAGCCTCTTGCTCTGGCTGTGTTGAGACTGGATAGTCCTTAAAAGGGGGCTCCGAACTCCATATTTTCAGAGTACCTTACATAGAACACGTGTGAATTGAATAGAAAAAAAAAATCTGTGTACCCTCAAACATCCAATATCAGGTGTTGAAATGATCGGATGTTTTTCAACCAGAAAAAACTTCACTGTTCTTTTTGAATCAGAGATTTGACTGTTATCTGATTTCTCTGTAGTTTGAATACAACATCTGGTTCCCCTTCTTAAAAAGAGGAACCACCATCCTGGTCTGCCAGTGCAAAGTCAATGTCCCAAATTTCCATTTGACGTCGCAAAAGGCAAGCTTAATAAAATCCAGAGTCTTATAGTACTTAGGGCAGACCTCCTCCCGAACCCTGACATTGAGAATGTTTTGACTACCACATTACCTTTAGTTTGGGTTATGGACAGTCCCCTGCAATTCCCATGCTGCAGGTTGTGAATACATGTCAGATGCCCCAGAGGTCCCACAAACCAGCCTAACTTGAAAGGACTCCTTATTGATCTTGATGATATCCCTTACATCCAGGAACCACCAATGGGCTTGTAGATTGCTGACACCAAAGATCCCGTGGTCACAGTTTTTGCATAGATGGTGGAGGTGGAATGTGTCCAGAATCCCCCTGTGCCTGATTAAAGCTACCCTGGATGTGGGATGAAAACCCTCTGAGAGTGTGCTCAACCAGATGTTCCAGAAATTTTTGGGCCCAACTAATCTGTTCAGCCTTCTCCTCCTTAATATTCACAATAGCACACCTGTATTTTTTTGAGTCCCAGGATGCTTAAATCTAGTCAATTACAAGGCAGATGGATGATATAAAACATGACAAATAAAAGTTAAAACAGAGACGAATCACAAATCATAATCTTAAAGCATATTAAAAAAATACATTTTTTTAAGTAAGTGCAAGATGGTAAACATCTTTAGATGTCATGAAACAGTCGTCATCCCAAAATTAAATCACATCCAGCACTCACGTAAATATTCTATTTAGGCCATATATTTATTTTATAAGTGTAGATGACATGAAAGAACAAAAGCAACCAAATTCACTACTTTTGAACAGTTACATGCTTTTTTTTTCAATAGCAAAAGGTTTTGTCAAAAATATGCATGACATGGAACACAAATAAATGCTCAATATTTAATAGTTTAAGCATAAATTAATGAAAATCAAAAAGTTAACTTTCATGAGAGGTTTTAGTAATATAAGCTATAACATGGACAGTTCAATACACATTCCAATAAAATAGGTGCTTTTGGTATTTTTGATATGTTTTTGAAACATGTTCTCATCTTGGAGGACATATATAAAGAAAATTAGGAATAAAATAGAATTTTTGAGAATTTACTTTTTTAAGTAGTGAATCAGGTGCAGACAAATAAAAATACAATTTGAAAAAGCTTGTAGTTGTCACATACAAACTACAATTAACAGCCCACAAGGTCCCTGCTTTGCTCCATTCTGATGCATCTTGCAAACAAATATATCCACTAACATCCAAATTTTCCTTGTCCGAGTTGACGTCTGGCTCAAAACTGTTTGGCTGGATAGCTCCATGACTGCTAGCCATTTTTGTTGCACAGCTAATGTTAGTTTGAGGCTGTGAGGGGGTGTAAGCTAGTGGGAGAATGTGTAAACAAAGGGCTGATGGGAAAAAAAGATTTTTGACACTATAGGAGTGGGACTTTAAGGAACATATTTAACAACTATTTAAAAAATTAAGTATTGGCCTAAAGGAAATATTAACAGAAGCAACCTTACAATGACATAAAAATCCACTTCTGGGCACAATAGTTTTACTTAACTAATATATTTCTTACTCTAATAAGGCAGCAGGTTTGGCACTTAAAACATTTGAGCTGTCAAAAATTAAAGTGTTGAAAATTTCAAATTATAATTAAAGGTCATAATGGGATAATTCAAAGTCAAAACTTTGAATTTATTAATTTTTTTTCAAAGTTATTTACTATCTGCAACAAATAAACAATGACATGGACTAGTATATATCTTTTTTTAAAAAGTCTAGCCAATTGCTCTGTAAAACTATAGACACTACAGAGTCTTTTTTCAGTTACCATCATGTGCCTCATCTTGTGCTACTCCATTGTGAGGGAGAAGCATCTGTGAGAAGGAGAAGCCGCTGACACAGATGACTCCTCCCTGAACCATGCAAAAAACGAGCTTCGGCTTCTCTGCCAGTGAAGCATTACCCTCCTAATCCCTGATGCTTAACCTAGGTAATGAATATCTTGTAAAACCTGACTATTGCTGTTGCTGCCAAGGTGGTCTTCCTTTCATACCTCCTGTTATACAGCTCAGGTTTGCAAATGTCCTATTTCATACGTACATGAGCAGTGCCTAAAAAAAAAAAAATACAAACAGATCAGAAGGTAATCTCTCTCTCTGTTAGAAAATGATAAACTTCTATGGTTGTTTAGAGTTTGATAGATCTCGATGGCATCATCAGTGCTGTTGTATCTATGCAGTGACTCAGGGTGGAGTCAGTGACTCCATAGGCAAAAGGTTCTGAAGTTCAAAAAAACGTAATGTTAGTTTTTTCATAGAAGTATTGCAACTATTATGATGCGTAACCAGGAAAATTGCATCTATTTTTCTGAAGCAGGATGGGAGTTTGTAACAGAGACATGTGGTCTAATTTGCCCAAGTGTGTTATTGACTAGTACCTAAGCAACTAATACTTGAAATCCCACTCCAAACTATATTTTTTATCTAAGGTAAAATCACTCCCAGTGGGCTTTTTAATTATGGTAAATATGGTTTTGCTTTTTTTTTGTTTTTTTTGAAAATCAAAACATCTTCTGCAAAGCAACAAGAATTAATCGGAAATTTACCTCCGAGTCTTGGTCGGGAATGTTAGCCTAGAAGTTAGCCTCCGCTAATTTTCCCATCAGCCCTTTGATTACATTCACTCCTGCTAGTTTATGGCACCTCAAAAGCCCAAACTAATCTTAGCGCAGCAGAAAATAAAAAAAATTAGCAATGTCGCGTACTGTTTTGAGTCAGATACCAGGTCCGACAAGGAAAATGAAGTCTTTAATGGGTCTCTTTGTCTGCAAGTGGATGCATCAGATCAGTAGTGTGGAAGGGAGACTTTAGACCGTCCATGGCACTTGCTGTGTAACAAGCACACGTTTTCTCAAACCTCAGGTTTTCATCTGCTCCTTATCCAACATGAATAAAGAAATACTCAGAAACGTAGTTTTAATCTTAAATTATATTAAACATGTCCTCCATCATGACAAAAATGCTGCAAGGACATGTTAAAAACACCAAAAACATAATTTCCATTGGAGTGGGTCTTTATTCCTTGGGTAAAACGTGTCGAGTAGCTTGCAGAATGCATGGTGAAATTCAAGGAGCTCTAATTCTAAATTTGGTAAGTTAAAATTACTAGCGATTGGGGTGCCCAAAGCCTCGAGGGCCGGTGTGGTGTCCTATATGTTTTCCAGCCAACAAGCCATTGAAGCTCCCTGTTGACCAAACACACCTTATTCAGGTAATCAAGGCAGGGTTTCTGGAAAACGAGGAGGAGGCTTGGATTTGGGCACCCCTGCTAGCTATGACTCAAAATAAACACTATGAATCGAGTTAGCATTAGCATCTGTCAGAGCAAATGTATCACAGCCTACAGAGTTATATTTTGGAAGGTAATAATCTAATGGGAGTCAGTTGGTCACTGTGTTTGCAGACCAGTTAATGCTGACATGCATACACGACCTCTTTTTGCACTAGATCTGCCATTTTGCACATATAGCCTCCTAGCTTTATAGCAGAGTCTAGCTAAATGGAAACTTTGCTGGTTGGGATCTAGTTTTTCCTTTGGTTTATCAGTTGGTGTCTGATCACCGAAAAAAACCCAGGTTCTAAACAACAAAAAAAATAAGAAAAAACTGAAACAGGTTGCTTTTGTCCTGTTAGCACTAACTGGTGTCTTCATTTTCTTTAGATAATTCAACAGAACATACTAAAGATGACAATACATATACACAAAATTATTTACTGTAGATTATTAAAAAAATAGTTGCTAAAATTCCCTTTCAGGGTACTTCTGAGAAAAGTCTGTGAAACTAAATGTAATGGCAGTGGAGTACAAATACAATGTCTGTCAGTGGTGTTAATTTTTCTGTCATATCAAACACAATTACACGGTTGAAATAGCAGAAGAGGATTAAAACCCAATTTTTATACCTTTAAAGAAAACAGACCGTTAATGCTGTAACTTCTAATCCTCCCAGAACCCGAAACACGGATGTGTTTTGTCATAAGTTTGACTAACAGTGTACCGGCTGGCCTGGATATCTGATGACTAAAGTAGTGACAGAGGGAGTGCAAAGGCTACTGGGAAATCAAGAGTTGTTGTACCCAGCAGCTAAGAGAGGAACTTGACAGTCTCAAAGGATTATGTGCTGTGGGGATAACAATACTAATGGCACTTCTTTTGCATTATGATAATTGCCAAGACAAAATTGCCACGTAATTTCTCCCTGTTTCTAATTATTGGGCTCTTCAATGCAAGCAGGCAGTGGGAGCAGAACATTGGCAGGCAATTAAACTCCTGCAATTATTGCTCTATTCTAAAGCGTGGCTTTACCAAGGATTTGGAGGACAGAAAATGATTGCTCCTCGATGCAATTAAATGGAGAATAAAACTACCGTAGTCCTCTTAGCAGATCCTTTAAGCCAACTGTTGTGGTTTCTTTTGGCTAGTCTTGAGCAAGGAAACCTTTACAAACTTGCTCCAGAAGATCAACATCCTAGAAAGGTACAAGTGACCCCCATGTATCTCCATCAGCATCTCCATTGAATTTACACACTTGTAACCAAATATGTTTTTTGCAATGTCTCTCTAAGAAAACAAAAAACAAAAACAACTATTTGCATCAAGCTATTTCCAGAAAGTCCTGCAGGGTTGGATTAAAGCTTTGCCTCAAGTGTGCCGGAGTGAGCAGCGACCCGATGCAAATGTGTGCACCAGGAAGTTAAGAGCTCAAAACAGTGGGGTGCAGAGGAATGTTGCCATCTGGAAACTCAGTGGAAATAAGGCGTTTATAGGAGACATGGAGGGGGAAGAGGCACAACTTACTTTGTTTCATTAAGTCATAAAGAAGCCACTGAGCCTGTACAATCTCATTGGTTTGTGACTCAAAGTTCAAAACATCTCTTAAAAAAATAGGACGGAATTATTATTATTGTTTTCTTTTGCAAATATAAAAAGTTTAGAGACACTGAAAAAGGTCAATGTATAAAAATTAAATCAAATAATTTTGGGGAGGTTTCCCAAAAAATATTGACTCCACTCAAGTAGAAATAAATCCCATTTATTTACTTATTTTTTTATACAATGTATAATGGCTTGTCTATAAATGTACAAAAAGAAAAAAAAATCATCAGATTGAAATACACAGAATTTATAACTGGAAGGCATTCATTAGCTTTGGCATTCAATCCGACATGGCTAATTAATTTTTGATATAATTGATCAAGGTTTTTCAATGAAAACTATTAACTTTTACCCTCAGGGCATACTAAACAATAAATTACTGTTTTTTAAATCTGAAAAAATATATAGTTGAATGTATAAAATGGCCCTTCTGTTTACATTTCGTTATTTTAATTCTGCATTATTCCTTCCACAGTATATTTTAGAAGCATTTTCATCTATTTTTCTTTTATCCTTTTCATCCCCCATTTTTCCTTTTCATTTATAAACATTTTTCCTGGAAGTTTCCTGCCGCGGAGTGAGACACATCTGCATTGCAGTGCCAAGTGGGAGCAGTTAGATGATGTGTATGTGGTCTGACTCCATGAATGAAAAAGTTTATTCTGTTTTTTTTTTTTTTTTTTTTTCATACCAAAACAATGGATGTTTGAGTGATGGGAAACCATGACTTTATGCATCATTTGGTACATCACACAACCGTACTGCTATTTTTTATTTTTATTTTTTTTATTACTAGCTGGCATCAAGCATATTCATTTAAATGTCCAAAAAAATCGTACACAAGCACACCCATTTGGACTTCAAAGTGCCGTCACAGGAAAATCATAGAGGGGGTCATCTACCAGCACTTCCTTGCAAGCCTCTGAGCCTCCCTGTTATTAATGGCGTCATCATTTTTTCTCTGCTCACTCTATTTCCCTTCTGATAGTGGGGCCTGCTTCATCGTGTTCTGCCATGTTTCTGTAATTGCTCCAACAGCCTGCCTTATGCTGAGCATATAGTTTTTCTGTGTGTGTGCATATGCATGCACGTGTGTGTGTGTTTCCCCCGCCAGGGCCGGCTGTGAGTTTGTGGGGCAGAACCAAGCTGCGGGCGAGCTGCACACGGAGTGAAATGACAGCCTCCAGGCCACCATTGGTTGATGACCGTGAAAACACTTGCGGTTAACGTAAAGTGAGAGACCGGCTGTCACAGCGCGGTGCCGCTCTCATGCGCAGTCCTGACAACGGCACAACAAGCTGCTTTACAATTTGAGTCTACAGTGATGCAACAAACAACAAAGGAGCCCTATAATTTATAACATCAACCATGTCAGACACCTGAAGTACAAGACAAAGAGGGAGAGAAAGAATAAAACACCAGCAACTTCCATTTGTCAGAATCTTTCAGTACAAATATTTCTTTTTACTTCGATTATGGTGTGCAGAAAAAAAAAAAACACATAGTGTTTGCTGAATGAACACAGAAAAAAAAGAGCGCTAAGGAGAGAATTCAAAAACTGTCACGGATGCCAGCCAAGGTCAGATAAGGGGAGGAGTAAGTGCTCTAAGAGCTTAAGGGGCAGAGGCCGTTTATGTGGAGGAGGTGTTAAGACCCAGATTGCCAAGCATGAGCACCACGTCCACCCATCGGTAAATGAAGCAACTTAAAGTAAGAGGAATGCTCTCAGAAGGTCACCTCGCAGCCTTCTTTTTGGCTTTAAGAGTTTCAAAACAAGACAGAAGAAAAGAAAATGAAACAAAAATTGTAGCCTCCCCTTTTTATAAAGTCATAAACATTGAAACACTGATAAAAAAAGGCAATTTTTTGTGTAGGATTGCATTAACCAGTGGTTTCTGAATTTGCTGTTTGGTTTACCAATCAGAGTGGTTGATAACGATAACAATGATTGTTTAAAAGTTTCAAAAATTTTTAATTTTGAAATGTTTGGTTTGAAACAAACGCACAAGTTATGACAAATGATTGGAATATCCCTTGGAAAAAATCCTTGAAACATTAAAGTTTAATGTTTTTTTTTTTTTTGGATTTCTGCACTTTTATTTTGTCTCGACACCTTTGATTTGTGTCATATGACATAAAACTATTTTTTTTAATTTCAATAATTACTCCAAACCAAGCATAACAAGAGTTATGACACACAATTGCAATATCCCTTAGAATAAATCCTTCAAACATTGAAGCTTAATGATTTCTACATTTGTATTTTGTCTCTAAACCTTTATTTTTTGTCATATGACATAAAATGTATGTTTTTTTTACATTTTCATTATACCCCAAAGATCATGTATTTTTGAACAATACTTCTCAAACTAATTTTGCATTCTTTTATGAGATGGTAATTTAAAGCAAAGTTGTAAATCTTTCCCCAATGTTATACTTTAATTGATTTATTTGTTTTGATTACTTTATCATTCTGTAATATTTAAAACATGATGTCAGGAAAGTATTACTAAGAGAATATTTGATCTATTTATTAATCTGCCTAAAATAATCTCTCATGTATATATATGTATATACCCCATCCTTTATAGCAGTAAATTAAGTCAAAACTTAAACATTTCTAATTCTTCCCCCAATTTTATTTATTTATTTGTTTATTTTTTGTTGATTTGAATTACTTTATTGTTAAACATTATGTTAAAAATGTTACAAAAGTGTCCCCAGGTGCGAATGTGAGTATGTATGGGTGTGTGATTGTAGCCCTGTGACAGACTGGAGGCCTGTCCAGGGTCTATCCTACCTTCGCCCAGAAGTGGGCGGGTTAGGCTCCGGCACCCCCGTGACCCCAAAAGGAACAAAGCGGTTAAGAAGATAGTTAAATGAATACCATTGGAAAATAAAAAGACAAAATGTACAACTTGGAATTCAGTTAATTTGACAGTTTCAGGTCATGTTTGGAATTATTGTTTAATATGATGAAATGTAGCTGTAAAAAAAAAAAAAGACAGGATTGTATCAAAAAGATGGATATCAAGGATTGCTGCAACAAAATAGATTTCAAAATAAATTATTGGAGCAAATTGTAAAGTAGAAAAAAAGATCTACCAAGAGTTAAATTGTACAATTATGTCCGTCGGACACAATGCAGCTTTTGTACTATTTCTAAATTGCTTTATACATTCTTGAAGGCAAAAATGTTCCTTAAGCTAAGAAACTGATGATGCACCAACATCCCATATAAATGAGGGATGATTAGAGAGCAGCCCTTATCGTCCTTTTTAACCTCGCTGTGGTTAAATCAGACTTGCCCTCTCGGATTTCTTCCTCGCCTCTTTTCATTCCAATTGAACATGCGCCCGTGTGCACACCCACAAACACAGTTTGTTACGCGGTAACATTACGGATCCCCTTAGGCAGCTGTGCATCTCTGTATGACTGATGAGGGTAATTTCTCCCAAACAACAGAATGATCACTTTAGCGGTGAGCACGACAGACACTCCCCACCTCCTCCCCCTGCTTTCTCTGTCTCCCATCTTTCTTTTCGCTTGCAAAAAAAGGCAAGAAAAAGACGTGCATTTGTCTCCTACTGTGCATGGAACATTTCCAGAGATGAATGGCTTTTTTTTACCTTAGACATATGAATTAAGCAGAAAAAAGTTAAGCATTCCAGCGATCCAAACAATCTGTTGATAGTCTGGTTAGGATTCATATCCCAACTCGGCTAATAAAAGATTTTCACTTTAGCTGTTGGATTGGGGGTGAGGAGGGTTTCCTTATTTTATCCCTTGATTACCATAGGGACCCAATATAATGCACATGCCAGAGTGAATTAGCCTCATGTTAAGCGCTAAGAGAGCCACAGTGAGTTTATATTGTGTGTGTACTGCTGTGCACCTTGAGATGTACAGAGCTGAGAGTAGTTAGGACTTGTCTGCCTCTCTCCCTTGGCCTCATAGGTTCAGCCTCAGTGGGCTGTCTTTACATATTCCTCCATCTGTCAGTCACACGCAAAAACAAATCCACCTGTCGACCGGGAGACTGGGCTGAACGGCGCAATGCCACAGCTGTCCGGGCCTGAGCGAGCCAGCGCCCTCCACTGGTGACAGAAACCCCATTATGATGCTTATTACCCCACCTGTCAACCCCGTCTGCACACCTGCACCGACAAGCCAGACTAATAAAGGCGGTTACCATTACAGCACCTTGGACATGGAAGTCATGCTTCTGTGGATTTTGTGGTCCTTGTGTCCTTGATCACAAGGGCTTCCAGCACTTCAGCGATCCGTGCGTTCAGACAGACATTCACCACTTGATTGCTTCTACAATGGGGCTATTAATGCTGCATTATGTAAATGGGAACGGTCACAAACATCTAACTGGATAAAGGCTAAGCACAGTGCAATTTAATGCTGCTGACTTTCTGTAGCACTTTGAAGGATGTTTTCAATTACAACCGAGCTAATTTAATTCATTGTTTTATAGCTGAAAATGCATTTTTAAAGCTTGACTGGGTCTCTATTTCAGAACTCTGGTTTAATCAGTCATGTACACTGAACGCCTGAACGTCCTCTAAAGAGATTGACAAAGTTGCCGGGGATCTACGTTCTAGGTTTTAAAGGGACACGGCAGCCTGCTCGGTTCCCTCCGATGGCAGGCGTCACTTGCAGAGGGGAGGGCGTTCGTCCAAAAGATGAAAGGACCTGTGCCTTTAAGAGGGCCGTCTCCTCTTTCCCTCATGCTCCCCCTCAACTATACAGACACTCCTCCTGTGAGCATTTGTGAGGCAGCTCCTGTCCCTTATGTCTCTTTGTGAGAAAGAGAACAGGCTTCCCAGAGCATCACTGAAGACAACACTGAACTCTAGGGACGGCACCCCGGTCGCAGACCCCCCTGCAGACCTGGCCTCGGCCGCAGCGGATGCTAGAAGGAGCGTAAAGACAGGAGATCCACACCAACTTGAGCTGGAGTAAAGAAGTCTGAGGAGGTGGAACTTAACAGCTGATCAATTCAAGAGGTCAGTTTTGGGCTGAAGGTGAGACGATCAGTCAAGCAGAAAAATGGACTGAGAAAAAGGTGGGGTCCTAATTTCAGCTTTCAGTATCTTTTTTTGTAGTTAGAAAAAAGTTTTTTCAAAGAGGCACTCTTTGCAGCTTTAAGATAAAACTCCAATCTGAAATAAACAAAAGGAAGGAAAGAAGATAATTTAGTTTTTTTCTTTTTTTGGACTTTTTTTTATCTCTCTCTAGAACACTTTGGTATGAAAATGAGAAGTTCTTTAAAGAATCTTTTGGAAAGTCCCCACAGTGCTCTGAATTCACCAGCCAGGCGTTTATCTTATTTCTCCAGCTTTTTCTAAAAGGGGACATTAAAGACTTTGTTGATAGTGCTTCCTGGGGAGTCAGTCAAATTTCTTCTTGAAGTCTTGAAACTTTGCAGCTATTGACTGGAGGAAACGGAAAGCGGCAAACGTAAAAGGAAAAAAAAAATCCTGTTATGTTGTATTTAATGTGGGAAGAGCGAGTTTCTGGAGTAACTCTGTGGTGAGGTTCGGGAGGACTGCAGAAATGTTCACAGGGTGTGGAGTGGTCGGTGGCCAGAACCAGTGCCTGACCTTTAACAATGTCAAGCCCCAACTAGTGCACGACGTAAACAGATCAATTGAGAAAGGAATCAACCATGGGATGTTTCCCATCAACCAAGCACATACAAACGCTGTAATGCAGCCAGCACTGGTCAACAATGATTTAAACCTGCTGAAACCTTCACCCCAACCAGTACTTCCTCCAGCTCCTAAACTGGGGCAAGAAGGATTCAGGAAAGTTTGCCGCACCGAGGAGGACAGTCCATCCCCGTTCCCCGGTTTGCCTCCTGGAGTGCTGGAGATGCGAGTGAAGGAGGGGAGCAAGATACGCAACTTAATGGGATTTGCTATGGCAAGGATGCAGGGGGAGAAAGGAGGGAGTGAGGGAGGTGTCAGCGGTGCTGGGCTTCGGCAGGTGGTCTTCACTGGATCGGGTCGAGCCGTCACCAAGACCATCACCTGCGCCGAGATCATGAAACGGAAGGTGGGACGCCTGCACCAGCTGACCAAGCTGCGGTACAAAGTGGTAAAAGAAGTGTGGGAAAGTGCTGAAGGGGGCACATCCGAAATGACACTGCACAGGACAGTACCTTCAATCAGCATCCTTCTTTCTAAAGACCCGCTGGATCCCCAGGAACCAGGCTATCAGCCTCCAGAAGCTGTCAGCGCTTTGTGGGAGGGCACGGGTGCTGAAGCTGCACAAACAACATGTAAGAGACCTCTTGGACCTTTGCCATACAGCAGTTTCTCTCACTGTAAGAGACTGTGTTTGGGGGAAGGCGTCTCGGTCCTGCCTCCTCACTGACTGGACAGGATGGAATCGCTAGAGTTCATTCCTCTCCTGCACAACGCTGAGACAATCAGAACATTAACACAGTCAGAACAGAGCTTTCCAAGAAGAACTGAGTACCAATTCAAGCCTCCAGGGGTCAGTTTAACTGGGTCTGAACTGCTTTCCTCTGTGTATATAAAGCATTTACAGGACATCTTTCATGATTTCTTTCATGGACCAAACTGTGATTGATTCCACAAAATAATGTTTTATTTTTCTCCATGACAAGAACAAAAGAAAGCTTTGAAAGAAAATGTGTTGCACAAGCTTTTTTTTAATTGCAGTTATTCTTATTTTGAACTATTCATTTAACAACTTTAAATAAAAAACTGCTTGAATCCACTGATGCAAAACCTTTTAAGTTTATGTTTATTATTAATAACTGGCACATAAAATAAAGAAAAATCAAATAAACCATTTTCTTTTTCCAATGGAAATTTCTTTTGTATTTAATCTCTTCGACTCACACACCACTGGATCTGCAGAGCTCTGATGGAACAAAAAAGAAAAAGAAATCACAGTGTGCTGATCTATTGATAGGAATAACAGCGGTGAAATTTGTCTGTAGAAAAAGCTGATTTAATGACAAAGCTGTTGATAAGGGACCAAACCAACGCAGCCTGATAGAAATGCCAAGGGGAGAAATACAGGCACAGATTATCATTACGATAACAATATAACATCACACAACAGAGTGGAGAAAAGGATTAAAACTGGGTTTGACAGGATTTGCCCTCTGTGCACTGTTCCTGCAAAATATGAAACCAAGGAAAAAATGCAATCCTTCCCATTTTTGCCTTTAGGTCTATGCAGTTCAGATCTGTTCTTACTTCCACATTACTGTATTTATCATGCAAAGTAACATAGAATCAGGTCTAAAAAGCAAAACTGTGAATCTTTTATTTAACTTTAGGTCTGGGCGAGATAGCATTTTTTATACTCCAATATTTTTTTTTTTCATATTGTACGATAACAATATGTATCACAATATAAATCAAATAACCATATTTGTCAAATTTGAACGCTCTGTGGGTCATAAGAGAAATATGTCATCAACAGTAGGTTATTTAAATTAAATATCTTGTACTTTAAACTTAACAGATGCACTGATGGAACATGATGCCACATTTTTTTTAGATAACTTAGACAAGGCAAATACATGACAAACGTAAGTTAGAATTAAAGATAACTTTGCCAAAATTAAATAGTAAAGTCTTTTTTTCTACTTTCTTTCACTCCATTTACATTTCTTAGTGTTGTAACTTCTCTCTGCTGACGGAAACTACATCAAATTGTATTTAAAAAAAGAAAGTTTTTAATTTAAAAAAATACAACTGAACCAAAAATATTTCTTTGAAAAATTCTAATACGCTTGTTTAACTGAATCTTTAATGTGTTGCTAATCTTAAAATAATATTTTGTGCAAAAATGACAAAGTATTTTTTTTTTATCTCAAATGATGAAATATAAGATTTGATTCCAATTGCACTGACTGTAAAATTGTACTTTTATAGCGAGTTTATGGATAATTTAGCATAAAGTGATCACCAACCCCTAAACAGTCATTTTTTCAGGGTTTAACCTCTCTCTCTAACCCATTATGTGGATCAGAGCTTTGCCGATTCGCCACGATCGAATCTGTTTGTGCTGCAGTCCTGCACATATGAGGCAAAACCGCGTGTCCTCGGACCGCTGGAAGGTTATCGTTTAATGTTGTTGTTATCTCCGAGGTAAAGCTCTCACAGAAGAGCCTTTGGGACAGTCGGTATGCAGTCGGTGCAGGTCAAGAAGATAATGATGCTACAAGTAAATTTCAAATCGACCTGCATCTGTTATCGTGCATTAAGAATTCAGGGCCAAGTGTGAAATGCAGAAGGGTAATTAAGGGTAACGGCAGGCGTACCCGAATGAGAGAACAGATAAAACATACTGACAAAATCATTATTCCAGAACTAAATCCAATGCGGCTGGCATGAAATGGGTTGGTAAAGGAGTCAACTAGCTGCAATAAAGGAATGTGGACAAGGTTATTCAGACAGTGTGTGTTTATAAAATGCAGTCAAAGTGGGACTAGGATCTCTTTTATTTTAATACATCTAAAGTCACTAATAAAGTACTGTTTTTGTTCTTTGAGGACATATAAATTTAGAGCCGAACATACCTTCTCTTTTGAATTAAACAAGGGCTTAATCAAGTGTTTGTCATTAGTTTTTAAAAAATACTCTGAATATTAAACTGGATAACATTATTTGGGAACTTGCGACAGTGGACACAGCAATAACATGCTGTTTACCAAAGCCAAAAACTAGCTGACTGCCTGCTTTGAATGTGAATAAATTCATTTTGAAGTTACCATAATGAAAGTGTTGGCACTCTATTTTCCCTTCTCTGCCGCTGCAGCAGATGAGAGTGAGGTCTCCGGGATGGTGTGGGAGTTTGCTATCTCCCAGCCTCCAGATGGCTCCGTCTTCTCTTATCTAGAAGAATGGGTGCTGCCTCAATTTTTCAACTCTCCTTATCTGGGAATCCTTTAAATTGAATATTTACCAAGCCTATGTTTTCGGTTGGTGTTAGGCCTGTGAAGCCGACATTCCTCTTACTTGTTCCGACAGGGCGAAAGGTTTTTCCTCACTCATACACTCCCTTTGTCTGCCTTGTCAAGCAATGGGACAGTGATTGATTATGTGATTGCTCACAGAATAGAAGGTTATGCAGTTAACCAAAGAGGGGTGGAAATATTGCCATTGACCATTGAGCGAATACGTTAAAGAACCACCTATTAAAATGACAGGAGGCACTTCTATTGTGTGTCTGTGTTAAAATAAATTAAATTAATGCCTCTCTGAACGCTCCTTTGTTTCTCGTGTGCACAAGAGGTTAAACGAATTCTTAAGCAGCCATTGACGGCATCGTATTGCCATTTGACTGTCTGTGGTCTATCTAAATGAACAAGCTTGTGCCCCAGCTACTCCCTGGTAAGTGTTGGAAAATGTCTCTTCAAGCCCATTTTTTAAGAAATGCCTCCATGTTGGACTAATCAGTGCAGCTGAGGATGTAATTGCTAGGCTAAAGTCGAGGCTGTAAGAACAGATAATAAACACTGAGGACTGGCAGCCAGAATCCCAAGCAGAAAAAAAATAGTTTGAAAACTCAAGTATTTTTTTTTTCTCCCAAAGGCCACAACAGACAAAGCGTCTTATTGCAAGTGAGTTACTTGGAAAAACGAGCATTTAAAAAACAAACAATCATTTCTCAGTGGTTATTATTCTGGAAAAATGTACAATACTTCTAGGCAGCTGCATTGAATTTGAAAGGGCACTGATGTGAAATGACACGTGCTTAAAGGCTTTTCTCAAGCTCCAAAATGAACACATATTTTGGGTTGTATTGCAGACATTTGTCCCGTCTGTGAGAGAAAAAGTTATGCTTGATCTGTTTTATTTTTATTCATTTAAAGGTTGTGTAAAAGGTTAAGACATTCTCCTGCCCTACAGCGACTGACTGCTGCCCTCTAGTGATAAAAGCAGATCAGAGTCAACCTCAAAAAAGCATATAGTGAGATATCCCTGATATAAATGTAACTTGAAGACATTTTGTCAATATGCATTATCTAAATCATAAATCATTAATGGAAATTTTACTATGTAAATGTAAGCATAAAGACATGCTTTTATTTTGTAGATTTTTTTTTTATTTTATTAAAGTAGTTTAACTATATTTAAAGCTTCAATGATGTGTGCAGAATTCTTATCATATTTCTTGATTTCATTTTTTTTCTGTGCAAAAACTAAATAAAGAAATAATCATTACATTTTTAATTAAAAGTGTTTAAATAAAGAAATTAAATGAAGTGTTTTAATTTAGTTTAATCAACATTATTGCCTACATCTGACTTAAAATTAATGTGCTTTGTTGTTTGTCATGAAATATATTTAAAAAAAAAACTGCACAAGGGTTAGCAGCCTGTGCACACATCCACTGCACAGATAAACATGGTAAAGCACTGGGACCAACTATGTTTTTTTTTGTTTTTTTTTTGTAGCAGCAGCAGAAAAGCGGATCTTATTATCTTCAGTGTGACTTTGTACAACAAATAAAAGTCATCATTGGCTCATGTGCAAATCAGAGTAACCGACTCTATTTTATACAAACAAAAATGAAAACTTATCTACAGAAGCTTCGCTTTGAAAAGGGTTTCTGCTCATTTATCCTTTTTTTCTTATTCCCCATGAAGGTCTCCAGCTGTCTAAATAAAAGGTAAAGTGAAGCCAACTCCTTTTGATTGTGCTTAAACTTAACCAGTAAAAGACAATCAGACAAAACTATTTCTTTTAAGACAACGTTCTCTTTTCTTCATAGGAGCTTTCAGCAGCTACCACCACCTCATCAATTACAAACGTCTTTTTTGTCTGTAAATAATGGTGCAATCAGCAGTAAAGCACAGTAGGTTTTGCTGAAATACTTTCCTTATCAAGTTTTATGTTTTAAAAGAGAAGGACTCCCACATTCAGCAGGCGTGACTGAATTTTACTTTGTGCATGCAGCAAAGATACTTTTCCATAAAAACTGGGTTGGCTCCACCAGCTTTTCACTTGAAAAGATGGACAGAAAGCAGGAATACAGGCAAACAAAGACACATAATTTTTTTTTCTCCATCATAAATTTGAGAGATTTTTAAGTTTTTAAGCAAATGAAAGTGTACCAACATGTTTTAAAATCAACAAAACATGGAAAAAAATGCTTCTGTGGTGTCTTGTGCAGAGCTGAAGCAGTGAGCATACTTTGGTGGAGTTTTTTGGGTGCTATATAACATTCTTGTTTGAACTGAGTGCAATTAATAAGACACTAAAGAAATATTTTTGTGTCTTTTAGAGAAGGCCTGATAATAGATTTTTCCTGAAATTTCACATTATTAAAAAACAAATTAAAAAAAGAGTAAAACTGACCAAAAAGTTAATGTATTTTTGATGTTGTTAATATGTTATTGTGGTATTTTGTTTATAATGGGGGACATGTATAAAATAATTTAGGAGTAAAATGAATTTCTGAATATTTTTGTATTCAAATGATGTTGGATCAGGAGCAGATGAAAACCGGATGTTTGAAAAAGTTTGGATTTGCGATGCAGCAGCTGCCATGTCTCCTGTCTTTGCTCCAGTTCTGTAGCCTCCACTTGCAGACAAATAGATCCAATAACGTTTTCATTTCCCGTCTGAACTGACATCTGGCTCAAACCTGTAGAGTGGGATAGCTCTAACAATGCTCACTTTTTTTTTTTGCTGAACTAATGTTGGCTTAATTGTGAGATGTTGTAAGCTATAGCAAGAGAGTGTAAACAAAGGTCTGATGGGAAAATTAGAAGAGCTAACTTCCACGCTGCAGAAAATAGGTCTTAAAAACGAATCAGGGTTTTTGATTTTGGTGAGATGGGAACAAAATGGACCAACAGAATGTCTGTTTCTTTGCTAACCTGATGTGGGTTCCTGGTTAACATCCCATCCGAGAGGGGTCGTAAATTATTCCACAGTTTTGGGGGGAGCAGCATCTCTCCATGGTCCCAAATGAGATCTGCTTGGTACACAAATGGGGGTTTGTTTTTAGTAATGTCCTTCAAAGACAAATCAGACTTAGATATGCGCCTTTGCACAAATTCCTGTTGAATTCTCAGGGATTCAAGTTTTAAATCTCCGAGGGCAGGCAAGAGCCTTAACAGCTTTATTACCTGATGGAGTCTTAGGGTCTGCATAGTCAGTGGTTGGCTGTAGAAGAGGTATTACAAAAGGGGGCTGAGTCAACTCACGAAGGTCACCAGTCAGGCCTGTATGCTGCTTCCAAGGCCCGAAATGCTGCATACACTATCCACAAAACATGATTAAACCTTCTTAAATCAGCCTCATTAAGTCAACATTTCACCATTCATGACAGAGCCTTGATCAGAAATGCATTTATCTTATTCTCTGCTCCACAAGTTCTGATGATATCCCTGTTATTGATTTGCCGTTCATTTTCACAACTCAGCATATTTCTTTAATAAAGGGATGGAAGTCTCTTATGATTTGAGCTGTTTGCCAGTCAATTTGTGTAAATCTCTCATCACCTTTTCTGCAAAGCTTTGCATATATAAGCACCATATGTCTATCGATGGAGCTTGCATTTAAACGAAGCATTAAAAGCTCATCTGGCAACAACAGCAACCATTCCACATCATTTAAATCATCTTTCATTTCTATTATGACTTAACCTTGAGGAGGTTGCCCTTCCTGTGTTTGTATTCCTTAAAGTGCTGAGCTGCTATTGTGGGATTAGCTAAATAAACACTAAATGTCCAACATAGGAAGCAAAAACTGATGAATGTGTGTGCTTTTGTGTCAGAATGGATGTGTGTTCAACTTTTGTGACGCTCTCAGTTTTTGGGATAAGAAAAAAAAAAAAAAACTATTTTGGCTTGTTTGGAAAACTGCCAGAAGGAAAAAGTCTCCAAAAAGAACAGGGCCACACAAGTTTATATTTGCAGAAGTCTCCTGGAACCATGTTCTTTAGACAGACGAGAGCAGAGAAAGCATGTTTGGCTGTAATACGCCCTGCCACATTTGCAGAAAAACAAGAGCAGCACAAGTGAAACATTTGCTCGCTTGGTTTGCTGCTTACAATATTCTTGTTTTGTATGCCAAGTGTGTTTTTGTATTTACGCAGACAGGCAGTTATAGTTTTCTGTGTTGTTTTTGCAGTGCAGAGCTGTACTAACAACCACATTTTTGGGAGTTGTATTATTCTCACTTACTTCAACTATCTAGAGATTGCCAATACTGATATCTACTTAGTGTAATTGCCACACCTGATCAGTGGGGGTCTCAGTGGGTTTTTGGACTTAAACTGGGTGTAATCTATGAGCAAAATGTTCATTACTTGAAGCCCCACTCCAATCATTACAATCCCAATTGTCTTTTAATTATGCCTTTTTTAGCCAAAATCCCAAAAAGTATTGTTTTAGTAGGACATAGTTTCTGCAGAGCAGCAGGAGTTCATTAGAAATTCGCCTCTGAGTTTTGGGTGACACTTTTAGTATGGAGTGAGCCTGTTCTAATTCCCCATCATCCTTTCATTAACACTTCTCCCACTTTCTTACAGCGCCTCACAACCCCAACCTAACATTATCGATGTACAAAAATGGAGAGCAATGACGGAATTGTCCAGTAATGATCCATAAATAATTCTGAATTGTTTCATGAATTGTAAATAATCGATTATTGAAAAATTATGAGGACTGTGGACTTTGGTTTGTTCTTTGTCAGTTATGATATGAGTTTTGATCATGTTCTTTTGAATTGTCCTTCAGTCACAGTCTTGTCATGATTCACGGCTATCTTAATTTCTCAGTCTATTTAAGTTTCTGGTTTTCAGTTCTTCCTTGTCAGGTCATCTGTTCTGTTCCGTCACCATTTTGGGGTCTCCATGGGTTTTTTCATGTTTTGGTACTTTATTAAATGTTTTAACTTCCTGTCACCAAACCTGGTCTCTTGCATATGGGCTCTCCACCAGCATTTCCTGACAGAAATGTATATGATTTAAAGTAAAAGTAACAACCGGAATGAAACGTGAAATGTTTTTCACTGAAGAGCACACAAACATGGCTGACGTTCCAGATGTCATCATCTGACCGGCCCTGACTTCACTTAAAATGACTGTTTGGAAGCATTTTGGCTTTCATTGTGTGGAGGGTCAATTGGATAAAAGTCACGGGGTGTGTAAGTTATGTCACACCAAAATTAAATATGAAGAGAACACAACAAATTTGTAAAATTACAATGTGCAGCTAGGAAGACACTATTTATTCTGTTTAATGTGAGTTAAAGAGCATTTAATTAAAGCTGGTCTAATGATAAAATGTAACATTTTCTTATTTACGGTTGTTGAGTTCAGAGAAAAGGTTTCTCTTCTGATGCTGTGAAAGATTTTTGGTTTGATGATCAAAAATCTTTCATAGCATTAAAAGGGAAACATTTTACCGAATGTTTTTCATGTCAGAATTTTTATTTTCTCAATCAAAGTTAAACAAGTACATTAATCTCATCTTAACTTACAAATGAACACAGTAAAACTAACATTTTAAAACTTTAAAAATTTAACTTTTTAACATTACTATGAATAAAATTAACTTAAACCTTAAATACATTTCAATATTTTACTCTCCATAAAAATATAGTTAGTCAAAATTATACAAGTTAGAAATAAGCAAAAGATAACATAAGGACATTAATAACAATAAAATGAATTTTTTGTTTGCTCCTTATTCACAATGATTTGAATAAAACAATACTAAGGAACACACTTTTAATCTCAATTTTGTCTATATATGTCATCCATCATGAGATAAATGCCACAAGAACATGACATAATTTTCTTTTAAGTAGGTCTCATATTATATCTTTATGGAATGTCTGTAGCTTTTAAATGAAACAAGTAAAAAGTAAATGATATCCCATAAAACCTTTCAATGTTTTTTAAAATGTGTGTACTTTTCCCTATTGGTTGGTTGTGCTGATTCTTAACAGGAAGCTTCCACATAAAGATACATCTCATCTTCCAACTGAGTGGAAACTATTATGAAGCAGAGCTCCTGGTTCCACGCTGCAGCCTCCTCATTTACATTCTCTCAAACTTGAAATATTCTGTTTAATGAGTATTGACTGAATGGCGCAAATTGGAATTAGTCTGGTGCTGATGAGGGAGCATCAGGCAAGGCCACAAATGGATTTCAGTTCATTTCGGAGGGAAGACGTGAAACCTTACTTTGTTGGTCGACCCACTGAGATTCGGCATGTTGTCCATAATGACGAGAGCGATTCAGCTCTGATTGGAGCGCCCTACTGCTTCAATAAAGTAATCACAACTGTACGGATATTATTCTGCTAATCCTCCTGCTGTGAGAGCGGGGAATCCCAGCTGTCATTGTTTCCATTTGAATTAACCAAACCATTTAGTCAGAGCATCAACCTTGGTGGGGCATGGAAATGGAAACACAACTCTCACACATTTAAATGAGTCTCCACAGTTTGACAAATAGATCAAACAAAATCGTCATTATTCACATGGCTGACTGGACATTTGTTTAATTTACTGTAAAGTATTGATGCATTCCGCTAGCAGCCAAACAATTTCTTATTTTTCTGAATAAAATAGTCATCTACTAAGTTGGTGTCCTTTTTTTTACAGAAGTTATTTTAGTTTTTTGGTCTCAGTGAACGTTTCGAAAAAAAAAGTAAGCTTATCATGTTATATTTTGTTTTTACTCACTGGCCATGATTCTGCTCTTGTGGCATTTTTCTGACATACATGAAGGAAATAAACCTCAAATAAAGTCCAGAGTTGGTTGATGAGGAAAGGAGCAAAAATTATCCCATTAACCCTTATGCTTTCTTCTGGGGTCCAGATGACCCTACCTTAATATTGATGTGGGATCCCTCCCTTGACAAAGGTGGACAAAGGTGGATTTCATGTCTGCCACGGACATCAGAGAAGATAAAGCGTGGTGTCTTGTGGGGTCCAGATGACCCCACTTCCAACGTAAACATGCCTTGGATAGCACTAAAGGATTGGATCAATATTACATCAGTGCAGTGATCACACCATGTCTTCGAAGGATAACCCTAAGCTGTTATATGGTCATGCTTTTATTTTATCCTGTCTGACTGGTCTCTTTATCTATTTCTTTATCTATTTATCCTGTATATGTAGCTGGTGTAATCTTCCAGTAAATCTCTCTTAGTCTTCCAGTAAAATTCCTAGTAATCTTACAGTGATATTCCGTCCCCATGTCTCTGTCACAATTAAGTTTTTCTGGTGCAGTTTCGCAACCCCTCTGTTAAACAAGAAATTTTTCACAAGCACACCCTAACAAATGAAAAAATATTTTTGCCGCTATTAATAGTAGAAAAAAATTAATGTAATGCCTTCAAAATTCATGTACGTTTACATCAGCGACGTGCGGTGAGGTTCACGGCTGGTGAGGCACTGACGTCATCAGTCAGATTTACAAACATATGAGAGTAGCTTGTTCACTATTTGATTGACAACACTTGTAATTTCATTCCATTAAACAATTTCAATAAAATTTTTATTATTGACTTACTTTTACTTATAAATGAAGTCCGGACGCCGCTTCTTCTGAAGAAACACAGGGGTAACCTGTTTGTAGAAGTCTTCCTTTTCCTTCCTCAGTTTTAAAGGTTTTCTGTCCATCACTGCCAGTGACGTGTCTAAACAAATTCTTGAGTTTAGGGGTTTAAAAACATAATCCTCTAGTTAGAAAATGGTGCTTAACAATATTAAAGAATAACTGGATGGCAGCACCTGACTTGCTACCACTAAATCCACTACTCTTTAGCCGCAGTCACATTGACCAAGCTCACCAGCGCCCTCTACCTTGAGGTAGATGTACTGCAGGCCTCACCTATAGTATTTCTAATGCAGATTTTAAGAGGATGAAACAGACTAAATGAGTCACAAACTGGCATTGGTGTAATCAGACAGTTGGCGATAAATACGGAAATTAAGTATTAAAAAATAAAGTATCTTTTTATGATGCTTAAAAGACTGAATTAGTAAAGTGCAGCTGAAACTCCAGTCTGTGTGTCTGTCGCTGCCTGGGCAGAGGGTAGGCACGGGCTGCTGGTGCCTCACCTGCCGCTTTCTCGTGTATTTGAACAGGAAATGTGCACATTAGCTACTTTTCTACCAAAGAAATGTTGAAAACCCATAGAGAAAAAAGTATTCATAGAATAGGCATGTCTAAAAACTAATAATTAATTATTATTAAAAAAAGTATATTCATTATTTTTGTTTATGCATTTTAAGATATGTTTTGCCTGCCTCCCCTGACTGCACGTCGCTGGGCTATGTCTACATGAGTTTTTTCTCCCCAGATACCAACTCAAATGTTTTAGCTCAAATCTTACTCTCCATTTTTGTTGCACCGGTAGTGGTAGGTTGAAGTTGTGAGGGTCTTTAAGTTAGCGGGAGAGAGTGTAAACAAATGGATAATGGGAAATGGAGGCAGGCTTATTCCAAACCAACAGTTTTGTCCAGAAGTCAGAGGCAAATTTTTGTTGAACTCCTCCTGCTCTGCAGAAACTGTCCAAAAAAATGACAGGCGTCTTGATTTTGGCAAAACCAAAACAATAAAACAGCATCAGCATAATCAAAATACCACTGGGAAGGCTTTTAAAATAGATCAAAAGATGACTGGCGTGGGACTTTAAATGCAACTGATTCATAGTAAATTATTTGGTAATGTGTTCAACTTTAAAGTGACAGTAGAACCAGTCTTGATAAAACTCACACTCTTTTAAATATTTATTTTCTCTTGAGCAACCTTTCAAACTAAATTGCCATACTCCCCATAGTTCCCCGTCTTCTTCTTTTCCTTCCCGCTTTAACTTTCAGGGGCAGCCACAACAAATCAGTGTAATACTGTAGTTCTGATTTGCATACTTGGTTTGGCAAAGACTTAATGTGGGATGCCCTTCCTGACAGAACCCTCTATATTTATCTGGACCTTGCTTGGGCCCCCTTTTAACTACATTTAAGTACTGACAAGGAATGTTTGTCATGTTCCAAAAAATATAAATATAATATTGCCATTATTTGGTCAGTATGTGACTAGCAATACCCCCTTGGTCGAGAGTGTTTTTTTTTTGGTTATGGTGTGATATTTTTATGTATGAAGTCACTCGTCTACCTCTTGATGTTATCTGTCATCTAAGGAAAGTGAAAATGAATTTCTCCCTGAGGGACAATTAAAAACAAGTCTAGTCGTGTTAAAATAACCTTTTTTTCTTACTTTTCTCTCTTATGCTGTAGTAAAAGATTTTTGAAAGGTGTTTCCTGGTATGCACAAAAGGCTTACATGATATGCAAAATGAAAGATTTTGGTTTCCTAAACAATAATAAGCTCAAGTATTTAATCTAATTTGCTGTTGTTTTAATTATCTTTCCTTAAATGAAATTATCCCTTTTCTTGTTTCAAAAATGTGTTTTCCCTCATTTTATTACTCTGAATTGAATTACAAGTTTAAAGCAACTTGAAGGAAAACACTAATAAAACATTCAGTAAAATAAAGTTTTCTACTATTATTAAAGTTGTTTTTAATCAAAATGTAGTTAAAACATCAAACCTCAGGGTAGTATTATTTTTCAGCTCATTACTTAGTTTGGCCAGCAGATAGCACCATCATTTTGATCAAGATGCGTTCTAATGTCTCACGTAAAAGGCAACATTTCCCTTTGAACAGGTCGGCTTTTACAAACTAAACATTTTGCAAATCAAATCTTTGTGCTCACTGGGGACACTACCTTCACTTTTTAGTCGTTTTGTAATCCAAACCTACACAACCTGACGTGTGTGTTGAAGCGAACCTAAATAATGCAGATTTTTCTGACACACTTGAACGCAGCGCTGTGTTGTCATTGTATCGAGACGTCAGCGTCGCTGGAAGGTAACTTCGCAGAGTTTACACTGCAGCTGCTCAACAAGGTGGGAAGCAGACCGACCTGGTAAGTTCATGTTTAAAATGTTAACTCTGTTTTGAGTTTTTTATTTAAAAAAGAAAAAAAAAAAACACGTGCTCCCATCGAAATAAGGACCCGCCTGCTTTTCTTATTTCCTTTCTTTCTTTATTTCTCTTTATATGTTATTTCGATTTGAAATGCTTCTCTGTTTGCAAAGTGTATATATATTAAATGTATTTATTGATTGTCTTTTTGCTTTCCATTATCATTTGTTGACTTCTTTCCTCTGTTTCTCTCAGTTCTGCTTTCAAGGAAACCATTGAATAAAATGTTGAGCAGTTGGTCAGTCATGTGTCTCTGGATCCTTCTAACAAGTATCCCTCTGTTCACATCTGCAAAATCTGAAAAGGAAAGAGCGCTGGAACTGATGAAAGACTCTCCTCTGATTGATGGGTAATTTATATTTTACTTAACCCCCTTCTCACTTGTGCTAAAATAATGAGAAAAATTCTTATTAATTCTTCTTCTTTTTTTTTAGTCATAATGATCTTCCTCTTAAGATCACGATCCACTATAGAAACAATCTGAGCAGGGTTGACCTGTATAACATTAATGAAGCTGCCACTGATATCTCTCGTCTGAAAACGGGACATGTGCAAACACAGGTACTTTACATTTTGTGGCATTTTAAACGACATCTTTCTTTGAATGCATCGGTTTTGGTTAAGTGGGTGGAAAAAAAGAAAAGGGAAACAACTCAATGAATGTTCCTGTTGCTTTTGTCAGATGTTTGCGGTCTATGTTCTGTGTGGAGCCCAAGGAAAAGATGCTGTGAGGCTGACTCTGGAACAAATAGATCTGGTGAAACGCATGTGCAATAAGGCCCAGGACTTGGAACTGGTCAAGAGTTATGATGGTACAAGAGGACACAGCTTCTTTATTATAAAACAACAAGTTCCTTTTTTTTCTTTTAATTTATTTATGTCATTGTGGCTTGTGATGAACTGTAGTAAATGAGTATCAGAAAAGCTCTGAAATTGTTAATAGCTGGTTTAAATTAAAACCTTTTCCTGTACTGATGTTTGTGGTTCTCTCTTTGCCCCTGCAGACTTGATCAGTTCTTCGATGAAACATAAAATAGCCTGTCTGATAAGTATAGAGGGGGGTCACTCCATTGACAGCAGCCTTGCAGTCCTGCGGATGTTTTATGACCTTGGAGTCCGCTCCATGTCCCTCACACATAACTGCAACACTCCCTGGTAAATGAGGACGCCTTGTAAACGAATCGTTATAGATGACTACTATTTTGGCTTAAATTTGATCATTAATTCCATGATTCAATCTGATGAGAGTTTGTTTCATTAAATGTTCTGCATTTTAAAAGGTTGATATTGTTTTTTTTCCTTGCAGGGCTGAAGCCGCCACAGATTTATATAATGTGTTTCAAAGGGAGAACAACAGCCTAACACAGTTTGGCAAGGTAACTTCTACTTAAATGTCAACAATTTACTATTAACAGCTATTTGTCATGTTCTATTCAGATTTAGTTGGTGAAAGTGTCAAGTCATTTTAGAGCAAATTGCATGCGTCTTCCACTTTGGGCTGTTAAAAGTCACTTTTTTTAATGTTGCTAATGTAATGAATTTTTATGCAAATCATCCAGAAATAAATAGGAATTAAAGGGCTTTATATAGTGTCAACTTTAAGCTTATAAGTGTATAATCTTAATTCCTCACCAAAAAAAAAAACACCCCTTAAGGGCTATTTTGATCCATTCACTCATTTCTGAGTAATAGCTGTGTTTCCATTACACATATGCACAAAACTTCATTGAAGTTCTAGAAGTGGTGACAACACAATTTCACAACAACACAGTTTCCATTAAATCATGACTATGCTAATAAGCACGAACCAACTCACGCCATAAGTCATTAAAAAATGATGATGGTGATGGATGAGAACACAAACTGATTTAATGTGATTCACTAAACGGAATTTAGGTGACATCACAGCAGTGTTGCAAGCGCCCGTGCAGTGCAGCTAAACCATTGACAGTCGCAGATGAGCAGCAGTATTAAAACAAATAACCATTCTAATGATTAATCAGCTGGACCCTACTTTCTGTTTGAAAACACAACAAGATCCATTGAAGTTTCTGTCTGTCAAAGGAGACGTCTGCGTCTTATTCAGGCTGAAACGTGCAAAAGCGCGGCTATATGGATGAAGCGATTATGAGGAAATCTTGGTTGGTGATTTTCTGGTGGAATTCCATTTGACGCACAACTTATACTGAGCTGTGGGACCTCTTGTGGTGCCCGCTATGCAGGACTCAGGGTGGCCACTTCCTACTAAGACGCACATTTATTTGTGTTTCCATTGCAGTTTTGTGAAAACTTTTCATCTCGATACGCCCCATAAACCACCTCCTCTAAGCGCAAAAAAAATGTTTCAATACACGCAAGTTTTTTTTAAATTGAGGTGTTTCTTTTAGGCAAATTTATTATTGAAAATGTAATTTGCGCAATTTTATAGTTAATGAAAACCTAGCTAATGTGGCATAGATAAGTGAGGAACAGCCCCTTCCAGGGAGAATCTACTCTGCCAGCACCACACCCAGGCTAACACAAACCCACTTTCTCCGCTGAGCTAGTGGTGATTGGTCAAACGATTTATTTAACCCTTGTGCTATCTTAGGCATGTTTACATAAAAAAAATAGCTGTAAAATACACATTTCGAAAAAAAAAAGTCATTCTTTAGTGTGCCAAAGCCAATATGTTATCATGTATATGGATATATTTTACTGTGAAAGCTTAAAAAAACACGATAAAGACCCTTTAAACATGACTTATTTCCTTGTGGTGAATAGATAGAAATCTGCTGCTGAATATTTAGCGGAAGCTACAATCATCCCAATAAAACTTGCAAAGTTTTTCATACAGTAGCATTATTCAGCAGCATAAGCAGATCTTTGTATTGCTTTCTCTATCAGGCTGGTCTTCACTGCTGTGATATTGAGAACTTCCTAGTTAGATTTTTGCATGAGACTGTTTATAAGCCAGTGCATCTAAACATCTACTGTTGCTTGATGACTTCCTCTTTCTCTGTGATGCATAAATGCCTCCTCAAATTGTTTTTAAACATCTTTTTCAGGCGGTAGTGGAGGAGATGAACAGATTGGGTATGATAGTGGATCTCTCCCATTCTTCTTGGGAAACAGCCTCGGCCACCCTGAAGCATTCCAGGGCACCAGTTATTTTCAGTCATTCATCTTCCCACTCCATTTGTAATCACAAACGCAACGTACCTGACTGGCTGCTGCGTGAGCTGGTAAGAAAGCAAAACTACTCAGTCATTCAGTGGCTGTGCACATATGAGTGAATTATTCACTTGTCCCTTTAAGAATTAATAGTGGGGCACTTGTGAAATATTTCATTTAATAAAAAATAACCAACAACTTAGTCGTATGGTAAAACTGATTAAAAAAATCTTATCTGTGAGTTTTTAATTTGTAGCTTTATTTTAACCATAAACATGCATTCTTTCATACTTCAAAAACAGACATAATCACAATTTCTAAACACTATCTTTAATTAAAATATTAATTAATTAAATATTATCCCCCCCATGACATTTTTTTAATAAAAAAAAAAAAAACATTACCAGAAGTGTTTTAATTATGATAACCAAAATCCCACAACCTAAATGTATTGAAAAACCATTTTTTATATTGATCTGAAGCCTCCTCTGAAGCCAAAATCTCCTCTGAGGGGGCGTGGCTTTTTTCAGCTGAGCTGAGGAGCTCCATCCCTGATCCCCCCTGTCTGATTATCATAGATCTGTGTCTCGCTAGCATAAATCTTCACCGCTGCTACATAAAAAAGTCAAGCAATATCAGTAATGTCCAGCCTTATGGTTTTGACCCGGATGTCAGCTGGACGAGGAAGTGAAGATCTTCATAGACAGAACTTCCTCCAAAATCCTGATTCTTTCTCCTTCCAGTTCACCAAAGACTCTTTTAGCTAATTCTCCAGTGTTTATTGGTGTTGCTGTGATCAATACATTCAATCATTGGTTTCTCAGAGTTCTTGATAAAATAATGAAAGCTAACATCAAAATGCTCTTTCATTGATTTACAATCCTTTCCAACTGCTGTCAAATGAGCCGCCGTTCACATTTCCGTGGTCACATCAAGAAGCTCCGTGGAGTCTGGTGGAGATTTTCCAGCGTTCTCAGTCCTGCTACTGTAAAGATTATGTGAAACTCACACAAAAAAAATCCAGTGACAGATGATTTGACCACAGAAATGCGAACGGCGGCTCATTTGACTGCAGTCAATGTGAAGATACCATCTTCTCTTCTCCAGAACCTGAACTAGACACTATAGGAACAGATGAGGGTTTACTGCATGTGCAGCAGAGCTGTTTTGATGTAAAGAAGATCATTAATTCAAACAGAGTCTGTCCAAGACAGTTTGATCGACAGTGATTTAAAAAGAGAAATACTTGGAAATACAAAAACAAAATGTTTTCTTATTACATTTGTTCTCCTTCATAAGAAAAATGCCACACACACATGTTAAAAACTCAAAAAACATGATTTCCATCAGAGGGGAACTTTAAATATCTTTAACAGGACAATTTGTTGGTATTTTTGTAACAAATCAATGGAAAAAAATAATTTACCTCTCAAAATGCTACATTTGTGAGATGAAAAAGTTCATACAGTAATACCCGCAAGCAGTCAGAATCTGAGGAATTTTCATATTTTCCCCTCTTTAAGGATTTCCCTTTTGAAACAATAGCGTTTGAGTGAACTCCACCCATTCAAGCACAGATTTCTTTCATATTTGCCAATGTCATCAGAAATAAGAACACAATTAAGTTTTAACGGAAGTCTGGTACAAATGCCACATTTTGATAAATCTAACTTTTTCTTATCAGATTGTTGTTTTCAGAGGAGGCAAGAAAAAGGGTGACTTATAAAAGCAGCGGCACACAGATACACATTTTATATACAAGTCATGCTCTGAAACAGATTAGTCTCTCTGAAGTAGTAGAGTAAAGTGCAAACAGGCAGCATAACAAAGACTGGACAGCTGCAGTCATTGTATGCAGGAAAGAGAGAGGAAGGTAGGGTATGTCTTTGTATGTCATCTGGAAACAAGAAAATAAAAGAATTTGAAGCTTTTTTAGCTTAAAAACGAAGACTGCAAAAATCAGAACAGAAGAATCCACCAGAAGATGAGAGTAGAGGTGGGAAAAAACATTTAATAACTTGTATGCTAGTTTGGATACTAGTGGAGAGGAGGAGTTCTACAGAATCGTGAGACAAACAGGCAGAAATGTGAAGAATGTGCTGCAGGTTAAGAGTATTAATGAGGAGGATGGTGAATGTGATGACAAATGCCTCTTAAGTGTAATTGAAAGATAAAAGGAATACTTTAAAGGTTTAAGGAATAGGGTGACTTAAAGGGAGTACCGACTTTTTAGTAGCCTTTTAAAACGGTTAAACTTTAAACTTCTTTTAGTTTTGGTCATCACTATTCATGTATTTAATGGTATATAATGGTTTTATTGTTTCTTTTTGTTGTGCAACCTTTAGGCACTATAAATATGCTATAGAAATAAATGGATATCTATTGTGGTGGAGCAGGAAGATCATTAAGATTGAAGTGAAGATGATTTATTCAGTACAATATGTAGACTTTATATAGTCTTACATGTAAGCACATTATTTGCAGTAACAACGAGGAATGGAAGAGAAGTTATCATCATGTTTTATAACAATTTAATGACTGCCCTTTGGCTGACGTAGTTTTCTGATATAATCAGTTAGTTAATTTCCCCGTTGTTGCAACACATGTAAACACGTCATTATGGATACAAGTTCATTCAAGAAAAGTTCATCTGGAAAATGGTTTAATAAGTTTGCGAGAGCAGGAAGCAAGTAAAGGAAAATCTATATGATTTTACTTGAAAAGAAGAGGAATAAAACTATTTTTAATTTTAAACTTTTATTTTGGCTCACTGAGCAAGACTTTAAATTTATAAGTTAAGCAGTAAATGTTTTTTTTTAAGAAATTATGCCTTATGTTGCAAAAAAGAAAGCACAATAAATAAATGCTAATGTAGTATCAGCAGAAACCCGTGGAACACATATCCTATCAAATAAAATGGGAAATACTTTTAATCTTTCTGAAAGTAAAAAACATTTACAAAATGACAGCAGAAGAAATATAAGATCATACACACATTTGAAACTAAACTTGGAAACATGAAGGAAAATATGATGGTAAATAAGATTCTGTCCACCTGGCTTTTTCATCAGAACCATGGTATGACAGACAGACATTTAGCATTGTTCTAAAAATAGAATATTAAGTCATAGGAAGTCAGAAAATGGAAATGAGACATATACAAACTAGACACAAACAAGGAAACCAACAAGTTAGTAGAAGCGAGAAATATGAAAGGGTATTTGTAACCCTGACACTTGAATGTATTAGTTTAAAGACCCACTCCAATGAAGTTTGTGTTTTTGTCGTTTTTAACATGTTCTTTATACATCTTTCTCATAATAGAAGATATGTTTAAAATTACTTGGGATTATAATTGTGTTTCTGAGTATTTCTTTATTCAAATTGGGTTGGATAAGGAACAGATAGAAACCAGATGTTTGAAAAAGCTCGGGTTTGTGACGCAGCAGCTGACATGGGTGGGGCAAAGTCTCCTTTCTTCACTACAATTCTGATGCATCCACTTGCAGACAAACAGATCAGTTTAAGTCATAATTTTCATTGTCTGAGGTGGAATCTGGATCAAAACTGTATGGCTGCATTTTTATTTTTTTTGCTATGCTAATGTTAGCCTTGGGTTGTGAGGTGCTATACTATAAGCCAAGGCCTACCTGTTTTCCAACCAACCGTCCATTGAAGCTCCTTATTGACTAAACACACCTGATCCAGGTAATCGGTAGCAGATGAAACAGAATTTCTGGAAAACCAGCTGTTGGCCGGCCCTCGAGGCCTGGCTTTGGACACCCCTGCTATAAGCCATAGTGGGAGAGACTGTAAACAAAGGACTACTAGTGGAGCTAACTTTCACACCGACAGTCTCGCCCACAACCCAGAGGAACATTTGTGATGAACTCCTGCCACTCTGCAGAAAAAATGTTTTAAAAAGATCACAAGCTTTTTGATTTGGGCAAAAAAACTGCATAATCATAATTATATGACTACTAGGAACAATTTTAAAATGTAAAAAAAAAAATACCATTGTTGTGGGACTTTAAATACACCCAAAATCATTTATGTGGATGAATGGGAGAGTGTCTGCTCGGAGAGTGGGAGACTATAACTTCAAGACTAAAGTTACCCTAAATAATAGAACAGAAGCCTTTTTAACCTCTTAAAATGCAAGCTAATATTTAAACTAACCCTCTACACATGTAGCCACAGGGCCAATGTTAAGCATAGTTAACTACTATGGTAATATAACCCACAATGAGATGTCAAGGCATGTGGACGGCAGGTCTTAAGAGACTAAATGTCATATGATACATGGATTTATATTTAAATTAAAGAAACACATAAAGCATAAAAAACGCATTCTTATAGAGTAAGTTACTAATAGTAATTTCTATAGTAGACTGTACAGCTTCTCAATAAGAAGCAAGAGGCAGCCTGTTCTTTCTTTACTGCACTCTTTACAGCCTTTTTGCCTGCAGCAGTGCATGCCAAACCATTCTGTCATACATGTGTGCTTGCATGATAGGGTCTGACCGTTTGATCTTACAGTAATGTTGCTGATGTTGTGTGAAGCACTTGCCATTATTGACCTGAGGATGGAGTTAATAATACAGTGTGTTTCAAAGAAACATCAAGATCAAAGTGTTTGTATCCTAAAATGCAACCATTGACTTATCTTCTGATTCAAGGTTACAGATAACCTCCCCTTCAAGGGCCACTTCTCGTACAGGCGGGGTATGACAGCTTTAATGTTTTTAGGGGCTATGCTGTCTGGGGAGAATTCCTTTTGTAAGGTCTCCCATACTAGACTATGGTTAATTAGATAGTCAAACTTATAATGACAGTAATACCTAGAAGATTCTGTATGGGTGGACAGCCTCCCAGTACTAAACCCTAGCAATGTTTTGTAACTGGACTGTCCCACTTTGGCCATAATGAACACCATGGTTGAGCACAAAGGTGTCCTTTAGTCCATCTTGTCACCCAAAGAAAGGCATTAAATGATCAACTTCATAGTTGTGTCATGTGACCATTGGCTGTGGGTCTTGGTCACATGGTAAAGAGAGAGGCAAAGCTTGAAACAGCTCCTGGTGAACTGAATTTGCTGATGAAGGAGGAACCCTGGCAGAATTGGCAAGCCCAGACATATTGCAAGAGTCTATTGGGAAAGTTGTGCCTATTATAAGAAACACCGTTAACTCCCACATTCAAGAGAATGTTGAGGTAGGGTGGAGACATTGAGTCAGAATAGACAATAATTTCCTCCTCTGTTATCAATGCAGCTGTTTAATGATGTGACAGTTAGGTCTGTGGTTCCTGTCTGGGGGCCAATCTACAAACCCGTTAATGGTTACCAGAAGTACATTAAGGAAGGCTTTTAACTGAGGAAGCAGCTATTTCAAGTCTAATTGGCTTGTGGGACCCCTAAGGCAGTTGGCAGTCCAAGCTGCTTGCAGTGTGGCCAGCTGTAGAGTTCCAAACTCAGATCTGGGAGGAGTTCTGGAAGACCATGGAGAAGGACTATTGGCCAGCCTTGAAGAAATTCTGGCAAACCATGAAACGCCTCAAGAGAGATAAACATTTATCATCTAATAATCTCTAAAGTGCTGCTGTTGACCTTGACTGAGGACAAAAAGTTGAAGAAATACATTTAGTGATGCAATCAAAGGCGTCACCCTAAAGAAGTAGAGTACACAGGAGTAGGCCGATGAATCACCCGAGCTGTTCTAGATTTTTTTAAGTTAAGAAAGCATATGTCTTGTTTAATGTGTTAATGCAGATGTTCTGTTTTAGAAAAAGAAGAATGGATTAATTATGGTGAATCTGTACAGCAAGTTCATCTCCTGTGGTAAAGAAGCTAACATCTCCGATGTTGCTGGTAAGGCATTTGTCTTTAACAATTTAGTTTGACACCTAAAAAAATCCAATCAATGATAACTAATTAATGTATTAAATTGATTCAATGTGTTGTTTCACCTCCCTGACAGACCACTTTGACCACATAAGGAAGATCATTGGAGCTAAATCGATAGGAATAGGAGGAGACTTTGATGGTGCTGATAGGTAAGAAAAGCTCTTTTTACCTTACAGATATGGAGATAGTTTTCTTAATCTGACTTTAATTAGCTGCTTTATGATGATATTTCTTTAACACTTAGTTCAGCACTTTTGATGTTGTAAAAGCATCTTGTATTTTACTTCATCATACAGGACACAAGGCTAATTTGACAAAACTGTCTAGGATTAAGTCAAAATACATCAGGACAAGTCTGATTAGTTTATTTTTATTTCAAAAACTTGTAAGGTTCCAGTTTGTCAAACTGTGTCAAAAAAAGTGAGAAGTGAGAACTTGAAAAAAAAGGTCAGACGGGTTAAGTTTAAAATACCAAAGGGAAGCACTATTACATTGCTTTACATGGCTCATACCAGAACGCATTTTATTTTTAACCTCATGTGGACTTTGTTCTTTCATATTAAATATATTTCACCGCCTATCTAACTCACTTTCTCAAAAAAGAGAAAGAAATTGAGAAAAAACTAATTCCAGATGACTTATTAAAAACTATTCCTGCTATGAAACCATGCTGGATCAATGAGTCTTCACAGAAATCACACATGGCTTATTATTTTAAAGTTAACTTTACAGGTTTATTACTAAAGATATATTTAAAAGCCTTTTTCTTTTATTTTAAAATGATGATGTTTTCTATTACAAAGGTGTGCCAAGAGTCACGGCCTCTCCTTATCTCTTTTCTGCTGTATTTTAGGAGTTATCTCATTCTTTAGAAAACATTGTTTGGATTGGTTCATTTGCAATGCGATGCAACAAGGGCACTGTTCACTTCACATATTTATACCTGCCTACAAATAAATTTAATACCATGAAATCTTAAAGTGTTTTTAATATGTTCTTCTTGTGGCCTTTTTTGATTATGGAGGTTATGCATAAATACAAATAAGCTTAATAAATAGCATTTGTTTATTCAAATCAGTGTGAATCAGGAGTAGACAAAAAAATGCAGTCAAACAAGCTTGTAGTAGTGATGTTGAAGTTTAATCTGCAACAACTGTCCTTCCTACAACTCGGAGGAGAATTTCTAATAAACTATACAGCTTCTCTGCAGAAGCTACTGTATATCCAAACTTTTTTTCTGTTGTTTTTTGCCTAAAAACTATATAATCTTAATTAAAAGGGCACTGGAAACACTTTTAAAATTTATCAAAATATGATCAGAGTGGGACTTTAAATCAAGTTCAGGTAATTGTTATACAATTTGCATTTTAAGAATATATTTTTATTTATGAGAACAGAGTAGATCACCAATTTGAGAAATTAGACTCATATCTGTAAACTATGATTTAAGTCTTAATTTAAGGAATATAAAAGGCTTTAACTTAAACCTCAGAAAAGGAATTGTCTATTTATGCCTGTAATTTATATTAAAACAAATTGTTAGATAAATTATTTGTTGATTGACTTTGTTGCTGCCACAGTGGCTCTTGTAGGGTGGGTTCCACATTGCACTGGCAAAAATACTTTCTGATTTTTCTTTTGTTAAAAAAAGAAGTATTTTATTCGAACAGAAGTTATGAGGATTTGCAGTTTAAAAATTGTGTTCCTCCTCCCTGTCACGGTCTTCACAAAGCTAACTGAGAGCTACACCTGAGGTTGCAGGTGAGTCATGAACCAACAAATCCAAATTAAAAACATGCAAATACAAATAATCTAGTGTATAATATAATATGGTCTTAATGTTGTAAATTGGACATAATTGCAAATTACTCCAGCAGTCTATGCTTTACTTGTTATTGATAAAGACATGTTCAAAACACAGCAGATAATAAGAAGTTTCTGTAATTTGTCTAATTTTAATATCTAAAGATATTTTACTTTTCTTTTTTAATATTTTTTTTTACAATTGGATTGTAGGTGAACTGTATTATTGCTGATGCAATAACAAAAAGAGTTCAACTTTAATATGGGTTTTTTACAGAAGCACAATTAAATCTGTGCAAATAACATGCATCCCTTTTTTAAACTTTATTCAACGAGAATTCATAAGCAAAATTAATTATTTTGCAAAATAATTATTCTTAAAACAGACTACCTTCGTGAAAACACTTCTAAAGGCATTTATTTTACAATGTTCTTGCACTATTACAAAGCTACTTAATTGGAAGATAGTGATATTTTTAAATGAAAGATTTGAGAATTCATTTCATGATCATTCTGCTTTGAATCCCAGCTTTCCTCAGGGTCTGAAGGATGTGTCCAAGTATCCTGCCCTAATCGAAGAACTCCTGAAGAGGAACTGGTCTAAAGAGGATCTGTCTGGTGTCCTCCGAGAAAACTTCCTGCGAGTGTTCAAGGAGGTTGAGAATGTGAGTTTGTAAAAATAAGTCACTTTGACACCACTAAGTTATTTGCTCTAAAAGTTAATAGATGAACAATTTTGGCAGTATGAGTTTATTTCTTGATAAATGTGCCTAAACAGTTTTTGTTTCCACGAGAACACTTTTAAAACTTCTGAGTATTAACTTGATTTCCAATTATTTTTATGTCAATCTTTTTTCATTATTATTATTACGATTGCACTGAGCTCATTGTACCCGAATGTATTCTCATTCATTGTATTTAAAGGAACCATCTTTTTAAAAAAATGTTCTGTATTATGCCCCATTATCTCTTTTCATTCATGTTTCTCCCTTTAGGTTCGTGACAGCAGCACCAAACAGACGCCCAGTGAAGAGCAGATTCCCCCCAAAGAAATTCACAATTCCTGCAGACTAGACCTCGAAAACCCAATTATTCCAGTGGTCCGGAGCTCCACGTCTGGAGCAAGATTCATTGTTCCTAGTTTGCCTCTCATCTCCTCACTTTTAGTCCTTTATAGCCTTTTTATGAATAAATAAACATCAAGAATGACAGCTTAGATATATATTTTATAAAAAAAAATTAAACAAAGGAAAAAAAAATTATGAAGATATTTTTTAATAACTATTTTATTAAATCAGTAATGAAGATAAAAAGCTTTAATCCTAAATCTGAAATATTTCAGAATCACTTGTCTATACTCCATTTAATGTCCTTTTTATATGTTATTGTATCATTTCACAAAGTGCCGCACAATATATATGTATATTTTTACATTTAAGTGTTTTTTAGTTTCTGAATTTGCTGCATAATCTTGATATAAATGTTCAACAAGGAATGTGTTAACACTAATAAATAAAATAAAACTTTAAAAAAGTAGATTGAGTTTGTATCTTTGAATTCAATTTGTTTTATGGTAAAACCGTAAGTAATGAGTTTGTGTTTTTGCCTTTATTAAGTTTTCTTCTGTACACACAAGTATTAATTAATCCAAATCATCAGCATAGTACACTATTAGTCCTCAAAATGTAAGTAAATGGCTAGTTAATATGAGTCTTCTGTTTTTAATGACCTTTTAAAATACTTTTGCATCAATTTCAAACACTTGGGTTTTTCTTTTTTTTTTTATTTCATTATAGGCATCTTGTCTGGAACTTTCTTTTTTTTAACATTTACAATAATACATTTAAAAAACATACAAAAAATGGGTTCCTGCTTTGTACAAATCAGAGCCCAAAAACATTTTTGATACAGAAATTAAAAACACAATTCTCTCATTTCTACAGATTTTCTTTTACTCATGATATCAAAGTCTTAGCACTAGCAAACAATTCTTAAGTTGCTACTTTGTCAGAAAAAAAAACATAAAAAACACAACAAACATGCTGTTTTAAACAGTCGAGATACTAAGTATCAAAGAAATTAAAAAAGGCAGCCATAAGAAAGGCAATAAATAAAAATAACACTTAAAATTAACTTGCAAAAAATAAAGTTGAAAACAAATTTCAAGATTTTTAAATGCAGTCTCTGTGTCTCTTAAAAAATGTCCTAAATTGTGTAAGTAGATTTTTTTTAAGCCAGTTTGATTTCAGGGTTAATAAACAGTAACTCCACCCCAAACATTATGCACTAAAAACAAACTAATTTACTCTCCATAATTTTCTCATCACAGAAAACATAGTTATTTACAACTAAGATGTTGGAACGCCTGCCTAAAATGCAGGAAAAAGAAATAAATATTTTCAGAGAGATTTTGAAATATTACCGACCAGATGTTGGAGATTTCAATGCTCAACTAATCAAACTTTTGCTTTACCGCCTTCCTTAAGTTCAGGTTTATTCATATTGCAATTCAAATAAAAGATTGCATGTTAAACCTGCTCCAACTTGTTTTCATCAGAGAGAATTTAAATTCCCTGACATACAGCAGACACATCTCTCACTTTCAAATGCACTGTACTGAAAATGCAACCGGAAAGCCACAAAATGAAAGTCTAATTTGCTCAATTTAGTTTCGTTGTTTGCTTATTGTCTGGAAAACGGTCTGCAGTGTTCACATTCTACCTCAGTTGTTTCGTTTTACTCAACCAACAACTCTCATTTAAGCTAGACTGAGGTCAAACTAAATTAGTTAGTAAAAAAAAAATGCTGATTTTCTCACACACTAAAAAACATTGTGGGAGAAATTTTATTCAATTTTCCATTTTTTAAAGTGATAATTGTGAAAGAGATTATTGTTTTAAGGTAACAATGACCAAACAGCTCAATGCTAAATTTATCATCATTCTCATTAAAAGTATTTTTTTTTTTATTTAACTTGTCCAGCTGAGCAAACAGATGCAAGCTGAGAGCCTCTAGTGTTGGACAGATTTTACCGTCACAACAGGGGTTTATTAAGTATAAACCCCTGTTGTATTTCATGCTAAACTTTATTTATATTATGTTTTTTTTTTTTTTTTTTCAATTTTCATCCTTTACTTAAAGCTCCAAACTCAGAACCCACTATTTAGATGGCGATACTGGTTTCAGGTAGCATCTTCACAAGTTTTTTTTGTTGTCATTCTGGGCTCCATTTGCATGTTTTTTACATCAAATCAGAATTATAACTGAGGGGCAGAAATTGCTTTCCTCCTTCCTGTATTTGTGAAGGTTTGGCACAATTTCAACAAGGAAGATCTACCTCACTATGACCGGGTTTGTGCGTCACTCACTCAACCACTAGCTAACCAAAAGCCACATTTATATTTTTGCTTTTAAATTCATGGACGTTTATATCTCCACTCTATCGGCGGTTTTGATGGCCCTCCGCCACCTGGACTAATACTATATTACCGACTGGCCCTCAACTGGCCGTATCCATCTATGGTCCGAGCTTATCCCACCAGATAGTCTAACCGCAAAAAAGACTATGAACCATTTCATCCACTTCTTTGTATCACAAATACATCTTTGTTTATTTCCATTCCTTAGTAGTATTACATTTTGCCAATGTAAACACAGAACTTTTGGTCATTTTGAAGGTGCATGCCAAACGGGCACAAACTTCAGAAAAATGTTTTCCTTTGGTTAACTTTGTCGGGTTTTCAAATGTTTGCAGGAAGCCTCTCAACATCTGTTCATAATTTACTCTGATTATAGGATCTATTTACTCATAAAAAGCCTGTAATGTCTCAAGCTGGTGAGGCAAGCCTATTTTTAGATTTAAATGAGGGTAATTGCAGACTGAAATGCCTTCCTCTGTATTCAGAGATTTTATAAAAAGTAGATAAAAACCGGAAAAGAAGTGATAATCTACACTGTAAAAAGTGAAACATTGGATCATTTAACAAAAGTTTGTTACATTTTAAATAATTACTTTTCATCAACTTTGATGGTTTGCTCAACTTAAAAATTGAATATGATAAAAAACTAATATTTTTAGATGTAATAAATTAGAGGTTTTGTTAATTGATCCAATGTTTCACTTTTTATAGTGTATTTTATCTACATTTCCTCAAATCTTTTACGCTCCTCTGTATATGAATGTAGTTTGTAACTGTAGTTTTGTATATTAATGCTACATTGATCAAGTGTGAAACAATACAAAGATTATTATCAAATTAAATAATACTACACTTGGTTTATGAGTCAATGTCAAACAGATGTTTAGGTTATTCAACACATAATAACAGCATGCAATAAAATAAAACTTTACCACCATCCAATTCCCTCAGGCTATATTCATAAAACATGTCTTAACATCAAACCAGTGTGGTACAACCAGACATTCACGTAAAAAAATCATAGATTTTTTTTATAACAATTTGACCTATATATTTAAAAGAAGCTCATCCAAAGTACTTATAAATGTATCTTTTACTAAACTTGTTTGTATATTGCTTCTGGATTGTTTTTAATGTGCACAAGAAATCAAACTTTTGGTGAAAGCCAACATAAAAAGTCCTTTTCTGAATCCAAAGGTGCAAATGGAACACTTTTTTGTATTATAATAATTTTTGTACAAAAATATAGCTATTTTTCCCTCCGTCTGTAGCAAATTATGTTACACATTTACTGTAGCCAAATTGCTAAATGGACACATTTTTACACACTTTTTTTTCTTTTACATTTCTGTATCATATCTTTTAGAGTCATTAGTTTGCATAAAGTTTAAAATAAATGCATCTCAGTAGAACTACTGAAATGCAAAGCAGCTATTGGTTGCTGTTCTGAAAACGGACTGTGTCCTGATGCCGCTTCCCACGCCGCAGCTCCTCACGAATAGATGGTGATGACCTCCCGCCCTCCTCCTCTCACCAGCAGCACTCTCTCCAAGCCTTCAGTCAACACTTCCAAAAACTCCATATCTAGTTAGCAGATAGTTAAAGAGGAACTAAAACTCAAAGTCTCACACGCTTCACATCCACTGCAGTCACATGTGCTGATTTACATAGGGAAAAGATACAGTTTTCATCTCCGTCAGCGTTCCGAGGAGGTCCAGGCATGTTGAGCAGCACTAATCGAGCATCATGGGATTTGTTGACAATTACTTCATTCAGCTTCACCGCCGTATGCATTCTTCGCACGTTTGACTGATCCCTGTGAAGCAGCAAGCATTAGATTGTTCCTAGGAAGAAATTGAATGTATTTCTAATTGTACTCAAAGAGAATTTTCCTCACGGTTTGAGGCTCATGAGTTCTCGGAAATTCTCTGGAGCATTGTTCCTGTTTCTCCTCTCAGCCTCACACTTCTCTCTGGTCCACGTCATGTGAACCTTCTCTAAGGGAACGTCGACCTCCTCTTCCTCGTCTGAGTAGAGGCTGCCCATCCGCACCAGAGAGTGTCTGTCTTTAACCAGCTGGGCCTGCATGTGTCATCCGAATGTCAAAAACATATAGTCTGTGCTTATAATAGATGAAGAAGATGAAGATGACTCAGAGCATACCTCTCTCTGTCTTTCTGCACTGGAGAGCCTCATTTGCTTCAACATCTGGGACCTCTGCTCCATCATTAATGTTCGCTCGTACGTGTATGCAGAAATATCGCTGTCATCCTGAAATTCCATTGAACAAATGTTTTATGTAAATATCAAATCCAAATCAAACCTGTTTACTCAATGCATGTAAAACGTTTAAACATTTTTCCTGTTGGAGCTTCTGTGCTCAAACTTTTTCTTTCTTTTTCATGTTCAGCTATAGTTTCATGTTTTTCATGCTGAGGCGCTGATGCATCTAGAATCTTGCCCGGAGCGGAGAGAGTGTCTTTCATGCTGCAGCAGCAAGAACATCAGGTTTTACTTTTGATTATCCAGCAAACATGATTCATGTTTCCTCAATAATTGCCAAGACAAGCTACTTAACATTTAATTTCCTTTAAATAAAAGATCTATTGAGCGAGATTGGCTCTCACCATTTCAACAACCTCCACCTCCGCTTCTATTCTCAGCTGGTAGAGAAACGTGGCCAGGTCTTTCTTCATCTGGATGCTGTTGTCGTCCATCTGGGCTACTGTGAAGATGCGCATTTTGCATTTCCTCCAGACCTAAAATAAAACATACTTGTGTTTTTTTTCTGCACTATAAATGTCCTGTGAGCAGTCTCTTTTAGAACAAGATTTTCTTACTGACTTTGTGCTGTTTGAGCAGGAAAGGCAACAGCATTAGCATCCCTCCATCGTGTACAATCCACCACACATCGATGTTGCCATCTGTGAAGCGTTCGTGGTTGCTCGGGTAGAAGGACACATTTTTGGGCACCATCAGAGCCAGATGTGCAGCTGTGGTGCAGCGGACTGTGTCTAGGAAAAAAAATAAATGAAAGTACAAAAGCTAAAAAAATGATTCAACTGGGGCAGCGCAGAGTTGCATCATCCCTTATTTGGGTGTTCAACTATTACGTTGGAGGCCGAATAATACAAAATGAGTCCTACTAATAAAAGTCTTCCAGGCTCGAGGGTCTTCGCTCTGTCTCCAGCCGTAAGGCCAGCCCATCACCACAGTGTTGTGCTTCATCCCCCCCAGACCGCAGGACTGGATCAGGTGAACGATGCCCTCCCGCACCTTCGCTGCCACCACAACTTGGCAGAAACCTTTGACTCGCTCGATCTCCATCATATTCTTAATAGCCTGGAATTATTAAAAGAGACTAAACATTAAAACATCACCAATAACTGTTCGTGGGATTGTGAAAAGCTGAAGATATTCTGGTCAGAACTCCTCCAATTGATATCCAAGTGTTATCCCTTAGATCCCAAACTATGTATTTTCCATATGTATCCAAAAGATTTAGACATAAAAAAAAAAAACATAAACTAATAGATTTCTCTCCGCTACAGGCTAAATGGGTCATAGCTCTGAACTGGAGGAACATCCAGAGGCCAACCACTAGCCAGTGACCCTGGAAAAATTAACATATTCCTTATTGTGAGGGATAAGGTTGTAGAGTTTGATGAAATCTAACTCAGGATACATATTTTTAAATGAAAAATCTGTAAAGAATAACAATAGCTGTCCAAACTGCATCAGTTTTACAGTAAAGGGGGTCTTGTGTTCCGGCTATTGGAGGAGAGTAGGATAGTAAATGAGGAAAAGGTAAAAACAAAAAAAGGGGATGACTATAATTTGTTTTCTTTATTTGTTTTGCCAACTACATCTTTACTATTAGCTCAATTCTATATATATAATTATCATTATTTATATTTGTCAACGTATGTATGCATAGTATAGTTTACTGATATGCTAACATGTAGTTGTGTTGGGTATATTTGTGTGGGAAGGGTGTGTGTGTACTGTAAAGAGAGCAAAAATCAATAAAAAGTATGTAATCAAAAGGAAACAGCACCAACACAAGAAAAACTCAATAATATAATGAGTTTGGCAGAGAAAGTAGCATTTTTTATATTATTATTATTACTATGAAATTGTTTGTTTTTAATTAAGAGGTATTAACACTTTTACTATAGTCAATAGAGAGTTGTCAACTCAAGTTAATCATGACAGATGTGTTTATTTTATTTTTAATTCTCAAAGAAATAGTCTATAGAAAACTCTTAAAGCCTCAAATACTTTCTAATCTGACCTCAATGACCTGCCCTGTTTTATTTACTTAATACTCCCATTACAGTACTGTTAGGTCAACCACCCTACAACAGATGAGGGCCATCAAGAGGTACGGGTCGGAACTGTTTCCATTTCACATTAGAAACGCTAAAAATATCAGACCGGACCGCTCAGGCTAAAGCGCCCAAGCCACTGAACCCCACATAGCCCCTGGTGGTTATAGATTAGGCACTATATAAGATATTTACAATATAACCATAATAATGAGCTCTAGTAAAGAAAAATGAATGTCTCAATGAAGTTACAAAAAGTGCTACAATCAACTTCAGCACAGTCAGCAAAGCTGTGGAACAGAGAACAATGGTGCACGTTATGTGTTGCTCTCTAGAATTTACCTGTTCAGCTGCCTGCATTTCCCCAAAGCTGTCCAGGAAGTTACCCTTAATAACGGAGCCAACAATGGTCAGACCTTTTCCTGCCTTCAGCTGGGAGGCAAAAGTCAGCATCCGGGGGTATTTCACATGAAGGTCTTCATCGAGCTTCAGCAGCACTAACAACTGAGGTCTGTGGGGCAGAATGATCAATGTCAGACAAATTGAATTGAAGAAATTCAGTTTATTCATAATATTTGAATGTTCACTCCTTCAAAAAGTAACAGCCTGACATGCAAAACCTTTAAATATTTTCACTATTTTCTCTTTTGCCTCTACGTCCCTGAAAAAAATGATCTTCTTCGTATATCTACACATCTTCTCTCTCAAAGTCAGCAATAACTGCTGAGTCATTTTTCTGTTTTCTTATCAAAGTGCTTCATCTGCTATTTCCTCTGCATTTAAAACATAACTTCCTGTGAAGTGGAGGTTTGTTGAAGACAGACAGACTAAACTCTGTGGTAGTATTGTGTTGCATTCTAACTTGCTGGAACGCATACTTTTGGTGTTATTTAACTCCCACATGTGCCCCAGACATTTATTTACATTTTTTTTACACTATAACTTCTGCATTATCAATTCAACAAATTGCATCTATCTATAATATTAAGATAAAATCCCATTAGTTGTCATAGACCTAGGTTTGTGAGTGTTGTTCTCCACGTTTGACCCATCCCCTTGGGGAGTGGAGAGCTGCAGACACAGCCACAATCGGGAACCATTTGGTGGTTTAACCCCCAATCCAACCCCTTAATGCTGTGTGTCAAGCAGGGAGGCCCTGGGTCCCATTTTTAGAGTGGTATGACCTTCTCAGGGTGGACACTCTACCACAAGGCCACTGAGCTGGTCCCATTCTTTAACCAGATTCACTTTTAACATTTTTTTTTCATTTGCCCATTTGTTTCAACCAGTCATATTAGATTTATATTTTAACATTCCTCAAAGGCAAATTGTACTTTTAAACATTTAGCATTGACTGAAAAAAATGTGTTAACATAATAATGTGACTGTTTTATAGGTTATTGGGTAACAGAGAGGGAAGGCTGCATGTTTCTGCATAACTGAATCCAGATGTGAGGATATTTACTGCAAGACAGACTGGTTGCTTATCTCAGCAGCACATGGCATATGGAAGAGATCACAGGTCATGAAAAGTCTAAAGATTGGTTTGAAAATGAAAAACGGAACTGTACATCTCCCTAAAAGCTAAGGTTTTTCTTTTTATTACATTTACTTGGTATCCTTTGCTTGAAATATCTTTGTGTTTGTGTAACTGATGTTTTTGTGACGAGACGGTGTCTTCTGCTGTTGTGGTTGTACCTCCAGTTCTTGGTGTGTGGGGGACCGGCTTCAAGTCTCAGTAGAGCATAACGCGCAGCACTAAGGGATAGTCCTCTTATACCGTCCCCCCATTCCTTCTCTGCTCTAATTATATTAGTGAATAAAATATAGGAAAAGATAAGAGGAGAGATCACTCTTTAGAAGCTTTACTATAAAGACAAGCAGGTCAGAGGAACACTTCCAGAAAGGAAATATTAAGATACTGTGACATCGACTTCATACATACCCCTGATATTCAATGTACTTGTAGATCATCCCTGCGATGCCCATGGCTACAATAGCATAGTACCAGGAGGATATAAACATGAGTGCCAGACACATGCTCATGCCGAGAAATGACAGAGCCCTGTGGGAAACAAACAAAATCATACCGCCAAATGGAAAAAAGGATGAAGAAATGTATCAGAGGAATACAAGATGCAAACATGTGCAAACAGTGTCTCAACTTCACCCACCAGTGGTAATACTTGAACCTTGGCCTCCAGTTGGGTGTTCGTAGAAGAGTCTGAACTGCACAGGCTAAGTTTACAAAAAGATAGCACATCAGGAAGAACCTGTTGAAAAAGTAAATAGAAACAACAACTTGTAGATTGTTTTGCAGGATAGAACAGACAAAACTGGTGCAGGTGTTTAACATTGGCACGATAGAACTATTTAGAGTACCTGTATGTAGACATCCAAATACTTCATTAGGTTTTTATGTTGTTGTTTGTTTAAGACTATTAGAGGACAATTAAATAAAATGAGGCCCCTTTCCAATATTTATCATTAGTGTTTACCCAGTTTTTCTAAATAAACAATAGTGCCTTAAGGGTAAAATGTTGTGACACATTGTATATCTGCAGATAGATGCTCTGCTCTCAGATTTCTTATCTCCCCTACAGCTGCAGGTCTTTTAACTCATGCAGGTTTTTAAAAATGGAGAAAAAAAGGAAGTAAAGAGCCCCTATGACTCTGTTTAAACGGGGTCCCGACGTGTCAAAATCTGCTTGTGTGATGCAGTAAAAGCAGGGGGTTGTGCAACAATAATATTGATACACATTTTCTGTGGGATATCAAATACGCTTACATGGAAAGGATGGGAGCTACCATGTCCAAAGAGGCAATAAGTATCCCCAGCTCAGCTATGAGACCAGTTAGCAGCAATGCCCATGTTGGTTCTCCATTGGACTTTCCATGACCAAAGACCTATCAGAAAAAGAAAAAAAAACATTTCAAGATCTTTAAAGGCATACCACTGTGCTTATAGTTCTAAGAATGTGTATTATTGAAGTTAAAATATTTTCCTAATTCTTCTGGTGTAAGTCTTAATCCAGTACAGCAGATCTGCCATGACACACACTTTATGGGTTTTCATTTCTTTATATTTAAATGAAAATAAACAAAAAATGTTTGCTTCCAAGAAGGCAGCAATTATGCATTAAGTTGTAAACATTTAAGCCATTTTCGCTCTGTGATTTGACCTTCTTGTACATTTAGTAAAGCCAAATAATCTTGGTGTGACTAACAATGAATAGTTCATCTTTTGGCAAGTATCCAAGGTTTCTTATGAAAGTACTAAGTCTATAATTATTATTATTATTATTTTTTTTTTTTTTGAAAGATGAAGATTTCAGGTCCCTCACTCTAAGAAATGGAATGATGTTGTCCTTGGCAATAGCCTGTAAAAGTCTGGGGGCTCCAGTGAGGGACTGCAGGCCCGCTCCAACAGTGGAGAAGAAGGATCCAATGACAATAACCCAGGGAGATGGCCAGGAGAGTGTCCCCACTACAAGGTTCTTCTTGACAGCGTCTCCAAATCTGTAAGCAATGGGTAAATCTGAACTTTAATTTATGACCAATTTATCTTCCCCTCCCATTATTTTTTGCTGAAAACCCCCAAATTAGGGTAAAATGTGCAACGCATTGACTTACTTGTCCCTCAGAACAACTCCTTCAATGCAGGAACCAAACAGAACTACAGAACTTAAATCTAAACACAATAGTTTAAGGACTTTAAGATGGCACAAATGGGCATTTAAATTCATATTAATCTTAAAGGAAAAAAACATTTAAAGGAGAAGCTAGTTGAGAGGATACAAACAATTGTAGTAGTCGTAATAGCTAAGATAGTACCAACAGGAATGGACTTTTGAGCATCTCTGAGATCCCCGGATCTGTTGGAGCCTGCCATGATGCCTGCAGAAACAAGGAAGCATGCAAATCAAAAACACGCAGCAGTAAGAGGGAGAGAAAAAAAGAGACACAATGCCTCCTGGTGGCTGTTTTGGAGAATCATTTATCCAACACTTACTAGGATGTGAAAATGATAAATTAAAATGTTCCCCCCAGTATCTTTAAGGTTAAGCTACATTACCTGTGGCAGATGGAAAGAAGATTCCCACTAGAAGAGTGAAGGATGTGGTGATGTCCACCGAAACATAGTTGACAAAGTTCTCGATGGCACTGTGTGCATCCACCGACTGAAGCCCCGCCTTCTCCAAAATCTCCCCTTTCTGCAGGTAGTTGCCCCACATGTTATCTGTCATGCAAAATAAATATTATAAAAGTAAGTTTTTTTTCCCAAAAATGTATGTTTTTGTAAAATAAGTGCAATTGTGCTATTTTTGTTTCATTCATTGTAATAATAATTGTTTAAGATTGGCTGAATTAGCTAGATTTATAATCCCAATACAGAATACAGCATTTTATCTACTAATATGAGGGCTTTTCTGACAGAAATGTTAAGTAAAGTCTTATAATGTTTGTGAAATATTTCCTTTGTTGAATGATTTTAGCAGATAAACAAAAATTTGGAAACATAAAAAAAAGTTAGGTAGGAAATTGATACTTTCAATAACATGAACATAGGTTAGCAAGACACAGTAATCCACTTTGCAAGAAACAGACAAACATTAAATTCATAATTGTGTGAAAGTTCATTTTCTACATCTTTAGAAATCTCCGTTTGATTATTGAATTACTTGAAATGTTTCCTTAATAATCAGAAAAGTGTATTTTTACTAAACAACATAAATGCAATCTCCCTTTTTTAGAGTCTTAGCCATCCTTACCACTGATAATTCCACTTCCTAGTCCAGGAATGCCCTGAATCTCTGTCACATTGTTGTGGAGAAAGTAGTCATCACAATGAGTGCTGCTCATGTTCCCTGGCAGGCAGAATCTGTTCCACAGCTGGCTGGGCGCTGTAATGTTCCCACTCATTACTGTTTTAGCGCACACATCGAAGCCATCAAGCTTCAGAGTCCTGTTACCCAACATGCAGATCCTGCGGAAATAATGGCCAAGTTATTACTGTCTCAGTTACCATTAGCACCTCCATTAACGTCATCATAATCATAATGATACAGCTCTTATTTATTACTGGGGCCTATATTTGTTTTTTGGCTGTTTCCACAAATTGTCACTGACTGTCTCAGAATGATTTACAGCTTCAAAACAAGTTGAAATCATCCCGAGGGCTGCTAATTAGTTGCAGATGGGAGATAGAATTAAAAGAGCATGGCCTAAGAAACATAAAAGAGAGAACAATAACACAGAACAGTGTGACAGGGGCTTTCACATTTTTCAGTAAAAAGCTAAACCATTATAAATCATCATTGAGACGACAAATGTTTTGTTAATTTTTTTTAATGAATGAAGCTACTTACGGAAATTCTGGTGGATGAGTCATGGATTTAATTGCGCCAGCATAGATGGAGACAATTGAGATGATGACACAGGCCAGAAAAAGAGAAGCCAGCTTGTTGACATATTTGACTCCTACAAAAACTACCACCGCCATCAGGCTGAGGCACAGGGAGCCGTAGACCCGCATGTTGTTCAGCAGGGCGCTGTCACTGCGGAGGGGATCTGTAGCATGAAAGATGGCCGCCTGAGGGACCAGATATTTCTAAAAGGAAGATAATCAGAGCAAGTAGGTTAATGCATTTGCAGTCCATTCATAACTCGCATCACAGTTGATGAAAGAGCATAAAAGAGTGTGCATCTTGTGATTTTATTAATTAATGTATTAGTTGAAAATGAGGGTACATTGTAACCTTTTATTTGCCAAGGTATCCAACATTGTTTTGTTTCAGGATGTTTTTGTCTTTTCTTATTACAAATGCATATATTTTAAATCCAATATTTTCTCTGAAAAAAGTGGGTTATTCCAGATCTGACATTAGATTCCCCTAAAAAGAAGATAAAAGTTAGGCAATTTTCTTGAAATAGTACACAATTTCAGTACAAAAGTAATGCAAAAGTTTTATCAAATTTAAATAAAAATAAAAAAATAAAAGAAAATACAACATTAACATTTTAAAAATACATGTATTTACTGTAAGAGTGCAATATTTTAAACAAAGGCAATAGAAAAAAAACTAATTTTAGGGTGTGTACTTTAACAGTCAGTGAAAATCTAAGTTCAATGGCATGTTTTAGTGTGTTTAACAACTGCAGATTTAAGTAATTGTTAAAAAATCAACTGTACATCGTTTAAAACATATTTAAAGAAATTGATTTGAAAAGTGTCCAAAAAGCAAGTTTAAGTGGTTATTCAGAATACCATGCCCTCGAGTGTTTTAGCACTTTTTTGAGTTAATTCTAAACTTTTTACTTTTTTCTTTCACTGAGGACTGGTTGCCTTATTGATGATGGATGGTCATTACGGCTGTTCTCATTGATTGCATATTTCAGTTGAAAAGGGATGCAAGCTCATTGAACTCGCGTTGAGATAAGAAATGAGCAGCTAATTGAGTTGGGGAAATCGGTAGCTTTCAAAGCAGCAAACAAAACATGAGAATTATTGATGTTGCTGCTGATAAGATACACAAAAAAGGCTTTTCCAGCCTTTTTAAACTCAGAGTTCCAACAGCAAAGATCCTCTTAAGATCAATGAGACCATTCCTTTTGCGATACTTCACTCCACTCTCTTTTCTTAATGAACAACCACAGCATTCTTCCAAAGAGCTTTTCTACTGCTAGAAATGTATTCAAACTTCTAAAGTGCCAACAAGTCAATAACCTGCCAAGTTCTGCAGTGATAATCATAATCAAATCAAGGCAATTGAATGCTAAACTTGGTAACAACTCC